>NC_034598.1:45989063-45996523 GCF_900095145.1 Mus pahari
TTTTTTGGTTTTTTTGAGACAGGGTTTCTCTGTGTAGCCCTGGCTGTCCTGGAACTCATCTTGTAGACCAGGCTGTCCTGGAACTCATCTTGTAGACCAGGCTGGCCTCGAACTCAGAAATCTGCCTGCCTCTGCCTCCCGAGTGCTGGGATTAAAGGCGTGTACCACCACGCCTGGTGGGCATCTGTTTTTAAATGAAGAAACTAAGAACTAGCCCAGTGTGGGACAGTACAAGTCTGTCATGTCAGCATTTAGGAGGCTGAGGCAGGAGGATTGTGGTGAGTTTGGGGCTAGCCTGGGCTACATAGTGAAAACCTGCCTCAAAAACAAAAATGCCAAAAAGCAAACAAAAACCAAAAACATCACTGTTTTTGTTGTTTTGTAATTTTTGTTCATTCTCCCAGTAGCAGAGATGGAGAGGGCAGGAGGCAGATTCCACCTCCTAAGTTTATCACTATGCACTTATGGAGCATAAATGTGCGCCCAGGACAGAGGACAGAGGTTCTGTTGTTGGAAGGATTCATGGCTTGGTCTACACGAGCAGGAAGAAAGACTAATGGTGTGCTGCAGGAAGAACAGCCCACGAGAAAAGATGCCTGCTGGCTGGAACTGGTCTCTCTGCTCTTCCGTGAGGTGGACACGTTGGGGGCTTGTGTGCTGGGCTGAGTAATCGTCCCTTTTTCTAGATTCTCCTTCCTTTCACCACCTGAAGGCTCCTATGCATCCTTCAAAACCCACAACCCTGCCATTCTTTCTTGCAAGGACAGGTTGGGGAGACTCAGAGATTCGTCAGGAACCCAGGGTTGCTTGACTCCTCTGCCACAGAGCACTGGCTGTAATTTTCTTTAAGTTTTCCCCTCTTTATCTCCATTTTACAGATAAGAAAACTGAGTCTCAGAGAAGGCAAGTGTCCATCCTCATGGCACCCAGATGGGCACCAGGCACAGAGTGAGTTCTCTGCCCTCGGTTTGTTGACTGAGTCATGGAGCAGGGGTTTGCTAACAGTGGACAGCCCACCACTTGCCACAGAGCTTTTCTTTCTTTCTTTCTTTCTTTCTTTCTTTCTTTCTTTCTTTCTTTCTTTCTTTCTTTCTTTTTTTTTATTTCTTTTTTTTTGTTTGTTTTTTTCTTTTTTTTCCACAGAGCTTTTCATTGTCCCCTGGGTCTGGTTGGTGACCAAATAAAGGAGTCAGGTGCCCCCCTCTCAGCAGCTGTTTAGTCCCCCCAGCAGCCACACACAGCTTGCATCTGTACCCTCCCCAGCATCCCTGCCCCCAGTCACCACACCCCCACCTTGCAGCCCTAACATCCCCACAGCCACAACCTCTCCCCTCAGCCTCATCCCCACCCCCAAGGTCTCACCTCATCCTTAGCAGTCACAAACCCCAGCATCTGCACATTGCCCGCACCCCCTGCAGCCATATGCCCCTTCCCCTGGCAGTCACACCCCCTAGCAGCCTCATCTCCCACAATCGCACCCCCTCCAGTCTCAACCCCCACAGTCACCCCCACTGTAGCTCTACCTCTTCCCAGCTGCAATCCCTCCCACCATACCGCCCCCTTATCCCCCATAGTTGTGCACCTCCACCACTGGCAGCACCCCCAGTCTTATCCCCCTTCCCCGGCAGTCACACACCCTCCCAGCCACAGTTAATACCCCATCCCCCCCCGCAGCCTACCCCCACAGATTCAACCCATCTCTGATGGTTGCATTCCCCTTTACCCCCCATCCCGGAGCCACGCCCCCTACTGCAACCTCAGCTTCCAGAGTCTCCCCTTCACACTGTATGCCCTCTCATGCCCGCAACAGAAATTTGCCTTGGTATCGTGTAGTCTCCCTCTGCCCCCGTTCTGTCCAGTTACCCCAGAAACAGAGTCAGAGGGCAGGAGGCGGGGATGGGAGTGGGAAGACAGAGAGAGGGGTCCAGTCTACCAGCTTTCACACACCACATGCCTCAGGTTCCTTAGCTGCAGAAAGAGGGGTGAGGGCGTTTGTGACCCCTCTCTCTGGCTGACCAGGCAAAGGGCAGAGGCTGTTGGGAAAGTGATGGACTGCGCAGGCACAACCCCACAGAGCCCAAGAGGAACCCAGTAGGGAGGAGGCTCCTGGTGAAAATGTGAGGACCAGAGTTCGAATCCACAGTGAGGATGTCAAAACCTTGATGATGTCAAAGCTGCTTCGTAGCTGGGAGTCAACAAAGCTCTGAGGACGAGGACGCGGGGCCATGGCCACCAAGTAACCTTTCCTCTTATATACAGATCATCTCCTGCATTTTGTCATAGTCAGGAACATCCAGAACACCGAGTGCTCACTCTCCAAAGGGCCTTAGGAACTCTGCACACTTCTGTGTAGCCTAGGCTGGCCCGAAAGTCCTTGGCTCAAGTAATTCTCTTGCTTCAGCCTGCTGAACCATTTTGTAGGTAGGCTGTTTAAAAATTAAAAAATAATTAATAAAAAATAATTTTAAAAAATTAAAAAATAATTTCCATTTGAAATGAATTTGTTTTAAATTTTAATTTCATTTTGAAGTTTATCTTACAATTTACTTATTTTCTTCCCTGTAGTCTCATCTTTTCTATTTTATTATTCCGTTTTCAGACCTAATCTCATGAGGCTGCCTGGGCTTCTGCATCCCGTCTCTCCCAGGTGAGGTTTATCTTCCTATTCCAGGGGTGACTGCTGAGAACCACCTGTGCAGCCCCACCCTGTACACAGAACAAGGCCGGCCCTCGAGGTGGGAAGAGTGCGTTCCTGGCAGCCCAGGAGAAAGGGGTGCCCAGATGCCTGCTGGAGAGGCTGGCAAGGGGGGAGGGTAGCTGGGGGACACGTTGATTTTGCAGATTTTAGGGAATCCATTAGGACCTTGGGACATGATTTTGGTTGGTTGGTTTTAGTTTTCAAGACAGGGTTTCTCTGTGTAGCCTTTCCTTTTGTGGAATCTGCTCTGTGAACCAGGCTGGCCTCGAACTCAAGAGATCTGCCTGCCTCTGCCTCCTGTCGGGTTAAAAAGCCCAGCTCAGTAAAACATGTTTTTTTCTTTTTTAAAGAATTATTTATTTTATGTGTATGAGTACACTGCAGCTGTCTTCAGACACACCAGAAGAGGGCGTCATCTCATTACAGATGGTTATGAGCCACCATGTGGCTGCTGGGAATTGAACTCGGGACCTCTGGAAGAGCAGTCAGTGTTCTTAATCCCTGAGCCACCTCTCCAGCCCTCAGAAAAACATGTTTTATTCACACATTGGAATATTACTCAGTTCCAAACAAGGAGCGCACCATGATGGGAAAACAAGGTGACAGATAATCCCTGTTAACAAGTAAAACTTTTATTAAATAAACTTTTAGGTTTTTGTTTTTCGTTTTTCTTTTCCAGACCAAGGAGAGGTGATTTGACGTTGAGAAGCTCGCTCCTTCGCACACAAACAGGAGGCACGGGTACTCAAACCCCACATTCCCTCTCCACCTTTGGCCTTCTCTCTCTGCTCCTCTCCAAAATTGTTTGAAGTTTGAAATTTCACGAAATTCATTGTAGCAGAAATTAAGCCCGTTGTACAAATCACATAGGGTCTCTCATGTGGAGTATAAAAATGGTATTTACAGCTCGTAAACATGAACTAGACGGTGCGCACGCCAGCGCACGCCAGCACGCACTCAGCGGGCAACCTGCATGGGGCAGAGGTGGGGGGAAAACACAGCGACATCCCGGACACACACGTTCGCACACTTCATAACACAGTCTTAACTGTGTTACGTTCAGAACAAGGGATCATCGAACCGGAAACGCGAAACAAGGTGGGCAGAATCAGGGTAGTTTTTTTGTTCGCTCCCCCCACCCCCAATTTAGGTCAGTCAACAAACATTTTGGTAGAAACGAAAAGGGAATTTTTTTCTTTACATCTTCTTTTTTAAACCTTAAAAAACGTTGTCTCTTTTGCTTTTGGACATGTCAGAAGGGATTCAGACCCCACCCCCACCCCCTCACCCCCTCTTGGTGGGATGTCCAAATTAACGACTCTGTGCTTTGTGGTGGGTGGGTGTGTGGGCAGGCTGGGTAAAATATACAAGGGGTGGCTCCCCCACCAAAGTCTTCCCAAACCTCCAACTAGGAATCAAAAGCGGATTATCAGTGAGTCCCCGCGCCCCTGCGTGCTCTTCTCTGTGGTCTTGTTGGCACTCACTCAGAAAAAAGACCACCAACATGATAGATAGGTAGGTAGGTAGGTAGATAGATAGATAGATAGATAGATAGATAGATAGATAGATAGATAGATAGATGAGAGAGGAGAGAGGGAGGGGAGAGAGAAGAGAGAGAAGAGAGGAGAGAGAAGAGAGGAGAGAGGAATCCGCGGGGTCAGCAACCGGGTCCGGTGTGGCCACGTCTGACTCACGGTGACCTCAGGTACAAGACTTTCAGTTTACAGCTGGTGATTGGAGGAAGGGCTGGGGTAGGGGTGCGATCTGGTTGGGCAGTGGGGGACAGGAGGCTTCCCTGGCAGGAAGCTAAGGACACCTGGTCACCCAAGTAAGGCTATGAAAGCGGGAGGGGCAGGGTGGGGGCGGCAACCGTGGAGACCCCAAAAACTGGAGGTATATGGTGTTGACGGGGTCCTGGTTTGGCATCCAGCCGGCCTCAGCTGGTCTGTCCTTGGTCCCCGATGATTGGCCGGCTCAGTGCCACCTACTTGGACGGAGTTTGGCCGCTGTGGTTCATTCTCCAAAAATATATTGTCTATGGTGTGCGCACGTCTATGCGCAGCTACGGGGAATAGGAAGTGGAGGGGAGATCCTGGCTAAGGGGGATACTGGCTGACCTGGAAAGCCTCCGAGTCAGGTGGGGGTGTCCCCAAGCCGAGGGGCGGGTGATTGGCAGTGTATGGGCCCCTCAGACCCAGGCTTGGACTCCTGTTCCCTGTCCCACGACACACCACGGAGCCTTCTGTACCTCAAGTGACTTTCGGTGGCTCCGGGATTTGGGGGGCCGTGAGTACGGGACAAGTGGAGGAAGGGGGTCACTGGGAGAGCTGGTGTCCAAACTTGGCTGTAATTTACATAAAAGTCCTGGAGTGGTTGGAAGCTAAACCACTCAACCTGGGGAGGATGGGGACACTGGGGAGGAGTAGAGCGGAGGGGGGGAGGGGCACAGAACACCCTGCCCCGCTCTGTCCAGGCAAGAAAACCCCAGTGTTTTCAAAACAACAGTTCCTGACAGTCACCATCAGTCTGGGGACATTTGCTCCTGACATGGAACCTCCATCCCCAGGCCAGAGCAGATGGTCAGCAGGACACTGGGTTAAAACTGGAAATATGGCAGCCGTCTGGGGGTTTCTACCTGATTTGTGGGTTTCCTAATCAAAGCCAAAATATATAAAGCCCAAAAGACCCAGATAACGGACAAAAAACATTGAAGGATTAAAGACTGTCGATCTCTACCAGGCCCTGGGCTGGGCGGTGAAAGAAAAAAAAAACAACCTAAAGAAAAAGTATTCCTGGGTGCTCTGTAGGCTGCTGCTGCTGGGTAGCCGAGCTGTCACCTCCATGAAGTCATTGTGCAGTTGGTTCCACCTTTTAAAATCAGTTCAGTCCCAAAGAAATGCTGAGACTGTTGAAGGGGAAATCGACTTTTGGGGTTTTTTGCTTGTTTGTTTGGGTATTTGGTTTTGTGTTGTTTTGTGAGAGTGTAAGCGACACTCTGGGTTTTGTTAACCCACTGGGCATGAAATTAGAAGACAGGGTCCACGGGAGCTGGTGGGGACAGAGGTGGGGGACCACAAGGCTATGATGTGTCCCTATTTCCTCTGCTTCAGTCCTGGGCCAAGCTTAACTAGGCATTCCAAGTTCAACTGCAGGACACAGATCCTTTCTCTGGATTAGGGCTTCTCTGCTTGAAGCTTCACAGGATGGGATAGAAGCCCCGCCCATCACATCCTTCACCCCAGACCACAAGCCCCAAACCAGAAGTTCACTGTAGTGAACTTCTATTCATTCTTCAAAACTTTCCCTGGGAAGGAAGTCCCCTGGGTGGAACCTCCTAGCTTTCTCTCCGGTTTCCCCACCCTAATCCCACCCTCTCTGCTACCCAAGCCACAAGGTAATGGGGGAGGGTTTGAATCCCCAGTGGGCCTCTTGGAGTGCCACTCCCCTCCCCCAGAATTTGGAGAGTGAGCTTGGGATGGGAGGAGAGTGAATGACACCAGGGCTGGGCAGAGCACAGGGCCGCCTGGCGGCTCACCTGGGGCCACACCCACAGCACTGAAGGGCTGTGGGCGTGGTCAGTACGGGTGTCCTGGGTCTTTGGGTCTCTTCAGCTGCACCTTCAGCCTCTTCATACCAATCTGAAAGCCGTTCATGGCCTGGATGGCCGCCTGCGCGCTGGCTGGGTGGTCAAAGCTCACGAATCCTGAGAGAACAAAATGACGGGAGCTGGTAAGGGGCGTGGTCCGGGTTTCAAGTGGCTAACTCTGGTCTCTAGAGTTGGGGGCCTCACTCCCACCTCATCCAATCAGCTCAGCTTCCCTTGTGGTGCAGGGGCCAACAGCTTCACTTTCTTCCTACAACACTGATGTGGCACTGAGTACATATGTACCAGGCAAGCGCTCCACCCTGACCACGCCCTCAGACCCTCACTGGGAAACTCTAGGCGGGGCTCCACCCTGACCAAGCCCTCAGACCCTCAATGTGGAATTCTAGGTGGGAGCTCCACCCTGACCACGCCCCCAGACCCTCAATGGCGGGGAGGGGGGACTCTAGGTATGTCTCACCGAAACACTTGCTCTGGTTGGTAGCCCGATCCATAAACACCTTGGAGGAGATGATATTGCCGAAGGGGAGGAACATCTGGGTCAGCTCCGTGTCTCCAAACTCCTGGGGGAGGTGGTAGATAAACAGGTTACAGCCTTCGGGACCTGTAGGTGGGGGAGAGAAAGACATAAAGCCCCCAAGGAGAGGAGGCGGACCCCCCCTGGGTTGGGGTCCAGTCCTTGTCTCTGGTTGTGGATAGAGTGAGGCGTTTCTCCAGACAGAGGGACCGGCCAGGAGCAGGGTTGGGCCCTGCAAGCCTTGATCAGTTCACCCAGCCACAGACCAAACCCAGATAGCCTCTTTGTCCACAGGCCAGAGCCTCTCTGATGATTCCCCAAGCCCCACATCCTCTGCTGCCAGCCTCCTCCTGCAGGCTATGTACTGGAGTCAGGTGACCGGGGTGAAGTGATGGGAGCCCTGGGTGTGGCTCAGCAGTGGCTTGTGGGCCTTGCGCTGGTCTAAGAAACACCTGACACTTAAAAGAAGCCTGGAGCCTGTTGGAGGCCACATCTATCATCTCAGCACTTGTGAAGGTCAGGCAGGAGGGTTGCTGTGTGAGACCTCACCGATCAATCAATCAATCAATCAATAAACAAACAAATAAGCCGAGAGAGAGATGAAAAGTAAGAATTCATTCCAGCTGGGCAGCGGTGGCGCA
>NC_034598.1:45996554-45999857 GCF_900095145.1 Mus pahari
TGAGTTCCAGGACAGCCAGGGCTATACAGAGAAACCCTGTCTCGAAAAACAGTAAACAAAACAAAAACAAGATTTTATTCCCATGAGGGAGCCAGGCCTGAAGCTGCAAGGTACAGATGTTGTCTGTTTCTCTGTCTATGTAGTTAATTTCAGGGGTGCGTGTGGAGGTCAGAGGACATGGGATTTATCTTGCTTGGTGGCGGGCACCTTTACCCATCTTCCTGTCTTGAACTTGAAGGGGGACCTGGAAGGGGCCTGCATGGCCAGCCTTCCCCAAGTGTCCACTGATGTCATCTGCGGTTAGGTTTCAGATCCTGGCTGTCAATAGACAAACACATCCTGCTGGTGGCCTCAGGCACAAAGTGTCCAAAAGACACAGTGCAGCCTCGTGTGGGACAATCCAGGGGCACCAGCTAACCTCAAAGTCCCAGGGCTCGGCTGTGAACTCATCCCCTGCACTCTGGAGTGCGAGCCCCCATCACAGGTGAGGGCAGCCTCGCCACAAGGGTGGCCCTTTCCACCTCTCCCCAGGCCCTCCTGGTCCTTACGTAGGTAAAAGTAGGACTTCCTGGAAGGCCCACACGCCAGGAACTTCTCAATGACTCTGTCTACACAGGTGAGGCCAGAACACCTGAGCTCCAGATGGGGAAACTGAGGCAGGTCGTTAAGTACTCTCTGATAACCGTGCCCAGTCAGAAGAGGATGTGAGTGGCCCTGGGTCGCAGGATTCCGGACTCCTGCTTCCTCCGGCATGCCCTCCACAGCTTCACTTCACTGGGAAGGCCTCAATTTACCCAAGATACCTCCTCGGACTCCGGACTCCTGCTTTCTCCCGTATGCCCTCCACAGGCTTGGCTTCACTGGGAAGGCCTCAGTTTACCCAAGATGCCTTCTTGCACAAACGCGCATCAAAAAAGGGGTTTCCTCGCTTGTCCATAGGGGGTGGGAACCTCAAGGGCCGCCGTTCCATGGAGGGGCGAGGTCAGCAGTGCAGGTGAGGGTGGGGCTGGCAGGGGTCGCCTCACCTTCGCGCTGCTGCTGCAGGAGGTGCGGAGGCTGCGGAACGCTGTGTGCCACGGGCGCGATGGCCGCGGTGGGATACATGGCTGCGGAGAGCAGAGGCCATGCTGAGCCGCAGGACCAGAGCAGAGGGCGAGGCCTGACCTAAGGGAGGCGGGGCTATGACCGAGGGGCGGGGCCGGTGCTGAGGATCAGGCCCGGGCCAAGGAGTGCGGCCAGGCTGTGGCATCGCTGAGTGGCAGGACCAGGGCAGAGGGCGAGGTTGGGGCATGATGGGGCGGGGCTGTGGCTGAGGGGCGGTGCTTAGGGGGTGGGGCCCGGTTGGGACTTGCGCTGAGTGACAGGACCAGGACAGATAGTGAGGTTAGGACTAAGGGACTGGGTAGGGCCAGTACCAAGGGCGGGACCGAGGGGTTGGATAAGGGCTGAAGGATGGAGACAAGGGGCAGAACCCGGGCCTAGGGTCAGGTTTGGGTGGATCGAGGGGCAGTGATGGAGCTGAAAGTGGAGTGGGACCAGGGCCAGAGTGGTAAGGCCAGGGCTGATGGGATGAAGGCAGGAATGCAGGAGGGACTGGGTAGGGCCAGACCTGGAAGTGGGGCACAGCCAGGACGGGGACTAAGACAGGCAAAGAGGGCCAGAGCTGAGGATGTATTGAGGGGCAAGGCGAAGACAGGAGCAGAGTCCGGGGTCAGGGCAGGTGACTTCGTCAAATGAAGGTAGAGTGGGTGGGGCCATAGATTGAGGGGCAGGTCCATGGCTAAGGGGTAAGCCATGACTCTTGCTCCATGTCTCTGCCTTCCTCCACGCCTTTGCCTTTCATTCTGGTTCCACATAAGCTGTGGCCCTGGCCCTGCTCCTTGTGCCCCGAGCCTACTCTTCAGGTCCTAACTCTGCCTCTTATGCCCTAATCCTGCTGTCCCCACCCTTTTCTATTCCAACCACCACTCTGGCTGTACCTTGTCCCCAGACCCTGGTCTTGACCAGTTCCAACCATGTCACTTGCCCCACCCAGTCCCTGACCCACCTCTCAACCCTGCCCCTGCCCCACCATTCAGTCACAGCCCTGCCTCTCTGGCCCCGGACACATCCTAGAACCCTAGTCCCACCCTCCATCCCTCAGCCCTGGCCCCATCCCACTCAAGGGAGCAGGACCAGTGGAGGGTAGAACCACTTTTGGCCAAGAGGTGGGGCCAAAGTGGAGCATGGGGTTCTGAGTGGTGTTGGGACATAGAGGGAAAGGCTATTATGAATTGAGGGTTGGGATAGGGGTGTGGCCACAGCAGGAAGCTTGTAGGAGCGGAGCTCCATAGGGGGCTGAAGGACAAGGGTGGAACCATGTATAATGAATCAACTTATTTGAGCAGGGCTCTGCCTTTAGGGTGAGTCTAAGGGCTCATGGGCAAGGCATTGAGTGGTTGCATGCCTCCAGAGGTGGGGTTAGATTCACAAAGTTAGGTGGGGCAGAGCTACATAAGGTACACAGCCAGAGGCAGCCCTGGCTTTGGAGGGACCTGGGGATGAGATGTGGGGAGCGCCAGGCTTAAGGGACTGTCCATTCCTTAGGGGTCTCACGGAGGGTGGGACGTGTGCAGATGGATGAGACCCTGAGGTGATTAGTCGGGTCAGGGCTGCCTCTACCTGTGTACTGCTGGACTCCCGAGAAGGCAGGATGGAGCGTCTCTGCCACAGTGGGGCTCTGAGCTGCAGGGCAGAGGAGGAACTGAGCGCTGACAGCCACAACCACCCAGCTTCCCTTCTGTGTTAACCCCCCGCAGGCAAGCCAAGGAAATTGCATCTCTGACGCAGGTCAATCTCGCCAGGGACACACACACACCCATAGCAAACAACACAAGTCGTGAAGCCGTGTGACCATCACCCCTCAGTCCCCGAACTTGACCCCCTCAGCACCCAGGAAAACCCCTCACCTGAGGGTCATCTGCCACACCACACCCTCTGCCCAGACTCCCTCATCCAGCCTGTGAGGACTGCTGAGTGTTTTAGGGTCCACCCAGTTTCTGGTTTGGGCCATTAGCACTCAAGGCTGGCAGCTCAGGCCCGCCCTGCCTCACTTTGACAAAGCCCAGAGCCAACTACAGAATGAAGAATTTAGTCAGGTGCAGGTGCGCACGGCTGTTATCTTAGCATTTGGGAAGTGGAGGCTAGAGGACTGCCCTTGGTGTTAGGCCAGCCTGGGCTACAGAGGGAGCAGCGCACACACAGGGAACCGAAGGCAAACCTGACCTACACAGTATGACCTCCGTCTCTCACAGTATGACCTCC
>NC_034598.1:45999902-46030076 GCF_900095145.1 Mus pahari
GTATGACCTCCGTCTCTCACAGTATGACCTCCGTCTCTCACAGTATGACCTCCGTCTCTCACAGTATGACCTCCGTCTCTCACAGTATGACCTCCATCTCTCACAGTATGACCTCCATCTCTCACAGTATGACCTCCATCTCTCACAAGAGGAGACATGTGCCTAACACTGGCTCCCATCCTTGCTCCCATCCAGCCTTTGATGTCATCTGTCCCATTTTCCAGTTTAGAAACCAGCTAGAACTGGAATCTGAACACAGAACCAACCTGCCAAGTGTGTGCTTGTGACGTAGCCTCCCTCCTCAGCCGTTTCCTGTGCCCACACCTGCCTAGCTACTCCTTGTTCTGCCCTGCCACACACATGGTGTAAGGCTGTGGGAACCTAGGTATGTTCCTCAGTTACCAGACCCACTCCAGACACTGTCCTGGGCTCTGGAGCACTCTCCCAATTACCTGGGTAGGGCACAAGGCCATTGGCATACACAGTCTCCAGGGCAGGGTGACTCCCGGGAAAGGGCAGGACGCCGGGGAAGCCATTAGGAATGGGCGCCATCAGGCCAGGAACAGCAGCAGTGCCTAGCAGTGGGGGTGAGTGTAGCCCTAGGAGGGAGAGAGGTCAGAAACGGGGGGCGCAGACATGGCCGGTTCCCACTTGTCCTGAGACTTCCCTGCAGTGGCTCTCACCAGAGGCAGGAGCGATGGGCGTGGCAGGCAGACCGTTAAGGCTGACGGCACCAATCTGCTGAATGTGGCAGGGAGGGAAGGCCACACCGGGGCTCAGGTAGCTGCCGGAGGTGGACAACACTGTTGTCTGTTGCTGCATGAGCTGAGGACAGAGATGGTGTGAACGGAAGCAGTACTACCGGGGTCGGGCGCTGGGTGGGGGAGGGTCTCAGAATCAGTCAGCTGTTAGGGGCTCAGCCCCAGATCAGCATTTGGTTTGGGATCAGGGTACAGCAGACATTAACATTTGGTTTCCAAAAAATGGCTCAGTCTAGACTTAGACTCCGACTAAACTGAGGCTCAGACTTCGGTTAGGTACACTCTGGGGTCAGGGATCGGCCAGGCTATTAGGGCTCAGCCTGAGATCCGAGGTCAGTGTGGGGTACAGGGCCTGGTGCAGCACAGGATCAAGGCCTAGCTTTGACTCAGAGCTAGGGTTAGAAACAGGGTTCGATATTTACATCCAGATTGGGGTCCGGCCTGCCTAGGAAAGGAACATGGCAGAAACTGAGGCTAAGCTTAGGGTTAGTCAATGGTCAAGACTGAGCCAGGAGCTGGGGTGATGTCAGCCATGAGGGTGGAGCCAGAGATGGGCTGAATGCAGATTTAGGTATAGTGGGATCGAGGCTCCAGCCAGTTGGGACATGAGCACTCTGCCCACCATCAGGCTGGGCCAGGTCGGGAGGGTGGCTGTGGTTAGGGCTGTCCATCAAGATCTGGGCTTTCAGCCTGGGCCTGTAGCTCAGTCTGCATTCAGCTTCCATGTGCTGGGGCCACTCACAGCCTGGGCGTAGGCACTGTAGGGGCTGAAGGGCAGGGTGAGGGATGGCGTCAGGATGCCCAGCTGGCCAACCATCTGCTGCATACGCCGCAGTGTCCGCTCTTTATCCGTGTCGGCAAACTTGACCACCAGGCTGGAGGATGCTCCCTGTAAGAACGGCGTGTCACTGGAGTAGGAGGACGGGGTAGTCAGGACTCTAGTGCCCCCCATGGATGAGAGCAAACATGCCAGTCTCGTCTGACTCCATATCCACAAGAGCCAGGACAATGCAAGCAGTGACAGGGCTTGTCATCCTGGGCCTGGCCATGTGGTGACAACAGCCATAGTGTCTGGGAGGTAGCCACGGCCACAGTGATAAGTGGGGCATGGAGGTTCAAGGGTCATGTCTGGGACAAAGATTGGGGCGGGCAGGGGGATTCCTAGCTGAAGCCATATCCTCAAGGCAGGGGGAAAATCCAGAGGTCAGAGAAGGATGGGGGGCACCATGCAACCCACAGGTGGGACCAGTGGAGGTGCCTTGTGGCCAGCGAATGGGTAGGACATGGCACCTGACAGTGGACCAATCACCCGTGCTCAGGGACTTAGTCAGGAGCTGGGGCTCACAGGAGGATTGGGAAGCAGCATGGAGACAGCTCTCAATGAAGAGTTAAGGCCTAGGATCCAGAGTTAGTGCAGGATCAGGGCTCAGCCAGGTGCTCCCTGGTAATTGGGCTCAAGTGCTCCCAGCCTAGCTTGCAGAAACCCCCTTGTAGTCTTGCCCTTCCAGGCACCCCCCCTCCGTCAGACAACCGGCTCCTTGGTTCCAGTCATGAGGAAGATGGTCCTGGGGGTGACTTGACCCAGCTCCGCCACATTAGGGAGACAACTGCTGCTCTCGGCTAGGGACTTATTTACTTTCAGTAATGCGGACTCCTGGGGGCCCTCCCTGGGGAGAAGACAGCCCTATGTGTGTGATGCTATACCTAGGACATTGGACACCTGTCCTCTACCCTGCCTCGGCTAAATGGGTCACCAGCGCCCTTCATTATCTCTCTACAGTCTCTGCAATGAGCACCTGTCCTTCAGGTGGGGACCTGAGCTCAGCCCCTCCAGGTTCTTGGCGTCCTTCTGTTCCTTGTTCACTGGCAGACCTGACCTGAAGGACCTATGCAAATGGCCTGGTAGCCCCCCTCACTCTGTTCGCCCACCATGGCTCCCAGCTGCTCTAGAACAGGGTTCATAGTCTCTACACATCATCCAACTGCTGCCCCTGCTTCTCAGCCTGTGTTACTGCCACAAGCTAAGAACTGCACTTGCCCCAGGACAGCGTCTGGTCACACACAGCTCTGATCACAGCCTGGGCTGCACGTCCGGCCTCCTGTCTGAAGCAGTCTATGAAGGGAAGACGCCAAAACCACCCATCTCTCCCACCCACTCTCAACTTGTACCCAGCCCTGCCACAGCCAAGCGCAGTTCTCACTCACCGGCATAGTCTGGCTGCCATGCAAGGCATGTATGGCAGCCTGGGCCTCTGTGTGGGAAGAAAACTTCACGAAGGCACAGCCTGGGAGAGAAGGGAGGAGGAGGTGAGGGACTGAAGAATATAGTGGTGGGAGCAAAGGGGAGAAGAAGCCCTTGGTTGCCACTCATGGACAACAGCAGACATGAATTTATACAGACATAGGACCGAGATGGCCCGAACAGATAGGACACACCAACATCTTCTAGGGCCAGAGACTTAGATGTCAGCCATTAATTCAGCTAAATAGGAAGTCAGTCATCCATCCATCCATCCATGTGTCCACCCACCCATACATCCATTCATCCACACATACATACATCCACCCACCCATACATCCATCCACTCATCCATCCATCCACTCATCCATCCATCCATCCACCCACCTACCTATCCATCCATCCACCCACCAGTCCATCCATCCATCCATCCATCCATCCATCCATCCATCCATCCATCCATCCATCCATCTGTACATTCATGTGGTCAGCCAACAGGAAGTCAGTTCAGCATCCAGGAACTATGTTGAGACCCCAGTAGTCACACACACTTTCAGAGGCAGCCTGGGCCCCAAGAAGGTCCCATCAGAACAAGTAGGAAAAGGTTTGAATGGCCCCAGCCCTGACCTCCAGGGCACAGACAGTGTCCTGGGCCCTAGTGAATCATGGAAGCTGGTCAAATGGACAGACAGACACATCAATGTGGTGTCCACCAAGGCAGGCGCACCTCCAGAGTCATACAACAT
The DNA here is from genome assembly GCF_900095145.1 of Mus pahari. Taxonomy (NCBI): domain Eukaryota; kingdom Metazoa; phylum Chordata; class Mammalia; order Rodentia; family Muridae; genus Mus; species Mus pahari. The sequence goes on from NC_034598.1 coordinate 46,003,649, forward strand.
GGAGCCAGGACTGGTCAGCCTTTCAGTCATACAGATGGACAGACAGACACATGAAGACACAGAACTTGAGACACAGAGAGAAAAACTGAGAGGCTTGGGGATAGAAAGAACTTGGGCCATAATCCGTAGGGCCAATCTACAGGGGACACAACAGCCCCACTGAGTGGACACTCTGGAGGAGCCAGGGCTGACCCTGCCCTCCCATAGACCTGACCACTCCTCAGCAACCAGCCCTGTTCCTCCTCTCCCTCTCCCTCCCCTCCCCACACCCAAATCCCACCCACCCACCCTCTCCAACCACAAACACCCACCCCACCTGCTCCACCCCTTCCCACTGGCTATGTCCACCTCCAGTCCTATCCCATTCTGCTATTCCTGCAATCTACTGCTCTGCACCTGTGCCAAGCTCAACCCAGACCCCTGCTGCCACTCCCTAAGCCCCACCCCAAGCTCCGCCCCCATCGCCTGTCAGTCACCTTTGCTGCTGCCATCTGGTCCTCGAAGCACTGTGCACTCATCTATGACGCCAAAGGGCTGGAAGAGCCTGAGCACGTCTTCCTCCGACTGCTGCTTGTTGAGCATGCCCACGAACAGCTTCCGGTCCCCTGTGGGCGGAGCCACGGCCCACGGCCCCGCTGAGCCCACGCTGGTCCTGCAGACCCTCATCCCTGGCCCGCGCTGCCCCAGGACCTTTGCTCAGGCCGCCCCGCTGCCCCGTCGCCCAGGAATAAGAGCCAGGTTACTAGGGAAACCATACTCAGATGTCTGTCATTCACTGGGGTGAGAGGGAAGGAGGGATGAATGGCAGCAGAGACGCTTGGGGCGTCAGGAAAGAAGAGACAGGAAATCGGGGACAGTCAGAAGTAGGAGACAGGGCAAGAGCGAGCTGGGGGCGGGGCGCAAGATGGAGAGTGACAGGGACTAGCAAGGCTGGCTTTACAGAGCTCCTACACATAGATAGGGTCCCAACCGCCTTGCCCACACCTATCCCCACACCCCAAGTCTGCAAGCCTTCAGGCACCCATGAGGGTACAGGAAAGGTGTGGGGTATCTGAAGTTTGGGGGAGCAGTCGGAGCCGGACGGAGTCCCGCCCCTAAGGCTGCAGAGGCCCGCGGCCACGGAGAGGTTACTACTACCTCCGCGGTTCTCACTGTCTGCCGGCTTCACCTGGATCGGCCGCGCCATCTGTGGAAAGGGGGACATGGTCAGTGTGGCAGAGGACAGTGGGGCGCGGGCACTGTCTCTAAGCTCTGCTCAGCATCTGTGCAAATGAGACTCGGCCAGCAAACTCTTAGCTTTCAGAACCCAATGATAGTTATCCCAACAGGACAGACTGTCTTTGAAAATGGCCTGATGTCCCCGAGCCCTGTGTGCAAATGTCACCTTGGGACGTCTGTCTTCAAGAAGTCAGTTTATGGGGCTGGAGAGATGGCTCAGCAGTTAGGAGCATGACTACTCTTCCAGAGGTCCTGAGTTCAAATCCCAGGAACCACATAGTGGCTCACAACCCTCCGTAATGAGATCTGACGCCCTCTTCTGGAGTGTCTGAAGATAGTTATGGTGTACTTAACATATACTAATAAATAAATCTTTGCAAAAAAAAAAAAAAAAAAAGTCAGTTTGTTCCTGACCCCTGCATCTGGACTTGGTTAAGTGACTCCCTCCAGCATAGAGTGTAGAAAGGAAGCGGTAACTGAGCCTAGAGCCCTCGCTGCTCTCCACACACTAGTCCCTGGACGGGTCCCAGGAAGACTCAAGTCTGAAGAAGCCTTTGCTAGCCCAGGGAACCACGAACAAATGGAATGGTTTCGAGTGGTAGGCCTCCCTCTCCCAGGCCCCAAGGACGGGCTAATGGGGGCAATAACAGCCTGGAAAGGGGCGTGCATCTGAGGGGCTTTCGTTTTCTCTTCCAATGGCCCTGGATGGAGCGAGTCATCCACCTGACTGGGAGACTCACATGGGGGAACTCAAGCCTCGGTCTATCTCCAAACAGGGGGCCTCAATGACACCATGTGGAAGAAAAATCTATCAGGCTAGGGGTAAGGAAGGAGGGAACCAAGAGGGCCCAGGAGCCGGGACTGGGGTCTCTACCCCAGAGTCGGATCAGGTTAGCCCTCCACACGCAGCCCTGTGACATCCTGAGCTCCTGTTTTGGGTCCCTGGGCCAGAGAAGCCGCTCAACAAACAGGAACTTGTCTCACATGTCCCCACCTGACAATGACAGTCCCCGGACTGAGCCAGACGCCCCCAACCCCATCCCCCTCACACCTCAGCCTCTTCCCGCTCCGCTCGCTCCGGAGGGTCCCTCAATGTCCTCACCCATCTATGAGCACCCTTCCAAGTTCACTCCCCATTCCCTCCCCTAACCCTCTCCATCCCCAAACCCCACCCCTCCCCCACGCCCTTCTCCACACCCCTCTCTACAGCCGTACCCTCACTCCCACCCCTCTCCACACCCCTCCCCTCTCCTTCTGCTTCCTTTGGGCCCCTCCCCTTCCGGAATCCTTCTTCTCTCGCCCCAATTGGGAGAACCCCTCCCCTCTTCTGAGACCCTCCCGGGGAACCTCACTACCTGCCCCCCCGACCCCCATCTGGACAAATCCCCCCAAACCCACCCACCCACACCCCATCCCCTCTGCACCTGGGTACCACACCACATCCTGGGGTGGGGGGTAGGCGATCTGAACCGAATAGTTCCGCTTCTGGGGTCACGGCGCCCAGGAGGGGTGTGGGGGGAAGAGGCAGGGGAGGGGTCCCCCAGATCTAGCCTCTCATTCCCCCCGCGGCCCCACCCACACGCCCCCGCCGGCCTTCCCCCTCCTCGCTATCCTCTCTAGCACCTTGGGTAGATGAAGATGGGGTTGCCATGGCAACGCTGATTCACCCCGCGGAAGCTGGCAGTTGTTGCTACCATGGAAACCGCCTCTGTGGGGGCCCCCTCCGAGTTCAGATCTAGCCTCGCACAAAAGAGATTTAAATATAATCTTTCAGAGACGAGGAAGGGGGGAGGAGGGAGGACACCGGCTCTGTCACCATCACCCCATCACTGACCTTAGTCTCCCGCGCTCCCGGGATCCCCTCTCCACCCCACAGTGACAGAGAAGGGGCTACGGAGCGCCCTCCGCGCCCACACCACGTGCCTCCGCCACGCATCCGAGCTGGGTCTCTCCACCCTCCTGCCCCCAATCTGTCCCGCGCAGGTGCCCACCCTCCCCCTGCTTCTTCTGCAGCTCCCATCTCCGCCCCCTTCCCCACCCCCTTTCTCTTCACATTCATCGGGACACCGACGCTTCACAATTCCGGTTGTGTAAGATCTGAGGGGACCCCAGGGAGGACCCTTAGTAGTGTCGAAAAGTAGGATAACAAAAAAGAAGTTGCCCGTGATCACGGTGGAGAAAATTCTTTGGCGGGTTTTGAGGCAGCAGTAGGAGTTCGGTGTGGGAGGTCATGTCCGGACCCATTTCATCTCTGAGCCGGGATAGGAATATCTGAGCCGTGTGTGTTACGATGAGGAAACTGAGACCTCTGGATAATCTCAGCCGGTCTAACCGGGGCGGTGCCGAGTTCTTCTGCAGTTGCTAAGTTTTACCTTCGGAAGATTCCAGAGCCAGAGAAGACACCGGCCGTCCTCTCCCACCTGGACACGGCACCCATCCTGCACCCCCGCTATGGCTCCCTAGAGTTCCAGCTGCTCTGACAGTCTCACTGCAGCATTCCAAGCCTCCAGCAAGAGCCTGATCACTCGCTCGCAGGACCCGTCCCTCCAACAGCCCTCCCCACGCCCTTTCAAAGCTGCTGCCTTTAGGGGTGCTCCAGGAAGATGGATCCCCCACCCCCAGTCTTCGGACCCTTTGCCAGTGGACACCTAGATCCGACCAGAAACAGCACGGCACCCTCAGCTTCAGACCTGATGGATGAGCCCCTCTACTGGGCTATAGAATAGTACATAGATGGAAAAAGCGCGGGAAGACTCTGTTTGTGGGGAAAGAGGGGTTCTAGGAGCCACTCTGCCTGGTTCTTCGAGGCCAAATCTCTCCCTGATCCTGCGGATTTTTAGGGAGGTTATGGGCTGGGACCCCGGTCTCCACACACCGGACCATTGATCTCAGAGAGTAGATGCTTAGGTCTGGGGACCTCAGGCAGGTCGCCTTCTCTCTCTGAACCTTAGTCTTCCTGTCTGCTGGGTGGAGGAGGCACGGCTGGGGAAACTGAGGCCTGGAGCTGTGACTGGACACCAACTGCAGATCCCAACAAAGCAAGACCTGGAACATCAAGGTTTCCGTGTCACCGGCGGCTGGAGTCCTAGAGTTCCTAGAGTCTAGGACGTTCAGGATCTTCCCGGACTATGTCAGTTTCTCAGAATTAAATGACGTCAGCACCTCACTTCCTAGTCCCAGCAGCCAGAGGACATTTCCCGTGTGGCCCACGGGAGGTGTGTGTGTACGGGGAGGGGTCCTGAATGGGTGCTGCCAGGCCCCGCCCTGTTCCAGCCCCACTGTTGTTTCTAATAAAGTTTTATCTGCACAAGGCTGTGACTGCCTATCTCCCTGTCGCCCCTGGCTGGTTCAGTTCTCCTGTGGCCTCAGGGACTCAGTATGATCTGCGGAGCCATGAACGTGGAGTCCTCCGACAGAACCAACCAGGCCTATGGTGGAGCGAGGAACATTCTAGAATGGCGCAGAGCAGCCACACGTGGGTCACTGAGCGCAGGATGGAGCCCAAGTTTCAGTTCATCCTAAGGTCTGGAAATGTGGGTTTGACGTTGACACCTGATATTATTCTGGGAAAACTTTCCTTGTGGCAAATTCAGGACTGTGACTGTCCTATGTTAGCCAAGATTCCCATCAGTCCCTGGCTGCTGAAATCCCCCCCCCCCCCGCACGGAGGTGGAGGCAGGGGGATTGTGTATTCCAAGCCGGCTTGGGCTACATGTATCATCCTGCCAAAAATTATGAAAATGCAAGAAACCAGGAAACGTTCATTGGCAGGACGGAAGGGACGCGTGTTCCTTCAGGCTGCTCTGCATTGATTGCACGCTGAAAATCTAGTGTTAATATGGACTTCTTCCTTCTAACGTTTCCATCAAAAATTCCCGGTAACAGACATGGATGGCCTTACATTTTTAAAAATCAATGTTTTTCCAGAACATCCTCCACTTCTTCCTGTTCTAAGCAGGGTCTGTTGTGAGCCCGTGGTTGGGTCATTCTCAGTGGGTACTGAGCCAAGTCCCTGGCTTCTACCGACTCCATGCCAGAAGTCACTCAGCGTGACCACACTTGCCCGAAGATGTTGCTCACCGTCCCAGGGGCACAGGCACCGTGAACAGGACCCACTTTTAAGCTGTCCGCCAATGAACCTCTTAGGTTCCTTTCTCAACAGGGCCCACTCCCACCTGGTCTTCATATTCCATGCCCCACACCTGTCCCCAACATCTGTCCTCTACACGCCTAGTGCTTACACCACCAACACGCCCAAAACCACACGGTCTTCCCTCCTGACCTCCCACACTGCCCCCAGCCAACAGGAACGGATTGATGACACCTCCCTCACTAGAAACCGCCCCACAACCACACCCTTACTGAGCACTAGGAACCTGACTGTGTGGGAAAAGGGTCCTCGTTGTCCTGCTTGGGGGAGAAGAAAAGCCAGACAGGGAGGGGTAAAGGCAGAGATAAGGGCAGGGGTGGGGACAGGGGTGAGGGCAGAGATGAGGGCAGGGGTGGGGTGGGGTCAGGGGAGGGGACAAGGGCTGGTACCATATCTCCACAGGAGCCTGGGCAGAAGCAGGACAAGGTCAGGACAGGAATGGATGATGTTCCCCAGAGCCATAGCAGTGCCAGCCCACGCCCTCAAACCCCAGAACTGTGGGCTAAATAGCTTTTCTTTCTTTCTTTCTTTCTTTCTTTCTTTCTTTCTTTCTTTCTTTCTTTCTTTCTTTCTTTTTTTTTTTTTTGTCTTTCGAGACAGGGTTTCTCTGTTAAATAGCTTTTCTTTCTCAAGTTCCCAGCTTTGTTATTAAAATCCTGCCAAACACCAAATCCATCCATCCCGTTTCTGGTCTCTCCCAAAGCATGAGCCCTTCCTTGGCACCAGCCATCTGACCACCTCTCTCCATTTCCCACCCTGACTGGGCAAGTTCTTTCAGATAGCAGAGACTAGAGTGGTCAAATGACCATTTCAGTGACACACAGCAAGAAGCGGTTGGAGCAGAATGAAGCTATTTTCTCTCTTTTCTCTCTTCTCTTCTCTTCTCTCTCTCTCTTTCTCTCTCTCTCTCTCCTCCAACCACAGGGGTCTCCTTGACATTCTTCCAATGCTGGACTGCCCTACCCCAGGGCCTTTGCACAGCTGCCTGCCAGTGAGGCACATTTCCAATCAGGCCAGCTTGTACTGTGTACAGACAGCACTTCTGTGAAGCACTGAGCCCAACATACAGTAGGCATCCAACAGATGTTCATGTTGATGACCCTTCTGTGACCATGGGCACAGGGACACTGAGCCTAACTCCCCCATAGCTGAGAATGTACCCTCCGCCCCACAGATCACTCACCCCTGGCAGGGTCTTCTGCTCGTGCAAGGCTGTCTGAGCTTTGATAGCAGAGTCCCTGGCGCAGTATGTGAGGAAGGCACAGCCTGGTGGGAGAAAGAGCATTTGAGGAGACAGTCCCAACACCATGGACACAAAGGTGGTGAGCAGCCCAGGGGCAGGGGGAGGTGGAGACTCCCACCATGGTCCAGGGACTATGGAGTATTACTCAGCCATGAATAGGGCTGAGGCTCTGACATCCCACAGCATGAAGGGGCCTTGAGGTCACTGAGCTAAGAGCAAAAAGCCACACAGTATGGACTCCAGAACAGGAGAAACCAGACACAGGAAGTGGATTTGTGTGTGCTGAGGACTGGAGGCGGGGATGGGGTGTTCGAGTGAGTGTAAGGGGCCAGAACTTTGAGTTGGGGAGATGGTGTTGCACTCTTGCGATCTAAGCACTGGGAAGGTGTAGACAGGAGGACCCCTTGGGCTCCGGAGTGAAAGATGTGGGTAAAGATTGAAAGGCGGCTGCTAAGCAAACCCTTGGGCTGGGCTGGGCCAGGCTGAGCTGGGCTGGGCTGGGCACCAGAAGAATTACACGTGGGGTCCCCCATAACCTACCCATCCCATTCAGGATATGGGCCACACACCCCAAACTGAAAAGTCAAATCAGATGTGGTTGGGCCAGAACCCACAACAGCAACCATGGAAATGTCACCAGTTGGACAAATGATTGACACGTGGGGTGTGGTCTTCCATGTGATGAGATATTACACAGTCATGAAAAGGAAAGCTGTGTGTTCTGTCGCAGAATGAAGGGATGGGTATCAGGGTCCTAAGCTCAGCCAAGGAAGCTGGACACAAAAGGAGCACGGTGGGCACTACAGAGTCCTTGAGGTCATTAGCATTGACAAATTCACACACAGGAGGAGGAAAGGTGGTGGGTAGAGGGCAAAGGGGACCGATTTTCATTTTGAGAAGATGGGAACACAGCTTGGAGCTCCCCCAGGTTGTGGCGGTAACAAGAGGAGCTGGCCTGGGGATGTCACTCAGGTAGCGGGAGAGAGGCCTGGCTGTCCTGGAACTCACTCTGTACCAGGCTGGCCTGAACTCAGGGGTACACCTGCCTCTGCCTCCTGAGTGCTGGGATTAAAGGCACAACACCACCACGCCCAGCTCATTTTGTATCTGCCCTTGCCTGACAATCATGGCACCATTGGTCCCAGCAATTGGGAGGTGCAGGCAGCAGACCGGGTCCTACATAAAGTTTATGACAGACCTTGTCCGGAAAAACCCAAGAAGAGGAAGAAGAGGACAGATGGAGGAGGGAGAACAGGGCGGAAGGTTGTCACAGAGAGCAAAGAGAGAACCACACTCTCCCTCCTGCAGTTGTAAGCTTCCCCCACCCTCACTCCTACTGCGGGGGCTCTGGGCGGAGGGAAACCCCGGCACGGGGGAAGGTGCCGCTGTCCGCGGTGCTGAAGCGCGTCCGCCACCCTGGTCTGGACGGTTCCTGGCTGAACCTCAACTCTGGGGCTGTCACCTCACTTAAAACTCATCCTTCGCGTCTGGGCGCCTCCTTTTAGACTTGGAGATAGAGGGCGTGTTAAGAGGTTCCTGGGTCCCCTTAAATCTGGGAACCTTGGAGAATGTGGAGAAAGTCCCGCCATGCAGTCAAAAAGACCGAGGTTCACATTGGCCCTTCACACTCAGCTAAGGGCCATAACTCACCCAGTTCTCTTCTGCGTGCACGTGCTCTGGGGCTGCCTGGCTTGGCTGGACGCTCCCACCCCCACCCCCACCCGCACCATGTTCCTTGTGCCTAGAGTTCAAGGGTGGCTTTTGGGTGCCCCCCATGCAGATGACCCTGGGGCAGAGACAGACACCTAGAGCTGAGGTCATCCTGGAGACAAGTGGAAGGAGCCTAGAGTGGCAAGCAAGCAGGAGCCATGAAAGTCATGGCACCAGGAAGCCATGGAGGGTGTTTGAGTCGCTTAAGCTGTCCAGGGAGAAATCTAAACAAACGACCACAAATTACCCACCCAGGCTGGAGGTGGCGCTGTGCACTTGCTTCTGGGGTGCGGTTAGACCTCATCAGATACCCCCAACTGGTCACAACAACACCAGCTGTTCTGCTCTCCCCTCCATGGTGCACTTAGTGAAACCAGGCTCAGAGAGGCACAGTAGCCTCTTTGAGGACACACAGCAAGTTGGAAATATCTGCCTTTCAACCCTAGCAGGGATGGGGAGGGAAAGGGTGGGGGAAACTGGGTGTGATGGATGGCTGAAGGATTTCTGAGATTCAGAACATTCTGTAATGCTGAAGAGGCTACATTAGCATTATTTTGTTTTTAGACTTTTAGATTATTTTATTATTGTCCTATGGATGGATGGGGCCATGGCATGCTAGAGGGAGTGGGGAAGGGGACATTTGGTTGGTGTTGGTTCTCTGCTGGGATCCATAAGGCACCAGGTGGCAGGCAGTTGTCAGTCACCTGAGGGTACTGGGTCTTTGAAGGGAGCAGTATTCACTCTAAGCCTCTGAGCCTCCTACCACCTTATTTTGGAAATGGGCTCTTGACCAGCTCTGTAGCCAAAGCTAACCTGGACTGATGATCCTCAGCTGCCTGAGCGCTGGGATCACAGACATCCACCAAGAGAGTAGCTGGACACTCACCTCATGGCAAGAACAGTTTCCTGTGAGTCTACCTGGCCCTGCCCTGCCATCAAACAAGACAAGATGGGTGGCCTCCCCTTGCACCCGAGCCCACCCTCACCTCCAATCAATCTTTCTTGAAGCAGCAACCAGAGGCGCCCATGAGCTCTAGGACAGAGTGACTCTCTCTACCCACAGTCCTGCCTGAGGCCTCCCTTGGCTCCTCCAACACATGCTCCTTTCTGCCCCAGGATCTTAGTATAGGCTGTGATCAATCTGGAACATCGTTCTTCAGACAAACAACAACAACAACAAAACAAAACAATGCCACCCCCCAACCATCCAAAACCCTCATCATCTGCATGGGCCCCACCTCAAGCATTCCAAGGTTTACCCAGAAAAATGTATGCTGATAATTACATCTCCATGAGGCAGTTTTTCTGGGGATATCACCTTCCACCCACCTATCTGTCCATCCTCCCACCCATCCATCCATCTATCCACCCATCTACACATCCATCTACCCATCCATCCATCTGTCCATCCATCATCCATCCACCCATCCATCCATCCACCCACCCATCCATCTATCCATCCATCTATCCATCCATCCATCTGTCCGTCCGTCCATCTATCCATCCATCCACCTTTCCATCCATCCTTCTGTCCATCCGTCCATCCATCCGTCCTCCCATCCATCCATCCGTCCGTCCATCCATCCGTCTGTCTGTCCATCTATCCATTCGTCTGTCCATCCATCCATCCATCCATCCATCCATCCATCCATCCATCCATCCATCCATCTATCCATCTGTCCATCCACCCTCTACCATTCACCTCCGTTTACTTTCCCAGGCACTTTCTGTGCAGCCCGTGTCCTGCCTCTGGCACACAGCAGTCTACTCCCTGCCGAGCTCTCCCAGGGCCTTGCACCTCTGGGCCTTTGCAGTCGCTGTTCTCTGCCCCTGCCTGAGAATGCCTGGAGTCCAAGCATCAGAGCATATGTAATTCACTCTGTGAGCCCAGGCCGTGTGTCCTCCTAGCCTGTACCCCTAGTCAGTGGCTTTCTCTGAGATGTGTGCTTCAGAAGCAGCTAGGGAAACTGAGGCACAAACCGAGATACTCCCCCACTTGAAGCCATCATAGTGTCTCAAGCAAACACCTTGCTGTGGTCCAGGACAACTGCTCCTTCCACACCTGTGCAGGTCCATGTGTCCCCAAGGCTGCTTGTCACTTCTAGGCTCCATGTCACTTCCTCCTGTAACCAACAGCTGCTGCTGCTCCCATGGTAACGGCAGGCCTGGCCTGCCCCCCCCCCACCTCCCCCTACTGCACAGTCCCCCAGAGCGAGCAGCTCTAAGGCAAATGCCATCATTAACATGAAAATGGATATGGTCTGTAGGGCTAGTAACTTGTTCTCCCTTAGAAATGGGGACAGGACCCCAATGTCAGCCCCAGGTTCTCTACCTTGAGCCCTGGCTGAGGGAGCCTCCATTCTCTGGATGGCTCCAGGGAGGGTTACAGAGGGTCTATGTACCCCATCTTCTCCATCCCCTGTCCCTTCTCTGCATCTCTTTTCAGCGCTTGGGGACCTAGTCCTGGGACCCCACCTCTGCTGTTATGGGCTGTCTCGAAGATGTACCCCAGAAACAAAGCCATTGAGATATTGACGGGGGGGGGGTGTCCCAGGTCTACAGACTCCATTTATTCTGTCTCCATTTGCCTGAAGCCCAAAGAGGGGCAGTGTGGCTGACAGTCACACCACAACAACCCAAACAAATACACTTTTCTTGAGCCAGGCTGTCATGTAGCCCAGGCTAGCCTTCAATTTGCAATGTAGCCAAGGATGCCTAAGCATCCCAAGTTTGGGGGTGATAGGCAAGAACCAGTGTCCCTGCCCTCCAAATACAGACTTCTGTCAAGATCCTAGACCACGCCTTTGCTGGCCTTGGGGACCCCCTCTTCCCCACTTGGGTGCGGCCTGGGAGGCTGTTATTTCTCTAGTCCCTAGCATCATTGCCAATGAGACCCTCCGCTGCCCAATCCCACCCCACAAGCAACATCCCTAAAAACCAAGGCTCCCAGACCCCCCACATCTACCAGAAAGAAAATAACTCCACATCCACACCAGCCCTCACTGTCCCATCATGGGTCCCTCATTCACAACTGTTTCCTGTCTGGAATTCCCAAGGGAGATGAGCCCCCTCCCCAGTCCCCACCCCAGGCGCTCTAAGGCCCTCCTGGCATCCCGCTAAGGATGGAGATCCTGATCCCTGCTCTCAGCCTTGGGTCCCCGACACCAGTCAGGAGAGCTGATCGAAGCCGCTAGATTCAGATACTAGGACTTGGGACGGAGCAGAGCAGAGTGACCCTGTCCCCCCAGATACCTCCATGGGAGGGAGGGAGAGTCAGGTTTTTTAGCCACCTGCCAGCGCGACCACGGCACCCAAGATCTGGGTTCTGTCCAGAGGACCTCACGTTCATTGTCTCGGCCTCAGCTCTGGCTCTGCCAGGTTCCACTTGAGCCCAGGGTGGGTGCAAGGGGCCAGGAAGATGGCATCACCCAGGGAGGGCTGCTCGTGTCCCCGTTCCCCTGGGCCCCAGCCTCATCCCCCTCCCCACGCCCCCACGTCTTTGTAGTTACCGCTCAGCCCCAGGTCCTGGACATGTGTCCTGGCTGCAGCCCGAGCTAGCCCGGCTTTGTGAGCAGGATTCCCAATCCCGAGGTGGGAAGTTCCAAGCTGGGCCAGGAAGACCGAAAGCAATAAGGAGGGTGGTGGGGGGACTGGGAGGCTGGGGTCCCTGGCACTCTAGGCACGGGGTGGGAGTGTGTGTGTGGGGTCTGGGAATGGAAATGGGAGGGAGAGGGGGAAAGAGAGGAAGATGCCCGGGGAGAGGAGGGAGATGGAGGGAGATGACGGAGAGCTGGAGAGCTATGGAGGAGGAGGGAGTGGGGAGGAGGGAGGAAGAGGGGGAGGAGGACAGGAGGGGGCAGCTGGATCGTGAGCGGCACCCCCGGGGCGGAGGAGGGTGCAGGGGAAGGTGAGTGGGGGCTGGGATGCAGGGGTGCAGGAGGAAGGGTGTGGGGTAGGGATCTAGAAGGCTCAGGTGCAGGGAGGTGTGTAGGGGTTGGGGGATGCAGGTGTAGAAAGAGGGGTACAGAAAGGGATCGGAGCTGCAGGAGGATGCTGGGGTGCAGAGGCGGGTTCGGGGGTGCAGAAGGCGGGGCTCAGGGGTACAGAGGCGGACGCGGGGAGCGGTGCCCACCTTTGTGCACGCCGGTGTGCGGGTCCTTGAGCACCGTCAGCTCGTAGATGCGGCCGAACTGCTCAAATAGCGGCTTGAGGTCCTGTTCGTGCAAGTGGCGCGGGATCTGGCCCACGAAGAGCTTGATGGCGTCCAGGTCCTTCATGCCGTCGGGCCGCGCCCCGGGGCGCTCGGGCCCGCTGCCGCCCACCGGCCAGGCCCGGGCAGGAGCTGTGGTGCCGCCGCTTCACTCCGTCAGCGGCCCCGCCCGCGCGCGATTGCGCCACGGCGCTTCTGGCGGCCGCCGCGGGTATTTCAGGGGGCGGGCGGCGCTGGCGCCGGGAAACTGAGGCCTCGAGGCTGGCAGAGAAATGGGGACCCCAAGGAGAAAATGAGGCTTAGAGGTCCTGGAGCTGTGGGGAACTTCAGGCGGGGCATGCCCATCAGAAGGACTGATAGGTGCATAATGAAAGCCAGCCTGTGACATGAATCCATAGGGCAGGACAGGGTCAGGGCGGTGACAGAGAAACCAACAGGCCACTTGAGGCCAGAAGCAGACATCCAGGCTGGCTCTTGCAAGTAATCCTCCTGCCTCTGTTGCCTCCATCCTCAGACTGGAATGACAGGCCTTCGCTACCATGCCTGGCTCATATTTTTATTTGAAATTGAAGTTCCTAGTACCATGGATGCCTGTCCCAAAGACTCCGATCATGCCTATGCTGTATGTAGTTAAAGTGTGGTGACATTTGCTGGGTAAGGTGGCACATGAACTCTGGCTGTGAGTTGGAAGCCAACAGGGGCTACATATTGTCTTCCAGACCAGCTAGAGCTATGCCAAGGGACCTTGTCTCAAAACTAAATAGGTAATATTTTATACATAGCATTTTTGTGTGTTCATTTTTATTGAATATTTTATTTACATTTCTTTTTTTTAAATTTTATTTATTTATTTATTTATTTATTTATAGATTTATTTTATTTATTATATGTAAGTTCACTGTAGCTGTCTTCAGACACTCCGGAAGAGGGCATCAGATTTTGTTACAGATGGTTGTGAGCCACCATGTGGTTGCTGGGATTTGAACTCTGGACCTTTGGAAGAGCAGTCAGGTGCTCTTACCCACTGAGCCATCCCACCAGCCCTTATTTACATTTCAAATGATATCCCTTTTCCCAATTCCCTCACCCCCACGAAATCCTGTATCCCATTCTTGTCCTCCTGCTTCTATGAGGGTGTGTCCCTGCCCCCCCCCCCCCCCCCCNCCCCCCCGCCATTACATTCCCCTACACTGGGGCATCCAGCCTTCAGAGGACCAAGGGCCTCTTCTCCCATTGTTTTTCAACACGTCTGTCCCCTGCTGTATATGCAGCTGGAGCCATGGGTCCCTCCATGTGTACTTCTTGGTTGGTGGTTTAGACCCTGGGAGCTCTGGGTGGTTGATACTGTTGTTCTTATGGGGTTGCAAAGCCCTTCGGCTCCTTCAGTCCTTTCTCCAACTCCTTGTGTGCTCATTTTAACTATTGCAGTAAAACATTCTGTATATATTTTTTTTCTCTTTTTTATTTTATTTTATTTTTTTTTTCTTCTTTAACATTCTGTATATTGATGACTGAATTTGGTGCTTTCTTTTTTTTTTTTTCCAGAAGAGGAAGAGGCAAAAGGATCAGGGTTCAAGATCATTCTTGGCTACAGAGAGTTGGAGGGTAGCTTGGGGCACATAAGATAGTGTCTCAAATATATAAAAGAACTAAGGAGTCCTGTTCCTATAATTTTTGTAAAAAGATTTACCTATGTGCAGGGGTGTTGCCTGTCTGTGCACGTGCATGAAGTACCCATAATGGCCAGAAGGTGGCGTAGGGTTCCCCGGAACTGGAGTTACAGGCAGTTATGAGCCGCCATGTGGGAACTGGGAACAGAACTGGGTCATCTGTGGGAGCAGGCGGTGCTGTAACCGCTGAGCAGTCTCTCCAGTCTCTATAACTTGTTTTAAAAAACAGGAGCTGAGGCCCAGTGCAGTTGATCCTTTGGGCAACATCACAAAACAGGAGTGCAGGAATCTAATGCCAATTCTGGGAGCCCAGATGTCTCCCATGATTCCTTCTGTCTTCCACACAGTCCAGACATCTATGCCTCCATTTCTGCATTTGCTATCGACACTAAAGGGAGAAAGGACTTGGCTTCACAATGGTGACTGCCACCACTGTAACCCACAGAGTTAACTGCAGAGACACCATGACCAGGCTAGCTGGAACAGGGAGCGGTGAGGCCCAGGGTCAGGAGTCACATACAAGCATCTCATCCTCTGTATCCTGGGAGATGCTGGTCCTCAGATGAGCTGTTTCCATGGAGACCGGAGCAGGATGCTGGGAGCTCCATGGGCCTCTGAGCTGTGAGAATCATTAAAAAGCATCAAAAGGGGGACCAGGCTTCCCAGGAGCTGAAGATGCTGGTCGAAGGGAGTCCTGCCATCTGCCCCACAGCTGTCATCCACCTGTCTCAGTATCAGCCCTGCAGTCATGGGTTTGAGCCACCATGCCGTTTTAAAGATATCTCAGTCCCCCAAAATGTGGGCAGAGTCAGGGAGGAGGCCTGTGGAGCTAGCGGTGCTCCCTTCAACCCCAAGCACCATGTGAGCCTGAAGATAGCACCTGTTTGGGGACTCTTTCCCGGCCACCTCCAATGCCCCCGCAGGAGCTGATGTCACCACAGCTATGCTGCAAGTGTCTAGTCCACCAGAGACAGAACACTAGAACCAGGGTGGATGTGGGTGGGTTTAATCACCTAGGCGGGAGCCTTTGCCTATGCTCAGGTGAACGCACTGTTTTTGAACTTACCTCAGGCTCATCTGCCAACTTGGAGGGCTTGTCTGTTCTCCTGGATGTTGAGCTGAGCCCCTTCTCTTCACACACATGCTGGGAGGCTGCCCCCACCCTGCTGTGACAAGTACAGGTCCCCCAACAATGACCCTGATTCAAGAGCATTGAAGGCCATGGGAGGGGCTGCTTTCCCGGGACCCAGCCCGGATCCCACCAGTGCCCAAGTGTTAACAGCCCCCTGCCCACCCTTCCCTGGAGGTCATAGGCTGGGGCCAGGTGTGTCTCCAGCATCCACCCCTGGGGCCCAGCACAAGTACCTGTGGATGCCAGAGAGAGCACAGACTTATAAGCTCTTAGTTTCTGAAGCAGGGTCTTATGTAGCCCACGCTGGCCCTAAACTTACTGTGGTTGAGGATTATCCAGAACTGATCACCTGCCTTCAACCTCAAGTGGCAGGGTGACATGCATGTGCCACCATGCCCAGGCTATGTAGTCTGTGTGGTAGTCACTTCTGCTCTTAGAAAGCTGAGGCAGGATTGTCATGATGTCAGCCAAGATTGCAGTGACATACTCTCTCAGAAGCAGGGGTGGAGGAGCTGGTCCCCACTATGTGGCCAGGGACCAGATGGAATCTGCAGCACCCACATAAACGCCCTGCTGTCCCTGCCCCAGGACCTTGAAACAGACCCCCACTCGCCAGGTTCTGTGATCACGAAGACAGGAGAGATCCTGCTCTTAAGGCCTGTGGCCTGTGTTTCTTTTCAACAGTGGGAGGTTAGCAATTGTTAGGAGCCGAGTGGACAGGCCCCCGGCTTCACAGCAACAACTGAACTTTTGTTTGTTGATTGACTTTACAGGACAGGGACTCGAGCAATGGGCAGAGCCGGTGGTAAGGAGACCCATACCCACCCAGAATCCAGGAGCAGGGTCCTGGTGTAAGCTTGGCAGGGGTGCCTTTAATATACTGTGATGACCCCTGCCCCATGTGGCATGTCCCCAACTTCTCCTGCACTGAAAACATGCCCAGTGCTAGGAAGCAGTGTTCATTGAACAGCCCGGGGTAGGCGGCCGGGCCTGAGGTAACACCTCCACAGACCCACAACAGCACATCAGTGGGTGTTGCTCAGGACACCTGGAGGCTCGGTCCTTCAATATGGCTTTTATTTTGTAACCCACCAACTGCAGACCTGCAGCCACCCCCAGGGGCCATCCATCCCCATGTCCTGTGAGGACAGAGGAAGGGGGCGTGAGCCCTGTCCTTTCCCAGTGACAGGTGGCACTTGCCTCAGACCCATAACCAGCTGCCAGGGTAAGAGTAGAAAGAACAAGAACGCCCAGGGCCAGGGCAGCAGGCTGATCCCTCTCGCCCTATGACACGCGTGCCACCAGGGTGGCAGCCACCACTGCTGAGCAGAGGCAGCCTACAGCAGGAGGGGGTGGGCCAGGCCTCAGCAGGTGCGAGGGACAGAAGAAGCTGGTCTTCAGCTGGTCCCCAGCCTGACACCTCCTGGGTCATATTGCTATTGAATTGATTCACCGTGGGGTCCCTGAGGTCAACCGTCAGCATTAGTGTCCCCCTCCCAAGGCCATCCTGTTGGGGACATCGAGGGCTGTGCTGGGCCTGGCTGTCCCATCAGACATTATGACAGAGGAGCGGACTCCCCAGAATGTATCTGAGGGTAGGGAAACTGAGGCTGGGGGTGGAGGGCGGGGAGATGTCAGGATTGCACACTCCAGAACAGGGCCAACTCCCGCCCAGTCACCAGCGTCAGGACTGAGCGAAGGGACACTTGCAGGAGGGGACAGAACCTCAGGGGCTCAGATCAGCTGGGGGACCAGGTGGGTCCAGTGGTGGAGGATGTGACAACAGGCGAGGCAGGGAATGAGGAGGAAGAGCAGGGAGACACTGTCGGGTGCTGGCCAGCGCTAGGGGGAGGCAGGCTGACAGCGGATGCCTCTGCACAACCGCGGAGAGCGGCTTCTGGGACCCAGCCACTGGGGAGGCCAACACCAGCGTGTGGCCCTTCAGTGCACGTGGTCCGGGCAATCATTCCATCCCAGTGGGCTCATCTGCAGGTGTGTGGGGCTCTCCTCCAGGGACATTCAACGAAATGAACAGGGAGAGGTGTCCTTGCGTCCTAGTGACCCATCAAAACCCTCTGTGGTTCGTTCGGCCTGGCCGCGGTGGGTGTGTGGACAGTACCTCCTGGGCCACCTGTGCATGGCCACTGCTACGGTGCCTTGGCCTTGAGCAGCAGTCTCTGCACCGTCCTGTACAGTACGTGGAAGTGCTGGTGGGAAGAACAAGGCATGAGGGACACCGAGAGCCAGCCCCCGACCCAAGACGCTGGCACACTTGCTTACCTGGACAGCCGTGTACGCCATGCCAAGGTATGCCCCAATACACAAGGCCAGCAGCAGGTCGAAGATGGCCGGCTTGACCCTGAAGGACAGTCCATGGGGTCAGGGACATGAGAATGATCATCCCCACAGACTGTGGCGCCCTGGGCTCTGGCCCGTCACTCACCTGTATGCATTCATCACCTGCTTCAGCTGGTCGTAGAAGACAAACTCAGGGTCCCTGTGGAGAGACAGCCCCAACAGCTGAGTGCCTCTCCCCAAGACTCCCCCTCCGAGAACTCCCCTGGAGTCGCAGCGCCGGGAGGCTGACACAGGAACAGGACAAGTCTGAGGCCTGTCCAGGCTACAGATCGAGAGCTCAATTCAGGAAGCTAAAAATACTTTTGAAACAGCCAAGGGGACTAGAAACTCCCCTGGCCAGGGAAGCCCTCCTAGGCCTGCCTGCCGCTGTCCTCCTGCCTCCCTCTGGCTGAGGGAAGGCAATGGCACCCAAGCAACGTGGCCAGCCGCTCACAGCCGCTCACCGCCTGTCAGCCTTCGCATGGTGCTGTCGCACGTCCTTCAGGTAGCGGCTCAGAAAGTGTTCCAGCGTGCTCAGGAACGTCCCGTCCTTGTCCAGCAGCTGGGCGGCCCGTGGCTGGTTGGTGAGCCAGTCCATGACTGAGTCTATCTGCTCCTCCTGGACCTGCTGGGGAGGTGCAAGCTGGGGTCATAGCACAGGTCCCTGTGGTCCCCCCCCATGCCCCACACTTTACCATCTGCTCCGTGAACACTGGCATGTCTGGGGGCGTCCCCTGTAGAGGGAGGGGACAGGGTGTGAGCTGAGCCAGCAGGGCTGTGTGTAGCACACAGGGAGGGCCAGCACCCGTGGCTCACCTTCTCTGTCAGGTTGTAGATGACTCTGGTCAGGGCCTCGGCGATTATCCTGGTGTTCCGAGTCAGGGTCTTGGAGTCCACCCGGGACCTTGGGGATACAGGGCCAAGCTCCTCAGGCAAGGCAGGCATCCCTGGTGCCTAGGCTCTGGGGGTGACTGGTAGGTAGCAGGGGGGGCCACCCAGAGCAGCCAAGGCCCAATGAGGTGGAGGTGCCACAGGCCAGCACCTGCAAGGCCTAGGACATCCCAAAGGGACTAGCCAATCCAGGACCCCTTGGCAGGTGAGTGACCTTCCTTCAACCCAGCGGGCAGCCTGAATGGTGACCTGGGGACCCTGTTCCTCACTGCTGACGTCCAGGTGTGTGATGGGCCACTGGGTCTCCCACAGCTTGCTCCTGACTCAGACCCACCCCTGCCCCTGGACAGCTGCCCACACCCTGCTCCATGGCTAGCCCAAGGAAAGTTCTAGAAAGTGCCACCCACAGGTTCTGAAGGGTGTTCCATCAAAGGTGACCCCACGGAAGGAAGGTTCTAGAGCAATAGTTCTCAACCTTCCTAAGGCACCAACACTTTAATATAATTCTTTACGTGTGGTGACCCTCAAACGTAAAATTATTTTACGGCTATTTCAAAACTGTAATTTTGCCTCTTATGAACCGTAATGTAAATATCTGATGTGCAGGATGTCTGATATGCAACTTCAGAGGGGTCTCCACCTAAAAGTTGCAAACCACTGTTATAGAAGCTGCCCCTGCCCAGGAAAGACCTAGAAGGCAGCTTGCCAGCCCTAAAGAAGCTCCAACCAATGAATACCTCCCAACCCCCACCAAGTGCTCTGAGGGGAACTCAAGAACCCCAGGGTCCTAGGAGCATCCCTTCACAGATGGCCCTGGAAGCAATCTGCAGAGCCAGGTCTGCTCACCGCACATCCATGATGCTGCTGCGAGGCCCCGCGCGGTGGCTCTCCAGATGTGACAGCGTGAAGGCGGGCAGCCTTCGGATGGCAAAGCGCTCGTGCTCCCAGGCAAGCACGTCATCCGCTAGATTGATCTTCTTATGTACCATGGAGAAGCTGACATCAGGGAACTGGTGAGCAGCCACCGTCTCCAGCTCACGCAGGAAGGCATGCTGTAGTGTCCCTTCTCGCGGAGGCTTGGACACGTGCAGGCGCAGGTGGCTGCCACGTCCCACAGTGTCCAGGCACAGAACGAACGCTACGTTGTCCTGCAGGAGGCTGGAGTCTGTAGGGTGAGGAGAGGGGGGTCAGAGGGGCATGGCCCCGCCTGCCAAAGACAGACTCCACCCACCAGCTCACCTTCAAGGACCTCCCACACCGAGCCCTGCCTGCCTGTGTGGTCCAGGCTGTCCTCAAGCCAGCGCTTGGTGCCCTGGTAGTTGAACTTGCCCCCTCCAGATGCGAAGAACAGGAGGTTGTACCTGTGGGTGTGGATGTTAAGAGGGCAACACGGCCAGGCCACAGGTTCCCAACTGGGACACAGGGAAACCTCAGGTCTCTCCACACCCACCTCCAGGTGACAACCCCCCTAACGCCAGGACAGGGGCTCCATAATTGTGACAGCAACATGTGTCCCCTCAGAGTCCTTCAGGGAGGACTCTGCTGACACAGAACCTCACATGGAGGAGCTCAGACTACCCACACACTCCCCCATCCCTGATGCTAAGGACTAGCTGACACACAACCTGGCTGTGTGGACTTGAATCTCACAGGGGCCTCACACCCTCACCTGCCTGGGAACCAGGGCCAGGCCACTGAGCCCAGGTTGTTCCCAGCCTGTACTGGCCACTGTCACACAGGGCTGCCAAGCCAGCCAGGACTGGGTGAGGCCACAGGTGCTGGCCATAAGGGACAAACATATCCTGGGTGAGCAAGGACAAAGCTGCCTCATGGCTTTTCAAGAAGTGACCCCCCTCTCCTGCCATCTTTAAGACCTATTGTCCCGTGACCATGGGAGCACCCTGAGCCCATGCAGAGGCTGCCTGGCCCACTGGCTGCTGCCTCCCACCCTCTGGGCCCCAGCTCACAAACGCTGAAATTACTCATGTGACCTGTGTGGTACCTCAGGACAGGTGTGACTGTCACAACTATGGGCATGGATGGGTAGAGACCAGGGACGCTGCTCAGGCCCCTTCGAGGCTCAGGACTCCCCATAGAACAAAGGGGAGGAGACACTGGCTGCAGATGTTTCTAGATGGTTCCATCCCTTCCACTGGCCAACAGCACCCAAGGGGTAGGCTGCACCCCCCACCCCCAGTGGAACTCACGCTGCATGTGTGCGCTTGTATGTGTAGAGGCGAGAGAAGAGGCGAGCCAGCTCCAGCAGCACAGAGATGCCACTCCCATTTGAGTCTGCGCCCAGGGACAGCCACTGTGGGCAGAGGACCCATGGGTCATGTTTCCTGTAGGCCAGGCCCATCCACTTGGTGCCAGAGCCACAGGGCACTAAGGTAGAAAGGAGACATGAAAACCTACTGGGCAGAGCATGGTGGCCACACCTTTAACCCCAGCACTTAGCAGACTGAGGCAGGGGGATTTTTCTGAGTTCCAGGACAGCTAGAGCTGCAAAGCAAGATCATCTCAAACCAACCAACCAACAGTCATGGGAGGTTGGGGCAGCCTGCCCTCAGAGGCTCTGGGGACTGACAGACAAGGCAGGGACTTGGGGACCTGATGCCAAGCATGGTAGTTTGAATGAGAACAGCTCCCAGAGGCTCAGGTATTCCAATGCTCAGTCAGCAGTGGCACTGCTTGAGGAGGATTAGAAGGTATGGCCTTATTAGAGAAAGTATGTCTCTGGCATGGACTTTGAGGTATTAAAAGCTCATGCCAGGCCCACTCTGTCCATCTGTGTGTCTGTCTCAGCTTGCACATCAGGATGTAGGGTGCAGCTTTACCCACCGCCATGGCAATAACTGACTAACCCTTTTTTAAGTGTTGCCGTAGTCTCAGCAACAGGACAGTGACTAGGACTCCCAAGGGGAGCCACTGCCCTCTGTGCCTCCGTGATGTGCAGCAGGGTACTTACTGGGGCTACCCCAAAGGCGTCGTAATGAGCCACGATGACAATGGTGGGGAGGTCCTCGCCTCCCAGCCCTGTCAGCCGTCCCTGTGGAGAGACAGACAGGTGGATCCCAGATGCCCAAGACAGGCTAGGGTCACTCACCCCTGTGTTCTGTGAGCCTTGATATCAAGGACAGGCACTGGCAGCACCCATAGGTGGCCAGTCCCTTCAGCCCCTTCCTTAGGGAGGCACAGGGCAATGTGAAGGCTTCTAAAGCCCCAACAGTGGTGTGGCCATGCCGGGGCTGGCCCCCAGTGGACAAGGGCACACACTACTTGGCCCAGGAAGGGACTGCACAGAGAGGTTGCAGCACCAAGTCCCCAGGACCTTTTATGACTAAGAGCGGTAGCCTGTCCATCTCGTTGCCATAGCAGTCACCCTAATGCTGTAGACAATCACGCAGCGAGCGCACACTGGGTTCCCGTACTGCGGCTGGCTAACTTAACCCACAGCTCCCTCACAGGGCACTCAGAGCACCCCTGGCAACAGAACTAAAAAGTGGGGTTTTCTTTTATTTTTATGAAAACAGGGTTTCCTGTATCTCACAGCAGTCTTGAACTATGTAGCCAAGGATGGCCCTGCACTCCTGTCTCTGCTTCAGCTTCCCGGTGTGTTAGCATACCTGCTTTCTGTGATCTTGAGGACTGAGCCCATGTCTCTGTGAGCTGGCAAGTGCTGCCCACTGAGCCACAGCCTCAGCCTGCAGTCAAGTTCCTTTGTTGTCACCACCTCCCATGTGTGGCAGAGGGGTGATGATGTCTGGGATCAGGGTGCAGCCTGTGCAAAGGCCCTGGGGCAGGCTAAGAAGGTGGAAGCTCACCTCCACACTGGTGATGAGCCAGTCGCTCACTGCCTGGCTCTGGGCTCCACTGGTCACCATCTGGAAACCATTGGCTGTAGCTGTGTGCAGCAGTACTGGGGGCAGAAGGGGAGGGGTCACTTGGGCTTATGGCCAGGGCCACAGCTGGGGTGGGAACTGCAAACACAGAAGCCCAGGAAAGCCCCATAGATGCAGGGACCAGGGCCACCCCACACCCTCTGGTGGCCTGGCTTACCTTCAGCGGCAGAGGCAGAGCCCTGGGAGGCAGAGGCAGCCTGGGTCTGCTCGTAGATGGACAACAGGGCCTCGTCCTCCACAGCAAAGTACACAGGGACCACAGTCTCCATGGCCAGCATCTCAGGCTCGATCTCCATGAATTGCTGTGAGGAGCACATGTGTTCAGGGAACTGCAGCCACCCGCAGTGCCTCCCCATCTCAGCCTCCTTCCTGAAGGGGGAGGACAAGGACACCCAGCACATGCAACCTGAGGGGCAGGCACCGGGACTGAGACACAGGCTTACCCGGACGACATCCTGGGGCACAGCAGCCATGGCCCGGGGCAGGATGATAACCACAGCGCCCGCTGACTGTCGCAGAGCCTTCTGATAGTGCTCATAGGAAAAGTCCAGGAGCCGCATAAGCACGCAGCGGCGGCTCAGCACGTCTGCGTCCACCGTGCGTGCCTCCGTGTTGAGCACTGCATTCCGCGTGCCTGTGGGGGTCATGGCATCATCACAGCTGCCACCCTCCACACCAGCACAGAGTGAGAGTGAGGGGTCTGAACTGCACGGGCCAGAGGTGAGTCACCACAGCAGGAAGCCCCCTCCAAGAACTGCAGTCCCCTGGGCCCCACTTACAGCCAGACTGGGTGGCACAGAATACATCAGGTGCATTTATAAATGCTCAACTCTCACAAGAATGATAGCAGGCAGTACCCCTAGATGCACATGGCCAGGAAGGGGCAGTGAGTGACTGCTGGGGTCTGGTGGGGTCTCCAGGGTGGTCACCTGAATGCTGACACCCAAACTACCATGAAACCCCCCTACCCCGGAGACCCAAGTGACAAAGGTACATGATGCTGGGTCTAGAACAGTTCACTTGGGATCTCCCCAGACACACGGGGGTAAGACGCACACCAGGGCAGCAGCAGGATGAGGACCTGCAGCCCACAGACGCAGCCATCACCTGGACACACGGGTCCAGCTGAGGCCCAGCCCCCATGCTCCAGGACTGCAGAACCTAAGGGAGCGGGGTGAGGGAGGGCCTGCCCGGAACAACTTCCCTGGAAGGCAGCAAGGGCCAAGCACCTCCTGGCAGACACCTGACTCCCTTCAGGGAGAGGCAACACCTCTCCCTCTTCAACCTGTCCCTGGGCTCCCAGGGTGGCTTGGACAGCAGCTCGTCCTCCAGGTCCCTACAGTGCTTTCTGGGAGTCTTGCAGACTGGTGCTGGCCACGTGGCAGGACGGTACTCTGTACCCAGCTTTGCTGTCTGTGGGGATGTGACAGAGCCCCAGTGGGCAGTACTGGCCAGCACCAGTCACCAGGACTCCCAAACTATTGTGCTACCCACAGAAGGGCAGCCAGGCCCCTGCGATCCATCGCACCCAAGTGGCACCAGTCCAGAGATGCCATAAAGGCAGGTGGGCAATCAGCAGGCTTTTCCCCATGCTGGCTGCTTGGCTCGGTGGTGTCAATGACCTCATGCCAATAAAACTTTATCCACAACCAGGGAGGCCAAGACTCATCAGTTGGCTCCAGGGTAGTGAGCTGAAGCTGGGCCTCAGGGCCACGGAGCCTGTGATGATAAGAAGGCATGTCCTAAGAAGGCCAGAGTCCACAGCAGGAGGGATGGTAGCCTGGGTCACAGTCACACCCCACAAGCCTCCTTTCCCACTAGTGTTGGTTCTTACTCAACAAGACCCAGGGGAAGTTGGGTAAGAAGAGATCCGATAAGGCTGTGGAGTGGCCAGGGGCTGAGGGGAACTCAAAGGACTTATGCCCAGGGTTTCTCAAGACCTCCTCTGGCTGCCCCATCATGAGTCCTCCAGGGTATAGACAAGATGCAAGAGCCCACTAGTTCTTATCCAGCCAAGGATGGGTGAGAAAGTCACGTCAGGAATCTGTATACATGAGCTCATTCGCAGCCCAGTCCACCCAAGGTTCTGTGCATGTGAGACCCAGTCATGGAAACGCATGGTCTAGGAACTGCCCTCTGGATCACAGAATGCTCTGGAACAACTGTGAGAACTCAGGAGCTATGTCTCACAGCTTAGTGGCTTCCACTGTTCCCCCGCCATCCGTGACACCCCACAGTGGCAGTTTAGCAGATGCCAGGCTACAGGATATGCAAGCAAATGCTTACGACATTCGGACACCTGGCCACCTACTCCTGGCCTAGGGTAAGGCCCCACCCTAGGGTGCCCTATGTGCCAGGGCACTGTTCTGGGTCCTGCAAAGTGCGGGGTGGCCACCTGGCCTCGACAACTTAGAGCTCCCTGAGCTGGGGCAGCAACATGACCCCTGCCATGGCAACACCGCTTTAAAGAGAAATTAATGCAATTCTGGGTACAGGGGCCACATAGAGAGGCTTGGGTGCACAGACCTGGCTGCCACACCCGCTCAAAAATGGGGGCCCGGCCTTGTCATTCAGGCAAAGACTTAACATCAAGGCTGAGGGGCAAAACAAAGAGCAGGGTGCGGGAAGCTATGAGAGGCCCCAAACCTAGGCATGGGGACAGAGATCCTGGGGAACCCTGGCGAGGGGTGGGGAACTGAGCAAAGGGGTGAAAGCATGGCGCTGTGGGAACCAAGGCCCCAGGGGGCCCCAGGACAGCAGGCATGGGGGTAGACGCCAGCCTGAGGGAGGTCTGAGACAACCGCTGACAAGAGAGGGATCAGGGTGACAAGGGATCAAGGAGATGGGAATCAGGGTGACGATGATGGGATGGAATGACAGGAGTCATTGAGACAGCAGGGGAACTGAGGGAACAGGGCTGCCAGGAACAGAATCAGTAAGTCAGTGGGGAGACTGGGATTGCTGTCGGAGGTCCTCTGCATGACAGTGGGAGGATCGCAGTGACTGGGGGACTAGTGCGGCAGTAAGGGGGACGGCGGCGTCAAGGGAAGAGGTCAGGGGTCGCGCACCGTATGGCTGGCCCTGCAGGTCGTACTGCTGCATGCGGTACACGGTGAACTCGTGCGCGGCGTCGGCGGCGGGCAGCGGCGGCGCCACGAGCAGCAGCACGGCGGGCAAGAAGACGATAAAACCGAGTGGCAGGCACGACGCCTTCAGCACGTTCTCGAGCACCTCGCCCGCTTCCTCCAGCATCCCGGCGGGCGGCAGGCCGCAAACGCGGCGGCGACGGAGGGCGACGGGAAGCGGCCGCGGCTCGGCGGACTCAGCTCGGCATGGGCGGCTGCTGAGGTCCTTCGGGGAGAGCCACGAACAGCCCGAGCCTGCCCTAGGGTCCTTCGGGCAGCACTGCGGACGTCCCTGTCTGCCGCGCCGCCTTCTGGGAAATGTAGTCTTTCTTGTGAGCGAGCCTCACTTTAAACGGCTCCGCGCGCTGTGAAACCCTGGGAGTTGTAGGCACACCGAGACTCACGCTACGGCCTCTCGGAAGCTGTGGCAGTCCTTGCACGCGGAGCCCCCTGGAAGTTGTAGTCCCACTGTGCCGCTCCTAGACGCCATGGCGGACAGACTACTGCTACTGAACTCCTCCAAGCCGTAAAATACAGATGATTTACAAAGCTATTAAAAACCATTCCCAGTAAAGCTTGTCTAAACCCCAGTTTAGCGTCGTTAATGAAAGGACAATCTAAAACCTACAGTGCAGGACATGACCGTCCGACCCGGAAAGAAGTAGGAAAGGAAAGAGAAAGTGCCCGTCCGGTGCCTTGGTTCTCTGGGAATTGTAGTCCTATCGGGCAAGCACAAAGGAATATGGGAACTTGAGTCGTTCTTTTAGTCTTTGGAAGGAGAGGGGATTAGAACTCACAGAGAGAGAGACAGAGAGAGAGAGAGAGAGAGAGAGAGAGAGA
>NC_034598.1:46030146-46042607 GCF_900095145.1 Mus pahari
AGACAGAGAGAGAGACAGAGAGAGAGAGACAGAGAGAGAGACAGAGAGAGAGACAGACAGACAGACAGACAGGCAGACAGAGACAGGCAGACAGAGAGAGAGAGACAGACACACACACACACACACACACACACACACACACACACACAGAGGTCTTTGTCTTGAAGGTGCTAGCTCTCCGATCACAAGACATGGCACTCTAACTACAGGTGTTCTACAGGATTTAAGTGAATGAGCGAAAAACTGATTAAAAAATAATATTCGGGGCAGGTGGTAAAGTAGTAAGGCAGGTATTGGCGTGGACTTTAATGGCAGTGGGGAGATCAAGACAGCTAGAATGAGACTAGTGTGACGATGGGAGGTCGTTAGTATCCTACTTGTTCATACTTGGGATATATTTAACCTGACACTTTTGGTTTGCCCTATTGCAACTTCAATGGATTTGACTAGTTCCTGTGTCTTGGGGTAAGTTGAGAAGTGAATTAAAATTATATGTCACTCACACCTCTAGAAATACAATAAATAAGAAATAAAAGACCAGACTCTGCCACCCACCCACCTGCAGGCACAGGTGGAAATGCAATAAGCAAACTGGCATGAGCTGACTTTGAGTAAGATTCGAGACTGGTGAGTGCTGGCTCTAGAAGCTGGTGGAGAACTTGGGGATGGTGCCTTCTCTGAACACCATTTGCCTGTGGTCCTCCCCCCCCCCCAAACTGGGGTGAGTGATTACTGCCAACTGTATACCGAGGGCACAGACAATCAGAACTCAAAGTGTAGAAAAGAAAACTGATGATGTGTGCCCAACACCATGAGCTTCTGCCATCTATAACTGTGACAGTCACTACCATCCTAGAGTCACGGCCAGCGCGACTCGATTACAATACACTGAGAAACTGAATGTGGAGGTTTCATTCATTTTAATGAATTTTATGCAGCCAGGCATGGCTTGCAGCTGCACTATCACACAGTAGGGTCCACAGCTCCCTGCCACAGCATATCTCCATGATTCAGAACAGGAAGGGCGAGGCTGCGGGGTTACAGGACCAGTTGAGATTGCCCCAGAACTGGGGTGGGTGGGTCTATCCTCCCCACACACAGAGAGAGAACCTGAACTGGAGGAGAGAGGCCATGGGAGCAGGCTGCTTGTCTCAATGTGGAAGTCACTGAGAAGAGGGGTGTATGACAGGCTCCTGTGCCCTCCAGGCCCCCTGCCATTCTTAAACACATCAGGTTGCCCTCAAACAAATGGTGCAGGTCCACCCCCATCCCAGCACACTTCCAAATCACTGTATACCAGTGGGTGTGACCAGGAGACATGTTACAGCAGCCTGGGCATCGACACACACACATGTGACTAAGACAGAACCATAAAGCTCTGTCCTGTCCATGGCCTGGGACATGGCACATCCCCTTCGCAGCCTGGGGGCCCCTTCAAGGCCCAGACTCACTAGCTCTGGCTCTGTCCACTCTCTGCCAAACATTCATCACGGAGAGTTTCATGGAAGGAACCCGGGGCTTGCTGGCATGTTCTCAGTCACCATCAGGCAAGGTTCTTGTGTCCTGTCCCTTCTCACCTCGTCTGGGAGGGCCTGCTCAGTGGGCAACTGGCTGGTTCAAACTCTAGGTGCTGCGAACGCTGGAAATGCTGGACAGCGGCTCTCTCATCCTGAAGCTGAGCGACCGAGAAGTCCGAAAACTGTCCCTGGGCCTCAGGGAGCTGTCAGTGGTGGATGCGCCGGAGTGGGCCTCGGTGATCCGGGTTAGGCAGTCTCCAGGACCTCGCAGGCCTAACCAGAGACACCCACAGCATAGGAAGGCCAGTACAGCACGCTGCACTTCGCGGCTGCGGAAGGAGTAGATGAGAGGATTGATGGCTGAGTTGAACACAGCCAGGGCCAGGATCCAGTCCATGCCACGCAGGTACTCCTGGGCCCAGACATTAGAACCAAAGATGTCAGCCAGGAGCAGGCCAAACAGGGGACCCCAGCACACCACGAAGGCCACCAAGATCATCAGCACAGTGTTGAGTAGCCTGCGGGACTTGCGGCGGGCAGGAGGACGTGGGGACTTCTGCCCGTTGGCTCGGACCACCCTAAAGATGGCCCCGTAGAGGCTCAGGATAGCCACTAGGATGAGGGCGAAGACCACCACACAAAAGAGCACATAGCCCTTGGAGTAGAGGGGCAGCAGGCTGGAGCAGCGCGGGAAGGCGCACACACAGTTCCAGCCCAGCAAGGGCAGCAGGCCCAGGATAGCTGCCAGTAGCCAGCACAGACCGATGCAGCCATACACACGGCTGGTCTTGGTGGCCCCGCTCTCAGCCACCCGCACCATGGTGGCGAAGCGTTCACCGGCTGTGAAAAGCAGACTGAAGGTGGAAGCGGCCAGGGCCATGAAGAGCAGGCCCTCCCGCAGGAACCAGTGCACGGGTGACAGCTGGAAGGTACGCGTCCCCGACAGCAGCACGTTGACCACGTAGGCCAGGCCTGTGAGCAGGTCGCTCAGTGTGATGTTCAGCAGGCAGTAGTACACCCAGCGGCGCGACCGCATGTAGATGGCGATGGCGGCCAGCACCATGGCGTTCTCCAGCACCACCAGGCAGCCTGCTGCCACCGACGGCCCCCTCAGCATCCCTAGCCCGCCGCCGTCCTCAGAGCCCCCGCGGCTGGCCAGCCTGCCGCTGTGATTGTAGTGCAGGACAATGAGGAGGCTGTGGCCGCTGGCCGCCAGCCGGTGGCAGGACTCTGGGGTCACCAGCGTGGACCAGGTACTGATGTTCATGGCCTCCCCCGGGGACAGACTGAGAGAGGCCTCCGCAGGGTGGAGTCACAGCCTGGCCTGGGTTTCCTGTTGTTTGAAATTTCCTGTTATGCTCAAGGTGCCCCAGAGTGGGTGGGGGTGAGGCCAGGGCAGGGAGGGGCATCCTGAGCAACCGTCGTGTGACTCTGGGGGCTCTGAGCTAGAAAGGATGATATCTCCTGGCACTCCACCCCGGCCCAAATTTCCCTCCATGGGTGGGAGGCAAGCACTAGATGGGGAGTCACTATTGGACAATGGGCACAGCCTGGCACACAAGATCCCTCTGCCTACCACCATGTGCCCAACTCTTCCAACTGTATACTTATATATACAGCAGGTGCCTAATAAGTGTTTGTCAACTGTACACAGAAAGCATGCCATAGGCATAGGCAGGAGGATTTCTGAGTTTGAGGCCAGCCTGGTCTACAAAGTGAGTTCCAGGACAGCCAGGGCTACACAAAGAAACCCTGTCTTGACAAACCACAAAAACAAACAAGCAAAAAAAAGCAAACAAAAACAAAAAAAGAACAACAACAACAAAACATCATAAATGTTTGTCACTTGTATACACCAGCCAAGCCTTAATCAATGTCATCCAAACACATCTAGCACCACCCATGCATAACAGGAGCTTAATATCCTTTTAGAATTTTTGTTACATTTATTGATTTACCGCGTGTAGGAATCTGTGTGTGTCCTGTCATGTGCTGGGGTGCATTCTCGCCTCCCACCACGTGGGTCCTAGAACCAAACTCGGATTGGCAAGTGTTGCCTCAAGCACCTTTATCCCTGAATTGCTCACCAGTGCTTAATGTTTAGTGACCTTACACAGCAAGTGCTTAATCAGTGTTTGCTGTGTGTATACAGAAGGTGCTTAAAAATATGTGCCACATTGGGTGTAGTAGCACATGCCTTTAGTATCAGTACTTGGAAGGCAGAGGCAGGAGGACCTCTGTAAGTTCCAGGCCAGTCTGGGCTACATAATAGAGACACCCTGTCTAAAAAATCCTCCAAATAATTAATAATAAAATAACAACAATAATATTAATAAATATGTGCCACCAATACATAGTAGGTGCTTAAAGTCACCTATTAAAGAAAATGTCATCTGCATACACCAGGCGCTTAACAAGATTTTCTTACAGGGTGCTTCATAATGCTTGTCAACACACAGCAAACAGCAGGTGCCTAATCAATGTGCAAGGACACCTATAGCTCCCCTAGCAGCGCCCACTCAGCCTCAGCCTACGCAGTTGTTCTGTGCTCTGATCCCAGTCTCAGGCCCTTCTCTGCACTGAGCCCCAATCCCAGCCTCAGCCCCTTCCTTACACTGAGCCCCAATCCCAGCCTCAGCCCCTTCCTGCACTGAGCCTCAATCCCAGCCTCAGCCCCTCCCTGCACTGAGCCCCAATCCCCAGCCTCAGCCCCTTCCTGCACTGAGCCCCAATCCTACCTGAGCACAGCTCTTGCTCTGTGCCATGACCCTGAAGAGACTTGATGTCAGACAGCACAAACTCTGGCCAGGGCCCCTCTGCACTGACTCCCCAAGCCTCTGCCCTATACTGAGCCTTGATCCCAGGATGAACCCTGAGCCTGAATAACATAGCCACAGACACAACATGGTGCTGACATACACCCACCTGGTTCCAAGCTGAAAACCAACTCCAGCCAAGCCCATGAGTGGGCCTCATGCACTGAGTTCAAGTGAGCACTGGGGTTCAGCATGAAGGAGGACTGAGCACAGCACCCCAGAATGAGTGCAGACAGACTGGTCACCTGCAGTCTGCTATGAAAGCTGATGTGGTATGAAGCAGGCATCATACAGAGCAGAAGATTACAAACACTTGACCTTCACAGCAGGCACCTAGTCAGTCTTCAAGAACAGCTCTCTTCAAGTACATAGCCGAGCCTGGCAATCACCGTCTCCCTGCCCCAAATGCACCCTGAAGACAGCACTGGGGCCCTTGTACAAGACAATATTCTGGGGTGCTGCAGGTAGATACAAAAATGTTGGCAGGCACAAAACAACAATAGAGTCTAGCTTAAAATTCCGAAGACTCTGGCTCCCATACCCAGCACCCAGACCAAGCCATTCTGTGCCCAGAGTGGAATATTATGCAGCAGTGTAAAGAGATGGATCCCAGGGAGCTGGAGGGCGTTCAGTTAGTAAAGTGCAGTTGACTCTGCATCTGGATTCCAGGACTCCTGAGAACAGCCAGATCTCTAACTCCAGTGCTTGGAAGGCATGGGCGGGTTGTGGGGTGACCGGGTGACAGGGACACAAAACACAAGAGCAGATGACTCAGCTCTATACCCTAGTCTCCTATGATGTCTTCTTCAGTCGCTCCCTGGGTCTCTCACCGAACCTGGAGCTCACTGATAAGCGGGACAGCTGCCAACTCCTGCACTTTACCCTCTGAGCCACTCCAACCCCTGTTCTCTGCCTAGATTTGACATTGTCTTTGTGAGTCAGCACCCTGTCCCTGTCCCCTGCCTGGCTCACAGTGAGAACACTGAGCTGTAATTTAGGACATAAAACTTGTAATCCTCCAGCCTCAGCGCCTGAGAGCTGAGATATTTCTCTCTTCCTCCATTCCCTGATTGTTTACTTTTAAATTACATTTATTTATCTGTGTGGGTAGGTGTGTCACCGCCATGCACGCCTGAGGAGATAGAGGAATTCTCCTAGGACTCGGTTCCCTCTGTCCACCGAGCAGGTCCTGAAGTCCAGTTGTCAGGCTTTGTGGCAAGCGTTCTCACCAGCCATCTCACCGACCTCGGTTTCCCCTTTGGTAAGATGGAGTGATCCCCACAGGAAGACGTGAACAGGGCCCCTGGGAAGTCACAAGGTCCCGGACAGTTCTATTTGGTTTTGTTCGGGTTTTTGTTTTTTGAAACAGGGTCCTGGAACTCACAGAGATCCTCCTGCCTCTGCCTCGGAGCGCTGGGGTTAAAGACCCGGCTCATATCCTTTTTCTAACAATTAGAAGAAGGGTGAGGGAAAACATCACAGGGAAGCTGGGCTTGGGGGCCCGGTGGGGAGCAGGGACTCACTCCCTATGGGCTGGCTTCCCCACTTGGCAGCTCCTGGACCTGCAGTTTCACGCGCGGCCACCAGGGGGAGGTATGTTCTCGCCACGACCGCGTCGCGCACCGACGTCCCACTTGGTGTTCCCTGCCCCGCGTCATAGCAGGTTGATCTCATCCAAGTACCGGGCCAGCACCGAGTCCCGCACGTCCTTGAACACGCTGCGGATGCTTTGTGTGTCCGTGGCACAGGTGAAGTGTGCGAAGAAGCGGCGCGCGCGGGAGCCTTTCCTGCCACCGTCCTGGGGCTCTGCGCAGCTCGCGTACACCCGCGCGTACATGTCCAAGATGTAGCTCTTGGCGGCCTCTGCGTCGCGCCGGGGTCCTGCAGAGAGGGAGTGGGGTTGGGTGGGCTCCCTTTTTATAGCCCAGACTGGTCTCAAACTTCCAACATAGCCTGGGATCACCCTGGTTTCCCTAAATAGCCTAGGTTGGCCTCCAGGTCAGTCTGTAGCCCTGGCTGACTTTGAACTCCTGATCTCCCCAGAGCTGGAAGATGGGTGAGCAGCATCAAGCCAGGTTTGTGTAGTGCTGGGGATTCAACTCAGGTCTTTGTGACAGCTCTGGGGATCCTTCACTAGGGCGGGGATGGGGGCGCAGAGCCACTCAGGCCATCCTTACTGAAGACAGGTGCCATGTTTGTCAGTCCCTGAAATGGCGCTGTCAGGCTCAGCTTGAGGACCTGAGTGCTAAGATGGGGCAGGGCCGCCCGCAGTGGGAACTCTGTGGGCTCGGATCCTGCTTCCAGGGCAAAGGCGATGGCTCAGAGGATAAGAGTGCTTGCTGCCAAGCCTGAGAACCTGAGTTTGAATCCCTAGCATCCAGGAAAAACAGGAGTGTGCCTATGCGTGTGCCTATAACTCAGTTCTGGGAGTAGGGGTAGGGAGCAGGGACTCCGGAAGGAGGCAAAAAAATGGACAGAGTAGGACTCAGGCAGCCTCCACCTGTCCTACGTATGCCTGCTTTAATTCCTCCCTGGCTCAACTGCCAGCCAGTGGCTGCCCCTCTCTATGCCTCGATTTCTCCATCTCTGCAATGGACACGTCCCACTCTACGGACTTGCTTTCTTTTTCTTTGACTCTGACCAAAGTGCTATGAGTTTTCCTTTGTTCACTTTCTCTGTGTGTGGTTGTGGGTGCGTGGATGTGTGTACACTCAGGTGCACGGCAGAGGTGCAGGGCAGAGGAGGGACGCCTGGGCTGTGGTTCTTTTCTGAGTCAGAGCCTCACGGAACTTGGAGCTCACTGATTGGCTAGGCGGTCTACCTGGTGATGCCGGAGGGATCCTCCTGGATCTAACCAACACCATGCCAACTGAGCTATATATGCTGCTGGGGATTTGAACCCAGGTTATGCTTGCTTGTGCCACACCCTTTACCCACTGAGCCAAGAGAAATGTCTCTTCAGATTCAAGGTTTCAATCTTTTGTTTCCCTATGACAGGGTTTCTCTGTGTAGTCCTGACTTTTTTGGAACTCACACTGTAGACCAGGCTGGTCTTGAACTCATAGATCCTCCTTCTTCTGTCTACTAGTATTAAAGGTGTATGCCATCACTCCCTGAGTTTAATTTGTTTCCTGGCAATATTGGGAATAGAAACCAGGGTCTCTCACTTGTTAAGCAAACACCCTGCTGTTGAGCCACATCCTTAGGTATTTTTAGACTTTTAAAGCAAATAACTAGGAAAAAATTGTCGGCTTGGGCTTTGTTTCCAGTGACATGGCTAAATGCACCAAGAAGATAGGGATTGTCAGAAATACGGGACCTGCTATGGTGCCTCCCTCCAGAAAATGGTGAAGAAAATTGAAATCAGCCTGCACTCCAAGTACACTTGCTCCTTCTGTGATAAGACCAAGACGAAGAGATGAGCTACTGGCATCTGGCACTGAGGTTCCTGCATGAAAACAGTGGCCAGTGGGTGCCTGGATCTACAAAACCACCTCTGCAGTCACAATGAAGTCTGCCATCCGAAGACCGAAGAACTGAAAGACCATAGAAGCCCTAATGTCTGAGACTCGCCTAGCCCGCAATAACTGCGTTAATCTATGTAACAAAAGAAAAAGAAAAAAGAAAGGAAGAAAGAAAGAAAGAAGGAAGGAAGGAAGAAAAGGAAAGGAAGAAAGAAAAAAGAAAGGAAAGGAAGAAAGAAAACAGAAAAGGAAAAAATTGTCAGAGAACACGAAACACAGGAGGAAATGTCAGTTGTAAATATGGTTTCTGGATCTGTCCATGGTGTTTGAGCGCTGTCCCCACAGGCTGATGTGTTGGAATGCTTGGTCCCCAGTTGGTGGACCTGTTTGGGGAGGATGAGGAGGTACGGCCTTCTTGGAGGAAGTGTGGCCTGCTTGGAAGGGTGTGGCTCTATTTTAGGAGGTGTGGTCTTGTGGGTGTGGCCTTGTTGTGGGGGCGTGGCCTTGTTGGAAGAGGTGTGTCGCTGGGGATTCGAAAGCCATAGGTTGCCGGGTTTCTTCTCATTCTCTCTCTGCCTGCCCCTGACAGACGCTCTGTCTGGGGAGCTCTGCACTACTGCTTGACGCCATGCTTGTCCTCTTCCCACCATGATGGTTACAGACTGACACTATGAGTTTCGGAGGTAAACGAACCAGTGATAAAACACTCCCTTTACACGAGTTGCTGTGGTCATGGAATAGACCAGTGACTGAGGCACTGTGCCAGCCCGATAGTGTAAACAGTCCATCCAAACCCCCCATCTCCTCTGCCCAGCCTCTTGAGGCCATAGCCTGGTTCTCGAGATGTCTCAGCTAAGACAGGGCTGGGAGTGACCAGAACTTCACATCTGTACCCCAGTCAGCCAGCTGTGGGTGGATGGCATGGCAGGGGTTTTAGAGACTCTCAGCTACAGTAAAGCCAGTGTCAAATTCCCATACCAGAGGTCACCAGAGTTGAATGTGAGTGACATTTGGCCTGGCGTCAAGCATGGACTATAGCCTGGGCCACAGCGGAGGGGGCTGAGGTAAAATTCTCCCCCAGAATCTTATCTGCCCAGCATTGCAGATCATTGCCTGATTCCCAGTGGGTGTTTCATGCTCACCAGTTTTGGATCTCGGGTCTCCTAGGTTGGCAGGAAACCCAGTTCTGTTGGTTTAGGGCCCTGGGCACTGTCCTCTGTCCGAGTAGCCACAAGATGTGAGAGAGCTTGGCTCCAAGATGACCTGCCCTGCCTCCTCCTGCTCTCCACAGTTAGGTAGAGCAGCTTCCCCTAGTGTTGAACCTACCTTGGTCAACCAACTGTGATGGATGTGACCCAAACATCCCTGAGACTTGATCATGAGAGGCAGTCTCCACCTGGGCGAAAGTCTGGCCACCCTGAGTCAGACACTGTGACAGAGCTGGAATGGACATCGAGGTCCAGAATAGGGGAGGACAGCAAGCGAGGGGAAGATGCCCCGGTGCACGCAGCACAGGGCTGCTGGGAGATGGCGCTCGGTGTCTCTGGTCCCAGCCACCAGGCAGTCTTACCTCACTCAGCTTATCCCAAATCCCTGACCTGGGCACCTGTGACCCCAGTGCACACAAGGAAGATCTGAGTTCTAGGCCAGCCTGGTCTACAGAATTACAGAACTGAAGGCTAGTCAGAGCTATGCAGTGAGACCCTACCTAAAAAAGGAGAGAGGGAGAGAGAGAGAGAGAGAGAGAGAGAGAGAGAGAGAGAGAGAGAACCAAATTCCTGACCATGAGACCTTGAGCCAGGCAAATCAGCCAGTTCAAGCCCGGATGAAAAAGGATTGATGGAGCTATGACAACTATAGTATAGGACAGGTGAGGGAGGATTGGCCCCTGTACAGAGGAGCTGGACTGAAAATCTCCCAGTGAAGGGCTGGGGGTGTGGTCTGGGGTAGAGCCCCACTTAAGATCTTCCAGTGCAGAAAGGTTACACAAATGAGATAAAATACAGATGTTACAGGGCTGGTGAGATGGCTCAGTGGGTAAGAGCACCCGACTGCTCTTCCGAAGGTCCGGAGTTCAAATCCCAGCAACCACATGGTGGCTCATAACCATCTGTAACAAGATCTGACTCCCTCTTCTGGAGTGTCTGAAGACAGCTACAGTGTACTTACATATAATAAATAAATAAATCTTAAAAAAAAAGTTTAAAGAAAAACAAAACAAACAAACAAACAAACAAAAGATCTTCTAGTGCAGGGCTGGGGACGTGGTCAAGGTGGTGCCCCACCTAGAACCCCCCTTCCCGTGAGGGGCTGGGGGGCGTGGTCAAGGTGGAACCACTGCCTAGAATCCCCCAGTGAGGGGCTGGGGGCGTGGTCAGGGGTGGAGCCCCTGCTCATCATGTTCAAGGTCATGTAGTTCCACCCCTGTCTCAAAAACAGAAATGGATTTTTTGTTGTTGTTGTTGTTGTTGTTTTTTTTTCGAGACAGAGTTTCTGTGTGTAGCCCTGGCTGTCCCTCACTCTGTAGACCAGGCTGGCCTCGAACTCAGAAATTTGCCTGCCTCTGCCTCCCAAGTGCTGGGATTAAAGGCCTGTGCCACCACTGCCCGGCCAGAAACAGATTTTTATAGAATCTTTTCTCATTCAATGGCATGTGCTAAGAGCATCATCTTCGTTTCCAGTCCCGAGAGGGAGAAACTGAAGCCCATGAGGCTTCTCAGAAGGAACCGAAGAGTTCCGTTCTCTTTGAAGCTTCTGCTGACTCCGCGTAAGGGCTGAGCCTTGGAGAAGGTTCCCCCCGGGAGCTACTTCTGGGAGGTGAAAGATATAGAACGTTGTGGAACGACTCACCCTGGAAACTGGGGAAGTATGTGGCCAGGTGGGAGGTGTGGATCTTATCCTCCAAGATGTCCGTCTTGTTTAGAAAGAGGATGACCGAGGTGCTCTTGAACCAGGGCAGCTCTAGGATCGTGTTGAACAGAGCGAGGCTCTCCTCCATGCGATTCTGGGTGGGGACAGAGGGGGTGGTGACCCTAGCAGGAGGTGCTCACCCACAGGATGATGTCCTCACCCACTTAGGTCTCTGGGTATGACGGGGAGACCCTGTGTGCACAACATCCTGTGGTGAGCTACACCCTTCTGAAATCAGCATCTGACTGGATGCTAGAATGTGAGAACACCCGAATAAGAGGTCAGATATGACTGGCCAGGCAAAGACACAAGTCATCATAGCCGTCAAGTCCTGGGACTGTGAAGGTGGGGCACGCAGGCTGAGCTCCTACAGCCAAGGACACCAGACACTGAGAGAAACCTGGGACTCAGACGGGGTTGGCCCCTTCCACACCCTGACCCCACGCTCCCAACTCCCAGAACTAACAAGAACGTGTGCGTGTGTGTGTGTGTGTGTGTGTGTGTGTGTGTGTGTATGTGTGTTTTAGACTGAGCTACTCTGCTTGGTCATGGTGGCCACAGGACCTCACTATATCCTGGATAGCTGCTGAAGTCCATTAATCCCATGGAGGCCAAGCCAGAGCAAGCCCAAGTGTGTCTGTGTCTGTGTGTGTGTGTGTGTGTAAATGTGTGTCTCTCTGTGTGTATGTGTATGTGAGTGTGTCTGTGTATGAGTGTGTGTCTGTGTATGAGTGTATGTGGTGTATGTGAGTTTGTGTGTGTCTGGTGTATGTGTGTATGTGAGTGTGTGTCTCTGTGTGTGAGTGTATGTGAGAATGAGTATGTGAGTGTGTCTGTGCATGAGTGTGTGTATGTGTATGAGAGTTTGTGTGTGTGACTGTGTGTTAGTGTGGTGTATGTGTGTGAGTGTGAGTGTATAGTATGTGTATGTCTGTGTATAAAATGTGTGTGAGTGTGTGTCTGTGTGTGAGTGTGTGTGTATGTGAGTGTGTATGTACAGGGGGCAGGGAGGGAGGTGTGGGGTATATTGAACCATCCTTTCAATGGGGACACCAAACCACTCTCCTAAGGGTTGTTTTCCATGTTGAGCCACACTGTGGCCATCCAGCAACAGGAATGAGAGCTGCCTGACCCTCAGAGGTTGTGTTCCATTGTGTGACTTGAGATATAATTTGGCCACAGTTGTGCACCGGTGTGACTGAAGCTGCTTCCGGTGAGGTCAGCAGAGGATGGGAACCCCAGGGTTGCTGAGGTGGATTTGAGGACAAAAGATGGAGGGTTAAGACTAAAGCCGCCATGGGACATTCCTCCACCCCAAAAGGCATTGCTCCTGTGGCCACAGCTCCCTCACCTCCTGATCATTCTCCTCTAGGCACTGGTCATACTCGCTCAGGGAGGCCAGGTAGATGAGGGCAATCACGTTCTCGAAACAGTGGATCCATTTCCTTCGTTCCGACTTCTGGCCACCAACATCCACGATGCTGAAGAGAAAGGAGAAGACCCACCATTGAGAGGTCACATGACCCAGTAGGTCTCTGCTCACTGGCATATACAGCCGCACCAGAATCATAAGGTCTATTGTGATCAGATCAAAGAACAGACGGCACAGCTGTGCCACCTGCCGCATGCTGCTCACATTATGGAAGGAAGCTAAGGCAGGAGGATTACAATAAGTGTGTGGGTGGCCTACAGAGAAAGCATAAAACCAGCCTAAGCTACCTTCTCTCCTTCTCTCTCCCTTCCTATCTCTTCCC
>NC_034598.1:46042792-46073111 GCF_900095145.1 Mus pahari
CACACACACACACACACACACACACACACACACACACACGTAAACCTCAGGGCTGAGGAGTTGGCTTTGTGGCTAAATTGCTTGTTAGGCATGCAATGAGGTGTGGTTTTGGATTCCTAGCATGAAATTGTCATCACAGCAATGGGAAGGAGGCTGAGACTGGAGGATTCTGGGGATGGCTGAGGAGGTTGGGCTCTAGGCTTGGTGAGAAACCCCGTCCCATGAAACTAAGGTCTGAGTCAATGTTCACACACATGCACACACAAAAATTACAGGAAGGTTCTTCATTCGCTCAGGCCAGCATGTGCTTTAAGACGTAAGATCAATGTCAGGTACACTAGGGCTGGAGAAATGGCTTCCACCTGGGGGTCGCAACCATCTCCACCTTCAGTTCCAGGGGATCTGACGACCTCTTCTGGCCTCTTCAGCCACCTGCACTCACATGCACAATCCCATGCACACACAATTAACATTTTAATTAATGAGTCAGTATCAGCTATATGTAAGGCACAGGGACATTTGAGTTTGGGGCACAGGGGCTGACAGAAGGCTGTGGCTCTGTTCACACTTCCTCAGGTTCAGTTTTCCCATCAGTAGAATGGGCCACTGTGTCCCCTGATGGTTCTCCTCTGTGGCCAAAGAAGAACAAGAAGAGCACACCCTCCCTTCCCCCACCACAACAAAAGCATGGACGTCACCCTTCCTGTGGCTTCTCAGAAACTGGGTCACTGATATGGATCTCAGTGTCACCTTCCCGTGTAGAGCTGTAACTGAGTGTCCACGGCTCGAGCAAACTCCTCAGAGAGGAGAGAAGCTGAGACGAGCTTAGTGGCTGAACTCGAGAGACTTCCTCCATCTCCACACCTGAGGCGTTACAGTCACGCATCACCAACACTCACGAGCGATGTCATGCAAAAGCAGGACCAAGCCGGTGGGGCATGGTGGGGTATGCCTTTAACCCCAGCACTCACGAGACAGGAGCAGGGATATTTCTCTTAGTTTGAGACCAACCTGGGCTATATAGAGAAAATCTGTCTCACAAAGAAAAAAGTGGGACATGAAGACAGACAGGCCTGGTGACAGACTTTTGATATCACTGTTCCAAACTGCACCCCAGGTCACAGAGGGTCATCAGACATTTGTGAGTTTCTGTGCCAGACCACAGAGTGTTCAAGCAGTTCTCAAAGAAAGGTCACGTGTCAGCTCTGCTTCCCATGTGATTCCAACTGGAAAGCATTCCTCAGCACATGCAAATCATGTGCAATACATGGCCCCCCAACTATCCATCCACCCACCCACAATCTATCCATTCATCCATCTAGCCATCCATCCACCCATTCAT
This sequence comes from Mus pahari, assembly GCF_900095145.1. Classification (NCBI taxonomy): domain Eukaryota; kingdom Metazoa; phylum Chordata; class Mammalia; order Rodentia; family Muridae; genus Mus; species Mus pahari. The sequence goes on from NC_034598.1 coordinate 46,044,135, forward strand.
GCATCCATTCATCCATGCATCCACCCACAACACATACATCCATCCACCCACCCACCCATACATACATCTATCCATTCATCCAGCCATCCAGCCATCCACCCACAACACATCCATCCATCCATCCACCCACAACACATCCATCCACCCATCCATCCATCCACCCATCCACCCATGCATGCATGCATGCATGCATCCACCCACCCACCCATCCCCCCATGCATGCATCCATCCACCCACCCACCCATCCACCCCCTCGACTTCTGTCTCTCTGTCTCCCCTCCCCAGGTCTTTATGGCCTTGGCCCATGGCTACCACCCTGTCTCCCAGCAACGTTCTGCCTCTGGCTCTCTGTGGCTCTCAGCACCTCAGTGGCAACCCCTGGGGATCACCTGGTTGGATGGTGTGAGATCTATTCCAAAGCATTTGAAAGATCCAGACTAAGCTCCCCCAGGAATGTGCTGTGACCGTTGTTACCCAGCATCCCCCTGCTCCTATCCTTAGCCACTCTTACTGGGAGCCTTAGCAGCAATCCCATAGTCCTCTCTCCCTGTATTCTTCTTCATCCCTGCCATTGGCCCCGTCTCTTGGGTCACCCTGACTACCTGCCTCTACCATTTCAATGGGGTTCCTTAACTTCTTTCTCCCCTTTAGTGTCCTCACTACTAGTGGCCTCTTTGCCTGCCCTCTCCCCTGGATGGCAAGTACTCCAGGACTCACTCCACATTCCCTCAGCCCGGAGCCACCCCTCCATCCCTGTGATGACCATACAGTCTGTCCTAACCCAGCAGCATCCTTTTGAGCACTAGAATTAAAGAACTTCTGTTCATCCTCCAACACCATAACAATGCCCATTTTCCAGGAATATCTGCTCTCCAGTTGTGGTAGCTCATTCTGTCCATCAAGGTCTCAGGCTAGCCCACATAGCGCATAGAGGGGTCAATGTTGGACTTTTCCTTCCATGAAGTACAGAACCAGGAAACTCAGCTCCTACACAAGGACTACCCAGGCCAGGCCTCTGTTTAGTGCTCACCGCAGTTTGGTTTTCTTCACGGAGAAGCAGTACTCATTGATGCCTGTGGTGGGCATGCGACTGCGCAGCACATCTTGCGCAGTGGGGATGTAGCTGTCCTCTGATATGCGCTCCAGGTGTGACAGGTAACTGTGGAGGGAGACTGTGAGGAGGAAGCTGGGTGACGTCTTTTCTGTGCTCCCTGCCCACCCTGGCTCCTTCTCTCTGGCTCCACATTCTGAGACTGCCCCAACTCTGGCCACACCCCTTGCAGACCACTTCTCTCCCTGGGCCCCTCCCTTCCTCTGCGTGTCCCTTCCGCGGCCACACCCCGAGGCCAGGCCCCTGAGGCCTTGCCCACATGACCATTGGCCCCCCCGTATCTCTGTGCTCCGACTCCATGACCCCTTCGCCCACAAATCCTAGACTCACTACACCGCGGAGTCCAGCAGGTGGAATTCACGCCTGCGCTCGTAGCATGCACGGATGCCCGCGTCCCGCCACAGGTACTGCATGGCCAGTGCATACGGCTTCTCAAATGAGCTCACTTTATAGGGGTCCTGGGTCATCACTAGGCTGGCGTGCTGCTGTGGAGGGACAGGTGAGAGGTTCGGGCAGCCTGTGGGAACTGCAGGCCCCACCCCCATCCCTAAAACACACCCTTCTCTCCCCTTTTTCCATCTTAGTGCCATTTGACAGATCCTATAGGGTTAACTGGCCCAGCATCCCTTCATCCGTGGGCCTACACAGGAAAGGCAGCCTTTGAGAGGTGGTACTAGGGAACTCCTGTTCATCCTTCAGTACCCTTACACAAATACCTCTTCCTCCAGTAAGACCTCTTCCAGAGCTTTGCTATCTCACTCTCGACTCCTCCAAGAAGTCCTGACCCCAGATGGGCTGGGGGTGTCAAGGACAACGCATGAGGCTTCCACCACTAAAGTAAGATACTGTGGTTGTCCCCACTTTATGGAATGGGACAGAGAGAAAAGCAGGGGTCTCCGGGGAGGGGAAGGCAGAAATCTCTGCCAGACCATGCTGCCTCTGCTCAGTCTCTCAGACACTTGCCTTTCTCACACCCCCTCAATGAACTGCGCATACTTGTGTCTACGTTCACACTCATGTGTTCACACACACAGATGTGCACTTTCTTTGTGTTGTGTGTGTGCATCTCTGTATGTGTACAGGCAGGAGGTGCAAATGGGCAAACCTTTTCCCTCCAGACCCTGGAGACCTAGGCAGAGGGATCGTGAAGACAAATCTCCTGTTCTCCCTTCAGGGCTTGGAGTGCAAGACCGCCCCAGACCGCCCCAGACCGCCCCAGACCACCCCAGACCGCCCCAGACCGCCCCAGCTGAGCCTGTGACTGTTCTCACCCCTACCCCCGTGGAGGGCTGGGACCACACCAGAGAACCCAGCCACTCCCTGGCACCTGGTGATTGCAACTGGTCTTAATGTGGCCTCTAAGAAGGACTGGAGTCTTAGAGCTGAGGAAGGCTAGAGGTAGGGCCCATCCCTGCTGGGTAAGGCTTCCTGAGGCTTGTTAGGGGAAAGGGGTACCCACACCCCTCAGTATGCTTCGTAAGGTGACCCAAGATACTCTCTGAAACCCCAGAGACCTCTAGCAGATGGTGTCTCTGTCCTCTGGCACCTTGGGAAGGAGAGGGAGTCGCTCATGTGTCCACACAAGTGGGGATTTTATTAACACTGTCATGAGGGTATCACGGGGCTGGGGAACATGTGGGTGACCAGAATGGCTAGGAATGCTCTGTGTCCCCGAGGGCCTATCAGAAAGCTTGTGAGCTGTGAGCTGGTCATTGCAACCCCAAAGTTCACACTGTGAAGCAGGGTCCCTGGGGTCTAAGCACACCATGGTGTTTGGAGATGGAGCCACGAAAGCAACTTCATCAGGGCGTCCTAACTCAACAGCACTGAGATCCTAGAGAAGGGGAAATGGGGTCTGGCAAGTTGGCTCAGTGGGTAAAGTGTTAGCTATGCAGTCAACCTGAATTCCACCCCACGTCAATCAGTTCACAAGTGTAACCCTAGCCCTGGGGATCCAGCGGCCTCTTTTGACTCCTATGGGAACTACACTCACATGCACAGACATGATTTAAAGTAAAATACATAGTAAAGAAAGAGAGAAAGAAAGAAGTCAACTGCCCTAGTAAACTCGCTTCCAGCATAAGGGGAACCCGACTGGCGGATCTTTGGATGTTCCTGGGATCCATGCTGGGAAGTGCTTTCCATCCAGCTCTGGAAATGTCAAACAGTTCAGGGGCCTTGGTCTCACCTTGCTGTCAGGCCTGCTGAAGGGGATCTGCAGCCGGTCCATCGCATCGATCATGGCCTGCATGGAGACGAAGATGTTCTGGAAGATGAGCAGCCGGAAGGCTCTGCGGTCCTCCTCAGAGTAGCCCGCACCGTGGATGATGCGCATTTGCTTGATGAACGTGCTTTTCCCGCTCTCACCGGGCCCTGGGGACAACAGCATGCTTAGAAGTAAGGGCTCTCTGGTATACACATGGTGCTCATGGTGAACACAGTGCCCACGGAGCCTGTGGCACCCACAGCAGCCACAATGCCAATAGTACCCATAGCAACCCCGGTCCCTGCAGCAACCACAGTGTACCCAATGCCCATGGCACACACGGTGCACACGGCGACCACAGTGCACACAGTGCCCACAGAGCCCACACAACCTTGGGATGCTCAGCGTGGAACACCATTTTAGTTACTCCTCCCCTTGCTATGACAAAACGCCCGGCAGAGCTACTTCAGAGAGGAGGGCCCTGTGGCCTGTGGCCTCGGGCACAGCCCTCATGGGGCAGGCGCAGAGGCTCACCTTTCATCCAGCCTGTGGGCTCTTCACCCTCAGCTATGGACATTTACACAGCTTCTGTCAAGCATGGCTGAGGCTGACCTGATCTAGATTTTTTTTCCTTGCAGTGTGGGTGGGGCTGAGAAGATTCTGGACCAGTCCAGCTGACCGTTGCTATGAAGCAACATGGGTCCTCATCCTCGTCAGGGTTTCTATCGCTGAGATGAGCACCATGACCAAAAGCAAGTTGGGGAGGAAAGCGTTTATTTGGCTTACACGTCCACATCACAGTCCATCATCAAAAGAAGTCAGGACAGGAACCCACACAGTGCAGGAACCTGCAGGCCAGAGCTGATGCAGAAACCACGGAGGGTGCTGCTTACTGGCTTGCTTCCCCTGGCTTGCTCAGCCTGCTCCCTTATAGAATCCAGGACCACCCACAATGAGCTGGGCCTTTCCCCACTGATCACTAACTGATCAGCCAGTTGGTGGTAGTAGCACATGCCTTTGTTTCCAGCAGACCACTACCTTTGTGAGTTTGAGTTCAACCTTGTCTACATAGTGAGTTTGGGGCCAGCCTGGGCTACATAGAAAAATTGTGTCAAAAAAAAAAAAGAAAGAAAGAAAGAAAAGAAAAGAAAAGAGAAAGAAAGAAAGAAAGAAAGAAAGAAAGAAAGAAAGAAAGAAAGAAAGAGTCGGGCGTGGTGGCACACGCCTTTAATCCCAGCACTCGGGAGACAGAAGCAGGTGGATTTCTGAGTTCGAGGCCAGCCTGGTCTACAAAGTGAATTCCAGGACAGTCAGGGCTACACAGAGAAACCCTGCCTCAAAAAACAAAAAACAAAACAAAGAGAGAGAGAGAGAGAGAGAGAGAGAGAGAGAGAGAGAGAGAGGAAAGGTGGTAGCATACAGAAGAAGACATGGCATCTGCCATCATCCTCTGACCTCAACATTAACCCCCCCACACACACACACACATACACAAGTACACAGAAACCCAAGTACAATATGGAAAGAAATCAAAATGACAAAGTTTGGTGTGTGTGTGTGTGTGTGTGTGTGTGTGTGTGTGTGTGTGTGTGTGTGTCATATCTCCCTGTTCATTGTATCCTGTGGCTGAGTTGTACTCTGAATAGAACACAGCGGCTCACACAGGCAAGGCAGTTGCAATTGAGCTGTGCGCCTGGCTACCAATAAAGTTTTATCAGAACCTGGCCCATGGGTTTGCTTTTGTGCTGTAAGGCAGCAATAAGAACTGGACCTGTGGACTGGAGAGATGGCTCAGCGGTTGAGAGCACAGGTTGCTCTTCCAAAGGTCCTGAGTTCAAATCCCAGCAACCACATGGTGGCTCACAACCATCTGTAATGAGACCTGACACCCTCTTCTGGTGTGTCTGAAGACAGTTACAGTGTACTTACATATAATAAATGAATTTTTTTATTTTATTTTATTTTATTTTATTTTATTTTTTTGTTTTTTCGAGACAGGGTTTCTCTGTGTAGCCCTGGCTGTCCTGGAACTCACTCTGTAGACCAGGTTGGCCTCAAACTCAGAAATCCGCCTGCCTCTGCCTCCCAAGTGCTGGGATTAAAAGCGTGTGCCACCACGCGCATAAATAAATCTTTTAAAAAAGAAGAAGAAGAAGAAGAAGAAGAAAAAAAAAAAAAGAACTGGACCTGTGAATGGTCCTGCCGCCAGGGTTGGAAACACCCACTTACCTACAGCCAGGTCCAGTGGTACTGAAACCACTAAAGTGTCTTTATAATATTCTGCTTTGCCACACCCATTTCAGAAAGAGGATACTTTAGGACAATTCTCTCAGGTTTATTTATTCTATTTTGCATGCATGTGTGTTGCCTCATGTGTGTCTTTGTCACGTGTATGCAATGCCCATGCTGTTCCAAGAGGGCTTTGGATTCCCTGAAATTGGAGCTGTGAGGTATCTGTGGTTGGTGGGGCTTCAACCCAGGTCCTCTGCAAGAGCAGCCACTGCTTGTAACTGCTGAGCCATCTCTCCAGCTGCTACAATGGGGGAGGCGCTCTCTGTTGCTCAGGCCAGGAGCTCATAATCCACCTGCTTTGTCTTCTAAGTGCTGGGATGAGAGTCGTACACCACCATGCCCAAAAGGAAGAGGACCTTCAGTGAGGGAACAGAATAGAATGCTCATCTCTAGGGCAGTCATAAGTGAAGCCATGGCTCTAGGGTCTGTAATGATGACATTAAAATCTACCTTTAGGGTCCAGGGCCTTGAGCACGGACCGCCCCTCCCTGCTGTCTAATTCTGTGATGCTGAGAGTGTCCCCCATCCTGAGAGTGTCCCCCATCCTGAGGTGGTGTCCACTTTCTCATCTACAAAATGGTCCAAAGCAACAAACCTGCTGTGGTAGAAACCAAGAGGCTAGCCCCAGCTGGTTACCTGTGCATCCCCTGGGCACACTGCACACAGCCTTTCCCAGGAAGGGAAGTGGAGACCGACTGCATGAGGCTCCCCAGGATGAGGGTCAGGGGCGCACGCAGAAGGAACTGAGAAAAGTTTCAAGAACAGAAAGAGGAACAAGGCTCAGGGCTCACCTGCCATGCGAGTGGTTCTGTGTTTCGTCTCCAATACCACATAAACCTGCCACAGAGGCCCAGCCTCAGAGATGGGGACAGGAGGATTAGAGTTCAGAGCCATCCTCTGCTACATAGTACATTTAAAACCAGCCTGGGCTACACGAGATACTGGCTAAGAAAAAAAGGGGGACGGGAGAGTGACGGACTTGGGCCGTGTGGACCTTCTGAGGACAGGAGCCTCAGTGGACTGGGGGGCAGCCAGCGCTACTGTCTGTAAATCTGAGGGTCACGTGGACAGGACAGGTAGAAGCATGGCTTCTCTCTGAGACTCAGTTCCCCAAGGTGTTCAGAAATTCTTTGTTATTAATGATATTTGCAGGAAGACAAGGGTGCTGCTGTGAGGCATAGAGGAAGCTGTGCGTGAGCTGTGTGAAGCAGAGCCTTCAGATACCGGAAGGGGGCGTTTCCTCAATAGGGTTTGAACCCGGATCCTAACGCACACTAAGGAGGGCTCCACCCTGACCACGCCCCCAGCACCTCACTGCGGCATCCTAGGTTGGAACTCCACCCCAGACCACGCCCCCAGCCCCTTGCTAGGGATTCTAGGTGGGGCTCCACCTCTGAGCCATGCCCCCAGGCTTCTGTTTCCTCTTCAGATAGGGTCTCACTATGTTCCCACAATGGCCTGGAACTCACAATCCTCCTTGCTCAGCACTCCAAGATGTCTGGGTCACAAGCATGAGCCACTGATGCAGTTGACTCATACGTTATGAAGTGCCCATGTCCCTGTACCCAGGTTGAGTAATGATGATGATAACATATGTGTTCCCTTTGTTACAGTCTCCTGAGATCCTGGCTGAGAAACTGCATGTCTTTGCCCCGGTCGTCACAGACGACCAGCATTTATGCCATTTCTCAGAAGGCACGAGGACTCGGAAAGGTCGTGATACCAGCCTCAGAGGAAGACCAGGGCGTGAACTAGGCACGGGCATCGTCCTACACAGTCAACCTCCACCACGGACGTCTGTGAGGTTTCTAGGGATGCTGTGGGAAGGGACAACAGGGTATGGACATGTCCTTGTCGTTCCTAAATACTCACATTCCACTTCTGACTGAAGGGCAGAGAACAGTTAGTTACAAGAGCCACCCACACACTTTATTGTAGTTCAATGACTTGAGTTTTTAAATTCTGCTATTAATTTTTTTCATTTTATTTTCTGTATATGGCATTTTGCCTCTCTGTCTGTGCACTTGCATGCAATATTTGCAGAGGCCAGAAGGGGTGCCAGGTTCCCTGGAACTGGAGTCAAAGCAGGTGGTTGTGAGCCCATGAGGGGGCTGGGAAGCGAGCCGGGTCCTCTGTAACCACCAATCGGCTGAGCTGCTGAACTGCTGAGTCTCCAGCCCCAGTGATATTACTTCCCTCCCATCGTGGCATTTGGTGGTCAACACTCTAGACACTGGCACAGGAGGATTGGTACTTTGAAGTCACCTTGAGCAACATGGCAAAAAATAAATAAAATAAATTAAAATAAAAGATAGAGCTTGGGAATTGGAGGTGAACCTCAGCGCTCCCAGCACCAGCTGCTCCCGAGAGGACCGAGGTTTGGTCCCAGCACCCACATAGCAGCTCACAACGATTTGTGACTCCAATCCCAGGGGATCCTACCCCGTCTTCAGGCCCTTCAGGTACCGCTTTCACATGCTGCATAGATACACAGACAAACATCCAGGCATATAAAATAAAAATAAAATAACCCTTTTTAAAAGTTAGTTAAGCTGGGCATGGTGGCATATGCCTTTAGTCCCAGGATTTGGAAGGCAGGAGCAGGTGGATCTCTGTGAGTTTGAGGACAGCCTGGTCTACAGAGTAAGTTCCAGGTCAGCCAGGTTTACACAGATAAACTCTGTTAAGGAAAACCAAAAGAAGTCAGTTAAAACAATACAGTCCGGGCCAGCCATGGTAGGACATGCCTTTAATCACAGCACTCTGAGATAGGGCAGTCCTGGAATCCATGAAGCTCCCTGGGGAGAGATGCATTCACAAAAAAGGGGGCAAAGGACCAAAGCCCTGTGTGAACTGTGGCCTCCATGCACAAGACAGAAACACCAGGAACAGCCCGTGACACATCACTGCTGACGTTCCGAAGAACACAGAGGCCAACGGACCTCTGGGCAAGTTGTGGTACTTATCTCTTTCCAGAAACTTCCACAGGGGGTTTGGCTGTGGCAACAGCTCTCTCCACCTGGCCAGGCTGCCCAACTCAGACAGGAAGTGTCTGCTTCCTTCTGGAGAAGGCAGGAGGAAGTGCAACCAGGCTGGGGACAGCAATGTGGGGGTAGTCATGCTCAACTTGGGTGGCATGAGGACCCAGCATTTCACTAACACCCCAGGAAATGGGGCATGTGAGGAGCCCATACCACATCTGGGTATGGTTCAGATTAGCCATAGACCCCAGACAAATCCTGACAGCTCCCCATGCCCAAGTCTCCATAGTTGTCATTGAGTCCTGGACAGAAACACACAAAGAATACAAGACTATGGAACTAAACCATGAGCAGTGTGGCTTCAGACAAGTTGCTTCTCTGGGCTTGATCAGCAAAGGCACCTCTTTTTTTTTTTTTTTTTTTTTTTTTTGGTTTTTTCGAGACAGGGTTTCTCTGTATAGCCCTGGCTGTCCTGGAACTCACTTTGTAGACCAGGCAGGCCTCAAACTCAGAAATCCGCCTGCCTCTGCCTCCCAAGTGCTGGGATTAAAGGCGTGCACCATCACGCCCGGCCGCAAAGGCAACTCTTATGCCTTCATTCTGACTTTTTGCTCTTGGTAACAGGCTAGCTGCTTCATTCTTAGCACAGATGTGTCCCTCTCAACCCCACCCAGGCTCGCCCCAGTCAGCTTCCTCAAAATCCCTGCCTACTCCAGGAAAGAAATTGTGTGCTTTTGGATTCAATTCCCGTTTTCGAATGGACTGAAAAGTACCCACAAAGAAGGGATAGTCAAGGTCTGCAGTGAAAATCCCTTAAAACCTCGTCACTGCTCAGAGGGACCCACAAACACCTGGGTCCAGCTGACCTGGGAGTAGGTGAAAGGGTATGGTAAGAGTCAACAATGTCTACTGTGAAGCCTTAAGAGAAAGTCAGAGAAAGACCTGGAAAGAATAGGGAGAATCTGTCCAGAAAATGAACCAGTTCATCCATCCACATATACACATCAACCTGCTCATCCACCCATGCACCGTGTATCCATTTATCCACATATAAACACATAAACTGAAATATCCACTTACCTACCATCTTTCTGTCAATTCACCCATCCACCCATCCACCCATCCACCCATCCACCCATCCACCCATCCCTCCATCTACCTATTCACATACCCATCTGTGCATCTGTCTGTCTATCCATCCACATATCCACCCATCCATCCACCCATCCATCCATCCATCCACCCACCCACCCACCCATCCATCCATCCATCCACCTATTTACACACCCATCTGTGCATCTGTCTGTCTGTACGAATGTCTGTCTATCCATCCACATATCCACTCATCCATACACCCATCCATCCAATTACCCACCCATCCACCCATCCATCCATCCACCTACCCATCCATCCATCTATCCACCAATCCATCCTTGCATCTATCTATCTGTCTATCCATCCATCCATCCATCAATCCATCCATCCATCCATCTACCCACCCACCCATCCATGCATGCATCTGTCTGTCTGTCCGTCCACCCGTCCATCCACCCATCAACCCATCCATCCATCCACTCATCCATCCATCCATCCACCCATCTGTCCATCCATCCATCTACCCATCCACCCTTCTACCCAATCATCCATCCATCCATCCACCCATCGATCTATCTGCCTGTCTATCCACTCACCCATCCACATCCATCCATCCACCCACCCATCCATGCTTCACTGTGTGTTTACTGAGCTCCACCTATGTGTGTTCTCCTGCATGGAGAAGACAGACTCAACCCCTGCCCTTTTGTTGTCTGCTGTGTAATTAGAGACACAATTAGTTAAGTAAGTAGAGGACTTTGGATACAGATCTAATAACGAGGCAGGAGACTATCTGGGAATTGGTGATTTGGATAGCCAGACACTACTGTTGTCCTAAGAGCCAAGCCCTGTGCTCAGACTGCCATGGAGTGAAGAGCCCGGACTTGCAGTGTCCAGGGTACAGAGGCTGAGAGCTCAGGGGAAGCAAGTGCAAAGGTCCCGTGGTAGAGCCAGTGATGCTGGGACATCCCAGAAATACTGCTGAAGTGACAAGACATAGGCAGAGGGAGAAGGAGAAATGGCTTACACGAAGCAGAGTCAGTCAGTGCAAACCCGGGCTCAGGACGAGGGGCTCAGGCAGTGTGCTGTTCTTAAACACTGTCCGTTCTTCCTTCTGTTACTGAGGCATAGATGCAAGGCCTCACTGGCACCATGTGAGTGCTCCCCAAAGATACTGTCCACGCCCCTTACTGGGGGATTCTAGAGGGGGCTCCAGACCTGAACAGTACTTCCAGGACACAGAATGAACACCTCTGAACTATCCGTAGTATAATGGGGGAGGTGTGTCGTGGCATGCATGTGGCAGTCAGAGGCCCATTTTGATGAGTCTCTTTTCTCTTTTCATCTTTGTCAGTTCAGGCTTTGAACCCAGGTTGCAGGTCTGTCTGTTCAGCAAGCCCCTCTCCCCCTCTCCCTCTCCCCCCTTCTCTCCCTCCTCTCCTTCTCATCTCATCTCCCTCAAAAATTCAAATCCTTCATTCAAACCTTCTTGGGCTCCGATGGATTCTTTATCAAAGCAACCAAACATTGAAAGACAAGAGAATTAGGCGATTCTCTGCATGGAGCCAAGAAACCAAATGTGTGCATGGAGAATTTTGAGGGAGAGACGTGGTGGCTCCCATCTGAGGGGGTGAAGTTAGGGTAGAATGTAGCCTTATGCTATATCATAATTATTTAAAAAGGAAGAAAAATTTCCCCTTTCAGAAATAGGAATTAAAAAACACATATTGAGCTATAATTATTTCATCTGCTTATGGACCTTGTTTCGTTCCTCAAAGATGTCATTCTTTGATGAAATCATCACCATCATCATCATCACCATCATAATCATCATCACTGAAACCACCACCACCATCTTCATCATCATCATCCTCATCTAGACTGGGTCTCAGAATGTAGCACAGGTGGTTTTTGAACTCATGCCAATTCTGATATCTCGGTTATCCAGTGCTAGGATTACCAATGTGAAAAACTATGCCTAGCTTTTAGTTTTAAAACAGGGAGTCTTTTGGCCCAGTCCAGCCTCAAACTCCTTCTGTGTGACCCTGAACTCCTTCTGTGTGACCCGCAAACCCCTCAATGTGACCCTGAACCCCTGATTTTCCTGCCTGTATCTCCGGAATGCTTGGTGACACATTCGTACCTCCCGTGTCCGGCCCATGTGGCCTTGGGGTGGAAACCCAGGTCTCCCTGATGCTCAGGGATCTTCCTGCCTGTTGAGCCCCAGTTCCTGTTCTGCCCCTCCCCACTTTTATTGATTTCTGATACAATGTCTCACATGATCCAATCTGGCCTCTAATTCACAACCTTCCGACATCAGTGTCCCAAGGAATGAAGGGTTTTGAAGGAATGAAGGATTTGATTGAAAGGAATGAAGCATTTTGGTCAGTTCAAGAGTTTAGAATTTTGAGTGAATGAATGAATGAATGAATGGATGGATGGATGAATGAATGGATGGATGAATCCACTGATGCTCATAAGCCCAGAACAAAGCCCTGGTGACCATGACCGCGTGACCAGCAGCTTGGAGCCCTGGCTCAGGCAGGAGGAAGAGACTTAGGCCCTCCCCGAGCCAGCCTGAAGCTCACCTTCATTCCCTTCCCGTGACACATACGGGTGTGTTTATGTGGCAGCGCCTGCCAGGGCCACCTCCCCTCAGTCGGATGCACGGCTCAGCCTCGAATGAGAGACCCAGCTTCTTGAAGCTTTGCTCTTCCCATCTAGAAAATGGGTCTGCTAGCGAGTCCCTGCTGCCTCCAGAGTCGTTGACCCCGCCCGCTCTCGGTCCCTGTGCTGCATCCCACACTCACCCAACAGCAGGAGTTTCAATTCCTCGCGCTCTTGTTTTTTCTGTTCCAACAAAATCCTGTTGATCTTCTGATCGATTCTGGCGGCAGACTTCTCCTCCTCCGTCAGGCACCAGGGACAGCAGCCCCAAGTCAGGGACCGGGCCATGGCGGGCGCTTCACAGACCACCAGGTGACATCACAGGGCCTGCACAGCCCCAACTGTGGGACTCTTTCTTCTCCGGATGGAGTGGGGTGGTGGTGGAGGTCACTCCGGGGCCCTCCGTGTCCCTGCCTAGGGCCTGTGGGAGCCCAGGCAAGGGCTTCAAGAGGCCTGGGTGTTGGAAACAGGGCGGGGACCTGGGTGCTGCCTCCCGCCCCCTCCAACTTGCCCAGACCTGGCCCTGCCCGCCAGACAGGTCGGTGGTGGAAGCTCCAGCAGATGAGGAGGGAGGGGTGGCTGCCTTCTGGGAGCACAGTCCTCGTGGTGTCTAACTTGAGCCTCCTTCCTCCTTCCCTAGGAGGGTAGCCTCGCCCCTGGGCTTCTGACACTGCTGGCTCCCGCTGCCCCCTCCTCTGGGCCAAATAGGAAGCGACCAGTGGGCACAGCTATTGCTCAGGGCTGATTTCAGAACTGTTGAGGCGAGGTGGGAGGGAAGTCTGTGCTTCCGCGTCTGTCTGGCCCTCAGCACACACACACCAGTTTGACAGCTGAGGAGGCTGAGGTATGGAGTAAAGGCAGGGCCTTCCCCAAGACCCATGGAGCAGGCAGAGGGTCATGTCTGGCCCCTTGAGTCCCAGAGAGATTAGCAAGAAGCAGAAGAATCTGTGAGAGAGGGACTGATGCATTTATGGAGGGCCTACTGTATACTAGGAAGGCTTCTATTTTGCTCCACAGAGGACAAAGCAGAACATTTTTTTATAAGGTTGGGGTGACGGCGAGCTGTTTCAATGGGTGAAGAAGCTTGTGCCGTAGCCTGACCAGAGTCACCCCTGGGGCTCATGTGATGGGACAGAGAACCAATTCTGTGGATTACCCTCTGCCTTCCACCTAAACCCCAAACCAAACAGATGATGACAAATTCTATAAGTGAAACACCACCATCGAAAGGCTGGGGGCGTGGCTTTAATAGGAAGTCAGGAGAGTAAAGTTGACAGACAGGAAAGGACTCTGGGAGTTGAATCATTGGGCTGAGCCCCTCAGACCCCAGGCTACACAAACTAAAAGTTCTAGATCGTTCTGGCTCATGTATCTCTAGCCTGGGGAGATAGGCGTAGCCTGGGAGCCTCTTGTCATGCAAACTGGTCGGGTTCAGAGAGGGTGTTAGACCCTGGAAACACACAGCTTCCTAGCCTTCGTCTTCCCCTGCTCCAGGTCGGTGGCGGATGTGGACAGGTTGGCAGGCCCACGCCTGCTCCACGCTGACTTCAGTTAACTGTTGATTCCTATTTCAGGAGATGGGAAGTGTGATAGGGGCAGGGTGGGGTCGCTGAGGCCAGAGGGAGCTTCCCCGCCCACTGAGACTTGTACTGTGGTTGATAGGGAGCAAGCTGGGGGTTGGGGGGGGGTTGGGGGCTGGTGGGGGGAGCTTCAGAACTGGACTGGGCTTGCAGAAGCTGGAGAGGCAGCACCCTGCTTGGTCCTTTTGGGACCAGACACAAGCCCTCAGGACAGCACAGTGTGGACAAAAGCCTGGCTCTGACACCTTCTGTGGCCCCCACCATTGCCCTCTGCAGGGGTTCCAGCAAGTGGAGCCTGTGAGTCCTGGGCCAGCCTGTGCCACTCAGTGAGACCTTGTCTGAATGTTTACAGGGGCGTGTATTGGGCGGTCAGTTCCCTGTACGTCCCTGAAAACATTGTATCAACTGCTGATAGGAACCTGTTCTCTATTTTTTCTACTATAGACTTTTTTCTTTATCTCTTTTCTTTTCTTTTCTTTTCTTCTCTTTTCTTTTTCCTTTCTTTCTTTCTTTCTTTCTTTCTTTCTTTCTTTCTTTCTTTCTTTCTTTCTTTTTTTTGAGACAGGGTTTCTCTGTGTAGCCATGGCTGTTCTGGAACTCACTCTGTAGCCCAGGCTGGCTTTGGACTCACAGAGAACCCCCTGCCTCTGCCTTTCCAGTGCTGGGATTTGCGGCATGCACCAGCATGTCAGCACTGGCTTTTTTCTTAAAGTGTATAGTTACATTTGTAATTATTTGTTGTGTGTGGCTGCACATGCCAGGAACTTGTACGTGTCCACGACATGTTCTCTGAGTTAATTATCACTCTTCTAGCACATGGATTCCAAGGATCAGACTCGAGTGGTCAGGCTTGTCCTCAAGCTCCAATGTCCACTGAGCCTTCTCATATCTCTGACATTTCTTTCTAACAAACAAACAAACAAACTTGGCAGTGATGGCACACATGTTTAATCCCAGAACTTGGACGGCAGAGGTAGGCAGATCTCTGAGTTCTAGGCCAGCCTGGTCTACAGAGTGAGTTCCAGGACAGTCAGGGCTACACAGAGAAACCCTGTGTCCTAAAACATAAACAAACAAACAAACAAACAAACAAACGTCTATTTCTTTGGTGTGCATGAATGCTTTGCCAGGGCGTGCTTTTATACACATGTACGCTGAGTACTCAGAGAAACCATAGAGAGCATTGAATCTCCTGGATCAGAACTCACAGGTGTGGGCGCTAGAATAAAACCCTGGGCCCCTGGAAGTGTAGCCACGTGACAATATGGCTGGTGCTGAGCAGCGCGGCCTTGGGCACCGGTCTGAACTTGCTGGTTGCTTTCAGTTTATGCCACAGCTGTTCCTGGATGGCATCTGGCCGCACAGCTGCACTCGAACTCAGGACCCTCCTTCCCCAGCTGCGGTGCCTGATAGGTCTGCGGTGACTGGTTGCAGCTGTATCGGTCATCTGGTGACACCTGCTGGACATTGGCTGAATGACAGGCAACTGCCCAGCCGAGGAGGCCAAAGGCCATGCTTCCCTCTGCCAGCACCTCGTCCAATCTCAGCCACTTCTGTTTGGTCCCCGACTGGCTCCGACTGTCACACAGTCCTCAGGTCTGCCTGCCAGACCCTTCCTCTGCTCCAGCCACACAGGCCTCCTCCATGCTCCACTTCAATCTCCAGAACCCACACGGTAGAAGAGAGAACAGAGTCTTGCCAGTTCTCTTCTAATATCCACCTGTGTCCTGAGACACCATCCTGTTCGTTACATGTCTAAGTGACATAACTTAACTAGTGATCAGTGGGGGAGCGCACAGCCCACTGTGTGGGGTGCCGTCCCTGGGCTGGTGGTCCTGGGTTCTATAAGAAGCAGGCTAAGAAAGCCATGGGGAGCAAGCCAGTGAGCAGCACCCTCCATGGCCTCTGCATCAGCTCCTGCCTCCAGGTCCCTGCCCTGTGTGAGCTCCTGTCTTCAGTTTCCTTCAGGGAGGGACTGTGATCTGGAAGTGTGAGAAAAATGAAACCCTTTCCTTCCAGCTTGCTGTTGGTCATGGGGTTTATCACAGCAATAGAAACAGTTTTCTGAATGACTGCTGTAAGGGGAGCCCATCTTTTCTTTTTTTCTTCAGTAAAGGCTGTTTTATGGGGACCGCACTGCTAGGCACACAGTGGTCTCCGAAGCCCATGTCCCTGATGACCCTGAGATCATCTGAGTGGGAGAGGGGAGTTGGGAGCTGTCTCGCATAGCTGGTGGAATGGTGTGATAGAGCAGATGCTGTGGGGAGTGACGGTTTGTGGTAAGAGAATTACTGTGCCATCCCCCAAGTTGCTTAGGGTGTGAATCCAGGGCACCTACAACCAAAGGCTGAATACACATCCACACAAACAGGTTTCTGTTGCCTGGACTCACAACAGCAAGAACTGGAAGTCACCCTAATGCTGCAGAGATGAAGATACACACACCACAACCCATCCAACGGAAGAAGGAATATGACACAACCATGAGAGGGAGAAGGGCGTTCTGACCCCTGCTCCAGGGTGGATGATTCTAGATATGGGCTCAGTGATGCCACAAGACCTCACACCCAGGAGACCGTTGAGTCCTTCAACCCACAGAGACAGGAGGTGGGAGTGTGGGTGCTGAGTGGGATGGAATGTTCTGGAAGTCGGTGCTGGGGACAGCTGCACGGCTGTAGAACTTAGCTTCGTGCCATTGAGCACCTTTTTCATCGTGTGTGTGTGTGTGTGTGTGTGTGTGTGTGTACATGTGCCTGTGGACACTACCAGCATCTTCAGTTGCTTTCCATCTTGATTTTTGAGACAGTCTGAACCTATAGCTCATGACTAAGCCAAATTGGCTACCAGCAAGCTCCATGGGTCTGCTTGTCCTTATGTCCTCAGTGCTGGGGCCTCAGGCCCACTCCAAAGGACAGGACTAAACTCAGGTCTTCCTGGTTTGGTGGCAAGCACCCTACCACTCATGCCATTTCCCCAGGTAGTTCCCGGCCCCCAGAAATTGTGGCAGCTGGGCTAGAGAACTGCTGGCCCAACATCCTGTAGCAGGAGCTGGGGACTGGCCCTTCCTCACCAGTAAGGACCTGTCAGGGCCTCTCCCTCCAGGTGGCCTAATGTCTCACCGCAGAGGCACATTGGTTGACCAGGTGATGCTTGGGCGATGGTCAGACTGCCTTGGGGATATGCTTGCTCTGACCCTGCCCCCAACATACTTTTACTAATAATCACAAAGGAGCCAGAGTTTAGGAACAAAATTTATTCCGATTTAAAACAGAATTCAAGAGAAAGATATGAAAAGGTGGCTTCAGCAAGACCCTCTGGGTTAAGGGGTCAGGGCCTCGACCTGCTGCTTGCACCCTGGCGTCCATGGCCGAGGGCCCGCAGGAGCCTGGCACTGCGCTGAGCGCCTGAGCCTCCCCCTCACACAGGAACATGCTTCACAAAGGACGAGGGTTAAAAACAGTGTTTTGAGTGTTCTCTTAAATAGGCTGAAGTTTGAAATCAGGACTGTAATATACAAGGGTCACAGCAGCCGCTGGCAGCCACCACAAGCCAGGTCTGGCTCCCTGGACCGGGTGCTGGATGGTGGTTGGCACTCCCAGTGCACCAAGGTGGCCACAAAGAAACCAGTGTGTCCCCTGCAATCAGGCCATCCCTTGGTGAGGACCAGGACAGAAATAGGGAGGCTGGGGTCCCCATCCTGACCTTTGTGGCACACAGCCCCAAGGGGCCCTGACACATTTCCCCTGAGCAGAACCTGCCACTCAGCACTTGAGTGAGCTGGTTGCTGCCCCAGGGTTTGGCTGTGGCCACGGTGGCCCAGCACACTTGGCACACACTGCTCAAGAGAGGCTAACACTGCCGGCTTGGGGTGGTCCAGCCTCAGACACCTGGACAGTCCCAACTTCTCCTCCCATTGTGCCATCCATGTAGGTCTGTAGTGTGTGGGATGGCACAGATCGGACCCTCAACTGGAGACAGGAGAGGAGCCTAGTGTGGGAAGGTGTGGGAACCCACGGGCTGGAGGCCAGGAATGTGGGTGATCACCATAGCCACCATCATACCCTAGGGCTCTGTCACACCCATGGTCCCTTGTTCCCTTCTGCCTGGGATGGCAATGTGGCCACTGCCCAGATTGGCGTGTATCTGAGTGCATGGGCACTCTGGGGCTTGGAGTCCAGCTTGGCAGGCAGGACAAAGGCGTGGCTGGATATCCAAGCCCAGAACGCACGTGCAAAAGTAAAGAAATCTGACAGACAGACAGACAGATAGACACTGTAGTGTATATGAGCAGCAGGGGGCCTGCCTATATTCTCTCTGGTCATGGCCATCACCTCCTACACGCTGGCCCTCTGGTTTAGGAGGCACCAGGCAAGGTGTAGTGACTATGGCCAGGGACCAGTGCGTGGGGCGGGGCCACTACCCATGTCTGGGTACGGACCTGAGAATATTTGGAAGAGGCCCCTGTGCACCCCGCTCTTGACTGGGTTTGGGGGGGGCGAGTCTTGCTGAGCCACATAGAGTTGGACAGTCCTTCCAGCTGCCCAACTCCACGTAGCCCTTCAGGGTCCCCAGGGCCTTTCCTAGCCAAGACAGTGAGCAGCGGGTCTTGGGGACTTAATCTCCCCTCCCCCACTTCACCAACGGCAGGCCCTGCCTGCAGCGGGGAACACGGGTTATGGTCAGTAGACCTTGCAGTGTGTCACCTGCCTGCCAAGTCAGAGTGGAGAATATTTCTCTTTTCTTCAAAAACAAAAACAAAACAAAAACGATTAGGCACTTCCCAGGGTGGGCACAGGGGTCGCCCACCCCCACTTCTTGTAGTCTAGGGAGATGGTGCGAGCCCTGAGGGCATATGGGATATCAATAACTTAGAAAAGGGATAGTCCATGGTCCCCAAGACTCCAGCTTTCCTGGGGGAGGAGTCAAACTCAGGACTATGGGCTCGGGCTGCAGTGGCCCTGATCTTAATAGCCTTGTGGCTGGCTGTGGGGGTGTCTCTGGGGAGGGCACACTGCTGTTCATGTGTTTTTCTTTTTCTTTCTTTCTTTTTTTTTTTTTTGTTTTTGTTTTTGTTTTCTAGGAAAAAAAAAAAAAAACCTCAAGCCACATTGAGTCAAGGCCAAAAAGAGGCCACTCTGCCCTTGAGGAACAGGGACAGGGACAGGAAGTGAGCGGGAAGAGAGACGTGCCCCAGCCCCCGTGTGCCCAGGTCCCTCGGTTTGGGTGACCGGATGCGGAGGAAGCTGGCCCTGGTGGCAGCCATGCCGTGGTCACACCAGGTTGTACTCCTTCAGGTTCAGCTGCAAGATGGTGTCCTTCACAGCTGCGAACACAAAGCGGATGTTCTCGGTGTCAGTGGCGCATGTGAAGTGGGAGTAGATGATCTTGTCGCTGTCAGGGTTCAGGTCCACAAACATCTTCAGAATGAACTCGCGTGCGGCCTGTGCATCCCTCTGTGGCCCTGCAGATGAGCACAGTGATGAGCAGCCTGGTCAGTGGCTTCCCAGGTGCCCAGCGTGTGGCAGCCAGGCCTTGGGGTGACAGTGGGGACTTGGGGCAGTGCTCACCATCGAACTCAGGGAAGTAATCGACCAAGTGTGAGTGCAGGATCTTGTCTTCTAGAAGGTCCTTCTTGTTGAGGAAGAGAATGACAGACGAGTTCTGGAACCAGGGGTAGGTGATGATTGTGCGGAACAGGGCCTTGCTCTCCTCCATGCGGTTCTAAAGCAGACACACTTGGTACTGAGTAGGCTACCCACGCCCCACCCCTGCCAGCCCCCCAAGTGTGTCCCCAGTCTCACCTCATTATCTGACTCCACTAGGACTTGGTCATACTCGCTTAGTGCCACCAAGAACATGATGGAAGTCACGTTCTCAAAGCAATGGATCCACTTCCTGCGCTCTGACCTCTGCCCGCCCACATCCACCATCCTAGGGAGAGATCAAAGGCCACTCAGCTCTAGATGCTGCCTATAACTGGTCCCCATCCCCAAAGGGACAAGAGGCTGCAGGCCCAGGATGACTGGGCTGGTGTTTCTGTAAATGCTCAAGCCCCTTGTATAGATGGTAGTGTTTGCCCAGAACCTGGGCAGCCTTGCCACACAGCAGCTGCCCAACTGGCCAAACATTGCCAAGACTTGAGGTCACAGGCCATATGGTCCCTGACTATGCCCCATGGGCCTCGGCCCTCACTGGAGTAGCTGTGGCAGCCAAGGAAGAACCTTGGCTGGGAGGTTTGGGGTATGGACACTCTCTTGGGGAGATGCAGCATCAGTGCTGAGGGAGCACAAGCCTGAGAGGCCACCCAGGGGAGTGAGGACGTGGTATGCTCACACGCACGGCCCACCTGGGAAAGGCTTGAAATAGGACCATGTCTCTGCCCTGGGGTCAGCATCATGGTGCCGCCGGGAGCCTCACAAGAAAGATTTAGGAAAGAGGGAGTAGAAAGGGCACAACATGCCTGCAGGCAAAGGCCCGAGGGCAGCAGCCACTACTAGACGCTAGGAGCATGGGGCGGACCACTACCACCTAATCTGCCCTGACCTCCCGATGTGAGGCCCTGTGGGTGAGGGTTCTGAATGGGAGCAAAGCACCCCACCCCCACGGTACCCTGTGCCTCTCCAGGATTTGTCTTGTGCTCTTCAGGTTCCCAGGGGTTCCAGGGAGGGGTCTAACCTCAGGATCCCCACTGCTGCCCTCCAGCCCCGGCCAGGCCTGCACCTCTCCCCATCGGCTCCCTACGGTCTTACAGCATGCTGACCATCACCTGAAGATGATGTTCTCCAGGTCAAACGGGTACTCGATGATGCCAGTGGTGGGCACGCGTACCCGCAGCACATCCTGCTGGGTGGGCAGGTAGCCTACTGTGGCGATGCGGTCCACGTCTGTCAAGTAGCTACAACGTAGAGGTATCTGCTCAGGAGGCCACTGGGGCCAGTGGACACCTGGGACATGGCACAGAACCCACACCCACCCACGGACAGACTGGAACTTGGCACTGCAGGGCTGTGTACTGGCTCTGGTGAGAGCACACTGTCTCCATTGGTCTAGAGTCACAGTTGTTCCAAATAGATGGCGGGAAGGAAGGGATTCAGTGCTAAAGCCAAGGCCTCTGGAAAGCTGGAGAGTGGGGCCCACTACAGCCAGGGCCACAGCAGAGGGGGCAGACACTTCAGCAGGATCAGCTCAGGGTCACTGCTGACCCAGGCGCCTTGCTGAGTCCTGAGTGTCCTGTCAGCTGGGACTCTCTGCCACACCTTCTCCACCACAGACTCCTCTAAGCTGTGCCTTTCTCCTAGATGGCCTCAGTCTCTGCTGCCCTGGCTCAGGCCAGAGCTAGGCTCTTCTCCCAGCCAGGCACGGGACAGATGAGAAGCCTGAGTCTGGCCCCTGCTCTCTAAGCCTCATCTTGGTCTCTCTGAGGCCAGCATGTAGGCAATGAGTGGTCAGACCAGCCCTGCCCTGTGTGGACACCCGATCTGGGCAGGAGAGTAGAGTGCTGGCCCTGATTGGGCGGCCAGCCTGTGGGTAGTGCGTCTGTGGACAGGCTCTTGGGCCTAGGTCATGGCCACTCTGACCCCATCCCTGTCTCTGGTGTTAGCCATGCATGTCAGCCCCACTCACTACTTAGCCGAGTCAGACAGCTGGAACTCCCGCCTGCGATCATAACACTCCTGGACACCAGGGTCACTCCACAATGTCTTGATGGCATTCACATACTGGTGCTCAAAAGTCGTGACCTTCTCCACATCAACCTCCCGGATCAGGAGTGCATTGGCCTGAGAGAGGATGGGACTGTGAACTCCTGGGGGGACCCTGGACAAGCAAGGAGCCTGCGGAGCCAGCAGGACAGTGAGGGGACCCAAGGCCTCTGGAAAGCAATGGGGCTGCAAGGCCCAGCGCCCACCACCCATGCTTCCTGACCAATCTATGTGGGTGGGTGTGAGGGCTGGGAGAGATAATCTGCATTCCCCTTGGTCTTGTGTAGCCCAGGCTGACCTAAGGACGTAGCTGAGGATGACCTTGAACTCACCCTGCAACCTCTATGTCCACACACTGAGATTTACTAGTGCTGGGGAGGGTACCCAGGGCTTCATACATGCCAGGCAAGTGCTCTACCCACAAGAACGCAGACCACCCTGGAACCTGCTCCTTGGAAGCCCAGAAAGGGGAGTTGCTGCACAGGGCACACATAAGCTGGGGCTGCCTCCCGCTCTTGAAAGCACCAGGAGGTGGCCCTTCCACATCCCCGGGACAGGGGAGCCAGTGAACTACACACCACCACTAACCAGCCCCCAGAGCCTGTCCGTGGAGCCCTCCTCTGTAGTCTTCCCAAGGTAGCCTCTGTTCTGGGCTACTAGTAGACGTGGCTCCCAGCCTGATAAGGTCTGTGGCTTTGCACAGCTCACATGGCACCCAACATGCACTGGGCTGCCTGTGCCTTGCTGAGCCCTGGAGGGGCAGCTTCCATACATCTGCCTGTCCTTAAGTGGGAAGAACCCCACCTGTGACAGTGACTGCCCTGGCCCTCATATAGGGAAGGAAGTTGGCAGAATCAGCCCCATCAGCCTGTTTGTGAAATGGGCAGAAGGCTGCTTCCAGCCGATGTGCCTGCAAAGCTTCCACAGTCCCCCACCTGCCTCCCTGCACCAACAAGATATGAGGCTCAAATGGGCCCAGACTCATCAACAACTGCAGAGGCTGCAGAGACTCCAGGGCAGGGCAAGCGAGAGTCAAGGTGTTCCCTTCTATCCATACCCAGGACCACAGGACTCCAACATGACACAAAGACCCCTCTACAGGGCCCCATGATCTGACACAAGGTTCTTAAGACAATACCTGGCCCTTGGGAGACAGAGGCAGAGGGATGGCAAGACTGGAGCTTGAAGACCCTGAGCAAGACCCTGTCTGTTTCTAAAGCAGAAGAGTTGGGGAATTGGCTCAGCGTGAGTTCAGGCCTAAGAGGTCCAAGACCCTGAGCTTCACCCATCCATCCATCCATCTATACACACATACAGACGAACACACATCCTGGTGGGGAAGGATCAAGAAAAAGTGGGCGAGAAGAAATAAGTTGGAAATACAGGAAATTCTCAAAGAATAAATAATGTTATTTCAAAATACTACTTAAACAACAGCAACAACAACAGTGAAGCTCAGTGGGCAGGGGTCTCCAGGAGGTCAGGTGATACTGACAACCCACAGCCAGCAGCCCTCCCCTACCTCTAGTGGTCCTGACCTGTGCTCCCATTTCCTAGGTCCCGCCCTCGGGGGAGGTCCCTCCCACAGACCCCGCCCCAGGGGCAGGTCCCTCCCACAGACCTCACCCAGGCCGGCCCTCACCTTGTTCTGCTCATACTTGTAGAGGATCTTGAGCGTCTCCATGGCGCGCACCATGGCCTGCATGGCGGTGAAGATGTTCTGGTACACCAGCTTGGTGAAGCCGCGCTTGTCCTCCTCCGAGTAGCCGGCCCCATGGATGATGCGCATCTGCTTGATGAAGGTACTCTTCCCGCTCTCGCCAGTGCCTGCAGACCGCGCACCTTGACCAGTCACCACTGAGCCCACAGTTCTGCCCACCTACTGTGAGGCACTATACTGTCAGTCACCCCAAACGTTCTGCAGGCTCGCCCACCCAAGGGATCCTGCTTGACTCCCACCCGAGAGCAGACGGTACTACTCAGGATGCTGCCTGTTCTCCACCTGCAGCAGACAAGCCCCGAGTCTCTGAGCCCTCCACAGCTGAAAGCCCAGTAGCCCACCCCCCACCCCCGATGCCAGCAGCACCTGGGCCTGGCCACAAGTCTCTGGGCCAGATGTGATGGTCCCTGAGGTCAGGGCCCCTGCCCCTGCAACCAATGGGGAAGACCCATCACATGTGGTCAGCACAGGGGGTGCTCACTTGGTCACCGTAACCCTGCTCTCCGGTGGACCCTATCCACACCTCCTACACCAGAGGGAATGCCCCGGGCTGCAGCACAGTGGTTGCTGGGCCTTAGGCAGTGGGCCCCACCACAGCGAGTGTAGAGTGGGCAGACGTTCCCCTGGCCTGTGGCTCAGAAGCTGTTTCTCTACAGGCCACATATGCTGGTCCCGAATGTTGGGGACAAGAGCTTCAGCTCTTTGTCATCTGAAAGGGTCCCAAATCCCCAAACTCTAGGTGTCATGTCAGCAATCAACAGTACTCTCTTGCGGCCAGCCTGGAGAGTCGCAGGCCAGCCAGGACGATACAGTTAAGACCTGTCTTTTAAGAAAAGAATATTATCAGCTCTTCGGCATGTGTGGTGCACTTGCATACTGCATACATTCACATCTGTGTGCACAGCTCACACTGAAGGCTGCGTTGGCCTGAGGGCCCAAGTCAGGAGCCCAAACCCACAAGAAGCCTGAGAGATGAGGATGGAGTGCCCACCTGTAACCTCAGGGCTTAGGGCATACAGGGCATCCCGGCTCAACTAGCTGAATGAGCAAGCTTGTGCTCAATAAAGTGGGGGAATGGAGGATGGATACTCAGCGCTAACCTCTGGCCTCCATGCAAGATGCACACATGCACCTGCAGGAACACAAAACACGACAAATGCACACAAGCCAAAAGTAAAATATAAGTATAAAAGTAGGACTAGGGCTGTCCTTGACAGGCAGAACCCCCATTTAGAATCCCCCAGTGAGAGGCTGGGGGCGTGGTAAGGGTGGAGCCGCGCCCAGAATCCCCCAGTGAGAGGCTGAGGGCGTGGTGAGGGTGGAGCCCCGCCTAGAATTCTCCAGTGAGGGGCTGGGGGTGTGGTCAGGGGTGGGGCCCCTGCCTAGAACCCCCAGTGAGGGACTGGGGGCGTGGTCAGGGGTAGAGCCCTACCTATACTCATCTACCTCCTCCCCCACAGTCCTCCTGAGAGCTTATGTCCCTTTTGGAGTCACAGCTTTTAATTTTGTTGTTGTTTTGTTTTGTTTTGTTTTTCGAGACAGGGTTTCTCTGTGTAGCCCTGGCTGTCCTCGATCTCAGAAATCCATCTGCCTCTGCCTCTCAAGTGCTGGGATTAAAGGCGTGCGCCACCACTGCCCAGCACAGCTTTTAAATATTAAAATTCAAGGCTCAAGAGATGGCTCAGGGCTCCTCTTGCATAGGACCTGGGTTGGGTTCCCATCACCCAAGTCAGGCAGCTGTAATTCCAGCTCCAGAATATCTGCCGTCCTCTTCTGGCCACCACAGCTACTGCACTCATGTGCACAACCCAACTACAAAGTTTTAAAAGTAAAATAAAACCTGAACAATTACTAAAACCTCTGTGATCATGTGAGTTGTGCTCACACACACGGACCTCACAACTCTTTCATCAGTGTGTCCTCGATGGCAGTCAGCAGGTCCCAGTGTCCTGCCCTTGGCCCATGGAGCTCAGCCAACCACATTGCCAGAGGATGCTGCCTGCAGGCAAGCAGTTGTCAAAAGTTGAGGAGCCACAATCCAGGGTGGAGAAGGGCAACTGTAACAACAGGCGCAGACCAAGGAAGGCACAAGAACCTGAGGCCAGGAGTTAAGACTGCTAGTCAGCAAGCTGGGCCTGGCTAGCCCTGGGCTTCGGGCCACCCTGTGGCACTATGGACAAGGTGCAACTCAGCTCAGTACCCAGGCTGGGCCATGCCACCACGTGTGTCTTCATCAGTGGCCATGTCTCTGGAAGTCAAGTGTGCCACTGTCACGTCTGGTCAACCAGCACTGGGGGCTGGATATAGGTTCAGGATCCCCATACACCAGACTCAAGTCATGCCTGGGACCCAACACGATGCCCAGTGACATCAAGGAGTGACATCAAGGAGCCCTAGGGGCTGGTGTCCCCCTTCCTGGCAGAGAGAGAGAGAGAGAGAGAGAGAGAGAGAGAGAGAGAGAGAGAGAGAGAGAGCTAGCTCTCACCACAAACACCCCATTTCCTCGCCTGCTTAGGGTGGAGTCAAGTTCACCTGTGGGCTGGCAGCAGGCAATACTAAGGAACCTGGGGTACCAACGGATCAAAGAGCAACAGCTGAAGAACACCCAGCTGGTGCCTTTCCTCTGAGGATGCTGGACATGGTGTCCCTAAGGGGTCTGACACCACTAATCTGTTTCAAAGCTCTGTGTCCACAGACATCAGCATTTACATGTTCTGAACAGGCCGGGACAAACAATGAACCCATGTACCTCAGCAGGATCTGTTCCTTGATGTTGGAGTTCTGCAGGCACCCTCCTGCAGCTGTCCCTCTATCTAGTCACATCCACCTAAAGGTCAGAGGTATCCATGGAGAAGGGCAAGGTTGGAGCTGGCTGGTCACACAGCAAGCCCACGGCACCACTAAGAGGGTCATGCTGTGCTAGCACCAAGTAGACGGCAAGAAAGGGTGGCCACAAGCCAGACCTAAAACAGGCTGCTCAGAGTTCCCCACCGAGCGAGAGGACACAGAGGGGCTGAGCCTCCACCATAGTAGGACAACAGGACAAGGAAGAAGACACTGTAAAGGAGAGGCAGGCAAACCGGTAGATAAACAGATGGTTGGAAGAAGGGATAAATGAATGTGTGAGGGGGTAGGGTAGGAGAGTGGATGGGTGGGAGGATGAATGGGTGGATGGATGGATGGATGGATGGATGGATGGATGGATGGGCGGGTGGATGGATGGATAGATGGATGGATGGATGGATGGATGGATGGATGGATGGATGGATGGATGGGTGAGTGGATGGATACAGGGGTGGAAGAATGAGGTTGGAAGTATGTAGACTCTAGCTGTGTTTCCCTGGCCTAGCATTCACATCTGGACTCAGTGTTTAAATGCAGGCAGTATGGGAGTCAGAGCTGCCCCACAAAAGTTGCCAGATGGCTCTAGGTGCCATCTGTAATGTGGGAAGGTGAGGTAGGAAAGCCCTCCCAACCTGCATAACCCAGGCTACAGGGATGCTGGAAGAGGCAGAGCTACAGGGATGCTGGAAGAGGCAGAGCTACATGTTTGTACACTACCAAGTTTGCTTCCTCCCAGGTAGGCCCTCAGAAACTCAGTACCCCAGGGGAGGGAGTGTCACCTCTGGGCTGATGTGGCCCAAGCTACAGCAGCACCAATAGCCTCAGGTACAGGAGCTGTCACTGAGGCCCACTTCAGGGAATTAAGTCGAGGAGCAGTGAAGTGGCTTGATGACACATGATCACTGTGACAGACGTGAGCACACCTGTGTGCTGGGACTGTAACGCCTGGTTCTGTCTCATGACAGAGCCCTGGGTAGTGAAAGTCACAGCTGCCCAGTGACAGTTGCCACCAGCAGTCACAGGCCACATGCTCTAGCCTCTGGACTTGCAATCATGATCTTATCTCCAGGCTGGTAGCAAAGTCTCCCAGGGAGCCCAAGGTGTGGACACTGATGGTCTCAGAGAGCCACAGGCCATACCAGTGGCTGGCAGATAGTTAGGACATATGTCACCTACTGTACAACAGCCAAAGGGAGCCCTATGCACCCCACTGAGTAGCTCCCCACCAGCAGCGAAGCCCCCTGTACTGAGCTATCACGGGCCTTTATGAAACTCCATAGAGCCAGAGGTACCTGGTGTGACCTTATCTTGCCTCCACATGTCCCTAGGTATGGGTACCAGGCGCCACAACTCTGTCCATAGCTGACACTTGCTAACAGCAAAGGTTTACCTGTCCACCTGTTGGAAGGTTTTGTCTAAGACTTTTCTTTTTAGACAAGTTCTCACTCTGTAGCCCAGGCTGGCCAGGAACTCACAGACCCGCCTGCCTCTGCCTCTCTATTGCTGGGATCAAAGGTGTGCGCCACACCCAGGCAGTTTAAAGGTTTGGCCTCCCAGATTTACACCTCTGGAGGGAAGGCACAGAACAAACTTGCACTGTGGGTTGGAAGTGTAAAACCAGCTTGGGCTGTATAATGGGCTCCAGGCTCAAGGAAAATCAGGGCTGTGGCTGTAGCTGAGTGATAGAGTATACATCTGACACATGTGAGGTCCCGAGTTCCATCCCCAGCATGCCATGAACCAGGCTCCGTGGTGAACACCTGTCGTCCCAGCATTCGGTCCAGGTAGAGGCAGGAGACTCAGAAATTCAGTGACTGTGAGGCCAGCCTGGGCTACAAGGCAGAAAACAGAATCCTGTTCTTCCTATAGGCAAGGCATAAAGAACACAGAGGGCTGGGTCCCCTGCCCTCATCATTTAATGATCCCCATCAGGCTCCTAAATCCACCACATGGACTGTGCCTTTTACCCTGTGTCCACCACATGGCCCTTCCTTCGAGACTCCCTGGGGGCGCAAACAAGGTTACTAGGGTGGGGGCAGGACAACAGAAGTGCAGACCCTAGCATGTCAGCCCTGGGCTGGTGCCGCTCCCATTACAGAGCTGTGTTGACACCTGTGACAAGGGCTTTCTGCCCCGCCAGGCCTTGAGTCAGAGCTGTCAATGGTAGCAGGCCAAACTCTGAAGACAACTACCAATGGCAGGGACCACTGCCCACCATGTGGAGCCCTAGAGGATGGCCACGAGGCAACATCACCCTGGCCCCTAGAGTGACCATATTCTGTCACTCTGCCACCCAGACCTTGTGGTGACCCAGAAGCCAGTCAGTCCCCTGCAGCATAGTCTGGGGAGTCTGGGGACATCAACACCATACTGTGATAAAGACAAGAACCCTTGCAGTTGGCAGCATGACACCCTGAACACCATGGATCAGCGGACACTGCTGTGGGCACAGATGGACACACAAGTATGGAGTCCCCAGGAACATGCAAGAGTGCAGGAACACACTGTAGTTGGTGCCACACTGCTTCACACACAACACCACAGCATTTCCCATGGACAGGGACACTATATCACTTGACAGATGGGGACACTGAAGCCTGGACATAAAGACCTACTGGTCACAACTCCAATATGTCCCACCCCTCTGGCTGTCACAGGCAGCCTGAGCTGAGGGCCTGCTGGGGTTGCCCAGGATGTCCCTTGTACACTCCAGGCAGCTGATTCTATTGGCCAAAGGGCGCTCCTTAAGAACAGTACAGCCAGCCGGGCAGTGGTGGCACA
>NC_034598.1:46073151-46117841 GCF_900095145.1 Mus pahari
TGGAGTGATGGCTCAGCGGTTAAGAGCACTGACTGCTCTTCTGAAGGTCCTGAGTTCAAATCCCAGCAACCACATGGTGGCTCACAACCATCTGTAACTAGATCTGACGCCCTCTTCTGGAGCGTCTGAAGACAGCTACAGTGTACTTACATATAATAAATAAATACATCTTAAAAAAACAAACAAACAAAACAAAACAAACCAAACAAAACAAAACAAAAAAAACAGGGGCCACAGCATAGGGACAATCAGTGGCCTGGACAGAACACTGGTCCTTGATCCCTTCCCAGAAGCATACTGAGGACACATGTGACCATCACACTGGGGAGCTGCTGGCACAGTGGCACAGTGGGTAGAGGCCTGAGATGCTGCTGCACAGTGGCCTTCGGGGAATAATTAGGAGTAATGTCCCCATCACTCACACTGAGGAGAGCATTGGTTCAGAGGCCTATGTGTGATGCCGCAGGCACCAGGGAAACAGCAGAAACAGCCCCAGCAATGAGTGGATGCAGGCGCCCCAACTCTCAGGCCACCTAGCCCTGGAAAAACTGCAGCACAGGCCTGCAAACATGGCTGCACGGGACAGCAGGGATGCTGAACGGTAAAGTACTACCCTGCTCATGCTTGGTCTTCCACATGCTACGCCACTGTGTAAGGCCAGGCAATGCAACTCAGCTCTGTGGACACCTCAGCCCCTGCCCTGCCCTGGCTGTCATTCCCAGCCTGCAGTGACACCCTGGCTCTATTGCTCCTGGGGACATAGAGTACACTCTGGAAGGCATCCGGTCAGTGGCCGACAAAGTGCACAAACGGCCCAGGGGCTGACCTCTCTCTGTATTCACCATGCTCCTAGGGCCATACAGCCTGTCCTTAGCAGGGCCACTGGTACTGTGTGCCAGCTGGAGAGGAAGAAGCAAACCCATGCAGGTCACCACGGCTCCAGCCACCTCAGATAGGCCTCACCACAGAGTGGGGACAGCACTGTACTGGTGGAAACTCCAAGTCCTTAGAGATACAGCCTGTCCCCTCGTTTGGAGACAGGGTCTTATGTTGCCCAGGAACATAAGACCCCTATGTAGCCTGAGATGACCTTGAACTCCTGATCTTCCTGCTTGCACTCGAAACACCTAAACACCTGGTTTGTGTGGCGCTGGGGATGGAGTATGTCTTTCTGGGAATCGGTTCAAGGATCTCATGGGGGAGGGGCAGCGCATCCTTGGCCTCCTGGGATGGCCTGAAGCCACCAGGGTCTGGAGACAGAAGCAGCAAGTAGGGATCCAGCTGCGGCCTCCTTCCCAGGGCAGAAGTCAGGCCCAACCCTTGGGCCACCCCCGCCGGATCCCCGGCCTTTGGCCGCCCAGCCCACGGCTCGGGACAGGAAGCTGGGAGCCAACCTCCTGCTTTATTTAGAAAGCTGGGCCCAACCCTGCCCAGCCTCCGGGACAGGGATTTCTAAGCGAAAGTTCTGGGTGGCTGGCTCCCCAGTGGCAGCACTGCTCTGCCCCAGCCTGGAGCCACACAGGGAGGCAGAGGTCCCTGGGGTTTGCAGAGTCTGAGGCTACAGGGACCTCTGAACAGCCTGATTAAGCGTGGAACTGGGAGCCTTGTTGGCCAGAGGGTCGCTCCTGCTAGTCACTGCTCACCACCAGGGCCACCTAGGTGTCCCAGGACAAGCCCGGAGTGTGTCACCCTCCAGTGGGGAGGTGGCTTCAGCTCTGAGAACTTGCGCTGGCCACCAGTCAGTTTTGCAAGTTACTTTATATCAGGTATCACCATGCACGACTCGATTCAGGGGGGGCCTCAGCCTAGGTACACCGGGTGATGTCTAGGGATGCAGCTCACTACCCTGCAGTGACCAGGACGCCCACCCCAGAACAAGCCTGCAGTCAACGCTCTGCCTGGCTGAACAATCTCCCCAGGCCACACAAGTGCTGGAAGAACAGGACAGGATATAAAACCCACTCCCAGACTGCTCGCCACAGGTGCACACCCGGTATGACGATGGCGGCTTCAAACCTGGGGAAAGAGGTCAGAGTCCTGCACACAGAGGGGGG
Source organism: Mus pahari (assembly GCF_900095145.1). Lineage (NCBI taxonomy): Eukaryota > Metazoa > Chordata > Mammalia > Rodentia > Muridae > Mus > Mus pahari. The sequence continues at coordinate 46,075,206 of NC_034598.1, forward strand.
CTCTTCCCAGAGGAACCACTCAGGGTATGGGGCGGGGGGGGGGGGCCCTGGCCTGCTTCCACCTCAGGCGGCAGGGCACAGGGTCTCCACCCTCCACACAGCTGAGGTGAAGTCAGGGACGGCCAACCAGTGAGGTCGCCTGCAGGAGGGTGGAGCAGGTCTCACCTAACCCCCACCCCCAATACCTGGGACAAAGAGACTGCTAGAGAACCAAGGTCATGGTCACCTCCTCTGGGAAGCCCTCAAGGCAGGACCCTGAGCAGTGCCCAGTGCTCACTCCCGTCCTCCCTTTACCCTTCTGCTCTTACAAAGCAAACCCCAGACTCCACAACAGGCGCGGGACCCTTCTGTGGGAAGGGTGTGACTGCAGACACAGATGCCCTGAGGGCACAGGTGGCAGCTAAGACCCAAAGCGCCTAGGGTAGAGGCAAGGTGCTGTGTGCAGGTCAATGGAGAGCCCTTCAGCTGCTGGTCAGCTTAGTCAGGCCACAGCACAGAGAGCCAGGGAGCACTCCTGAATCGGAGGGGACTTCAAGGCCAGTTTTGGGGACGGGACAGAGCTGGGATGACACACAATTGGGCTCAGTCAACCAATGTCATCCTTACTGGCAGCTTCTACACCACCGTCCCCACAGAAAGCTGCTGACCCCCTGCAGAGGTGGGCTAGGGCCACACTGTCTCCCCCCCCCCATGACTACCCTGGGGCCCCTGCTGTTTGCTCTGGGCTGCTCTGTCCTCTTCCTATCCCACCCTTCCTGGAAAGCTGCACAGAGCTTTGAGAGAATCCCACCATGCTGGGGGGAAGTAACCAAGGCCCCACGACCCCGAGAACCACACGGGCCACAGCAACAGAAGACAGCGTGTGGCTCACCTGACCTCTCTCATGGGACCACTGGGGTATCACTGCTCTCCACCCCTCCTAGTCAGAGGCTCCCCACAGTCCTTTCCTCAGGCTCTCCAAGGCCACCCTTTGTCCTGGGTCCCCATTCCTGAACTGCAGCTCACCTGGGATCTGGGAGGGGCAGGCAGAGCTCCCCAGTCTGTTTTGTAAACCCCCACAGGGCCCAGGCTACCCTGCTCTCATTTTGGGCTCTTATTTGGGGTGACAACAAGAGGACCTGAGCTCCCTGGCTCCCAGCAACAGGTGGGTCTTGAGGAGTCAGAACCCCAGGGAGTGACACACCCGTTGCGCTTCCCTGGGGTGGGTGGGGTGTGGAGAGAGCAAGACTAGACCACCCCAGGAGGCAGGACAGGGCCAGGGAGGCTGCCAGGCTGTCAACCTACTGGGCTCCGGCACAACAGAAGCCCAAAGAAGAAAAGCCACCCACTCTCCCGGCACCCAGCTCCAATGTGGAGGAATTCAGAAGATCTATGGAACAGGGAGGGAGACTGGGGAGTACCCACGAAAGCAACAAGCCAGAAGCCAAGCAGGACCGTTTGGGGGTACAGTCCTTGGAGGTAGAGAGGAGGGTGCAACCCTTTGGGAACTGTCTGGGGAATCTGGAATTCAAAGGGGCATCATGAGAGCAAGACAGCTTACAGGGCTCACCCGAGGCTATGTGGGGACAATGGAAAGGAGAGAGCCTACTTGGTGCGGCAGGGCCAAGGGCCAGCTCCGTGCAAGAATTCTCAGGAGCGACAGAAAGCAAGTCTCCCAGGGTCCTGAGGCCCGATGTGGTCAGCAAAGGCAAAAACTCGCCACAGATATCAGAGGCAGGAACTGACCCCGAATGAATCTAAGGCCTGGATAACAGAGAGACTGGCCACAAAGGGTGGCACAGGCTGAGTCCAGGGGACCACACGGGAGAAGCTGGCCACCACAGGCCCAAGCCACCTGCACTGCTCAGGGTGCAGCGATCCCGGAAGGGCTGACCGCTGCAGGGCAGCGCTGACCAGTTGCCCCGAGGACATCCGAGGTGGCCCGACCGGCCGTGGGCAGCGGTCTGAAGGGGTCGCGCCCGACTGTCACCGCGCGCTACTCGCCCGAGACCAGAGACCGCGGCGGCTGCAGCAGCACCCTGCGCGCGCGGGGACCCTGGCAAGGCCCAGATGCCCGGTGCACCCACCCGGTCCCCGTGACAGAGGTCCCACGGCACGGGCACGCAGCTCACCAAGTAGCAGCAGCTTAAGCTCGCGCCGGGCGTCGCGCTTGTCCCGCCGCAGCTGTTTCTCGATCTCCGCGTTGATGCGCTTCGACTCCTTCACCTCGTCGCTCAGGCAACACGCCATCATGGACTCCAGAGTCATCGTCGCGGTCCCCCGGCTGCCGCCGGCCCGGCCCTGCCTCGTCCCGGTTCCCCGAAGGCCTGGCCCGGCCCCAGAGGCGCGTCCACCGTCCGCGCCGTGCAGCGCAGCCGCCGCCGCCGCCGCTACCAGCAGCCGTCGCCACCGAGCGCCGGCGCCCGAGGACCTGAAGCGCTGCCACGGGCCCCGGGACGGGCAGGCGGCGCGGCCAATGGGAGGGGCCGCACGGCTGCGCGCGCGCCGCAGGGACAGGACTTGAGAATCGCCTGGGGGCGGGGCCTCGCCGCTCGGGGGCGGGGTCTGGAGGGCGCAGCGCAGGCGCGCGTGGGGTTGAGTCGACGTGGGAAGGGGTTGAACGGTTCGCGGCTGGGCGCGGGCGCCGAGGATTGTGGGAATGGGGAGGACTCGGCAGCTCGAGCTCGGTTCCTTTCGGGAGGCGAAGCTCCTCTCGGGCAGGCGCCGCTCGGCTACACTCGGCTACGCTCGGCTCCGGGAGGCGCCGCTCGGCTACACTCGGCTCCTCTCGGCTCAGGGAGGCGCCGCTCGGCTGCACTCGGCTCCTCTCGGCTCCCCGAGGCTGTGCTGGAGCGCGAGGCCAGGAGAGAGGCTGCGGTTCTTACCTGGAGCGAGGCCGTCACCGCCTGCGGATGTGAGAAAACGCCCCGACCGGCTCGCTCATCCATTCCTAGGCAGGCCTATTGTGTGCCAGGCAGAAATTCATGCCCTACTGTGTACAGTACATTCATGCAAGCACTTGCTAAATGCCACACAGGAGAAGAAAAAAAAAAAAGAAAAAAAAAAAAAAANAAAATGCCACACAGGTCACAAGTATGAACAAAATGCTTGCTATAGAGTATGCACTGATGCGGCAGCCTGCGGTAGCTCAGGCATTAATATCACATCTACTGTATACCAAGCCTTAAGGGAACATGCATATGTAACTGCCACATCCAATATAGGGTATATAAACCGAGTGTTTTTCACATATACAACGTATGCCAAATATTAATACTGTGCCAGCTGTATACCACGTATTGTATACAGCTCCTACTGTGTACTACTATGTGCTGATGCAGCACAGCACCTCCTATTAATATGCTGCCTGATTTCATATATATGTGTGTATGTGTGTGTGTGTGTGTGTGTGTGTGTGTGTGTGTGTATTCAACCAGGCTTACTGGCAGGTGAGGAATAAGCATTATTAACAGTCTGCCTGCTGTATACCAAGCACCAACTTATGCTGTTGCTGTGCATGTGAATGCCCATGCGTGTGGTTTGCATGTGCTGGAGTGGAACCCGGGCCCCCCCCACACATGTACCAAGCAGGTAAGTTCCCTGTTGGTGGGTCAATCTGAGTCCCCTAAGTGTAAACTAACTCACAAATCTGAGAAGTGTTTTCCACCTTCCAGAAAGAGGCATGTGTACCCAGTCAGCGCTCAATCAGGGCATTTGTCAATAATACGAGACTACAAAGAAATTGAAAGTCAGGCCTGTGCTGCATGCGTTCCTGTCCCAGTCCCTGCCCGATCGCCCAGCCTTGAGATAAGACGGCAAGGGGAAGGTCAAAGTCTCCATTTACTAGCTGATTGGAGTTGTGGTGAGATTATCCCCCTGAAACTCTCCTATCCGGGCCTCTGTCTCCACCCCAGGAGTTCATGGCCCAGACAAGGGGCTCTCGGGTGGCCGAATGTGGTCAAAGTTCCTCTTGCAGCTCACAGGCACAACCCCTTGAGCCTTGACCATCCCAGTGCTGGAATGACAGATGTATGCCATCATGCCTGTTCACATTATCTTTGTGTGCATACATAGTTCCCTTTTCTTAAAATAATTTACTCTTATTTTACACGCACTGATGTTTTCCTTGCCTGTGAGGGTGTCACATCTCTGGAGCTGGAGTTAGAGGTGGCTGTGAAGCCCCACGTGGATACTGGGAACCAAACCTGGGTCCTCTGCAGGAACAGCGGGTACTGGACCACTAAGCCACCCTACCCTCCAGCCCCTGTGATCTGCTCTGTTTGGGTTCATGGGTTAGGGATCATCACCTGGTAAACTGTCGACAAGAAAGGGTTCCAAGTAGCCAGGCTATGGTGCAGGCCTTTAATTCCAGCACCTTGGAGGCAGAGGCAGTTGGATCTCTTGTGAGTTTCAAGGCAGTCTGGTCTACAGAGTCAGTTTCAGGACAGCCAGGGGCACACAGAGAAACCCTGTCAAAAGGGGCGGCAGGGAGGAGTCCCAGGGGCTGAGGGGAGTACTCAACTCCTAAGGGGACTTTCTAGGCAAGCATGAGGCCTGAGTTCAAATACACCACCCACTGATGGCTGAGCACACCAGTGACCCCACCTCACCCCCCACACTGAGGTGCAGACAGGTAAATCCAGGTGCTCATGGCCTAGCAGGCTGGCCCAGGGCAAAGAGGCAGAGGGTCATAGTGGCGGATACCCAGGGGTCAGTCTGGCCTCCACGGGTGTGTGTGTGTGTGTGTGTGTGTGTGTGTGTGTGTGAGCATGTACCACAGAAGGACAGACTGAGGCTCTGTAAACCAGACTGGCCTGGACTGCAGCTTCCTCCTGCCTCACCCAGATTGGGGTTGGTGATTCCTGTGTTCCTAACTGACCCTGGATAACTCTTGTTCTCGATGACGGTGACACCCATGGTGGCTCAGGTCTCTTTTTTTCTTCCTCAACATAATTTTTCTTATTATTATTATTTGGAGATTTCATATCACGTACCCTGATCACCCTCACTTCCCAACCCTCCCAGGTCTACCCCCAACCTGTGACCACCCCCCCAAAAAAAGAAAAGAAAAATGTAAAAACCCACAAGTCCAGTTTGTGTTGCCTGTATAATGTGCACTGGAGCATGGTCACATTTCCTGGGGCCAGCCCTTAGAGAAACTGAGTCCTTCCTCACCCATATCCCGCCTGGACCCACTCGGGGTGCATCCTTAACAATTTTTTTTTTTTTTTTTGGATTTTCAAGACAGTGTTTCTCTGTGTAGCCCTGGCTGTCCTGGAGCTCACTTTGTAGACCAGGCTGGCCTTGAACTCAGAAATCCACCTGCCTCTGCCTCCCAAGTGCTGGGATTAAAGGCGTGCGCCACTATTGCCTGGCATCCTTAACAGTTCTTAAGAGATCTGTTGAATGGCTGTGTGTCTAGGGTGTTACTTTTGGGGGTAGGGTGGGGAGCAGGGGTTGTCATGGAAGCCTTCCGTGTCCCTTCCCCTCAACTGTGCGCTGGCACTACAAAAGTAGCCCTTTGTAGTCAGGTGTACGGAACATGGACTTCCATGTGGTCTCCAACGTCAGCTAGTGCCACAGACATCCGTGTGGCCCTCAGTGATGACACCTGGTAGCTCAGCTTGGGAAGCTGAGACAGATAAGTCTCTGAGTCAAGAATAGCTTAAGCTAGTGCATTCCAGGACAGTCAAGTTTACACAGTGAGACCCTGCCTGTGAAAGACAGACAGACAGACAGACAGACAGACAGACAGAAAGAAAAAGAAAGGAAGGAAGGAAGGAAGGAAGGAAGGTAACCCAGCCGGGTGGTGGTGGTGCACACCTTTAATCCCAGCACTCAGGAGGCAGAGGCAGGCGGATTTCTGAGTTTGAGGCCAGCCTGGTCTACAAAGTGAGCTCCAGGACAGTCAGTGCTACACAGAGAAACCCTGTCTTGAAAAAAACCAAAAAAAGAAAAAAAAAAGAAAGAAAGAAAGAAAAAAGAAAAGAAAAGAAAGAAAACCCAAAAAGCTGAGCCCTGCAACTGGGAGCCCAAGAAAAGAGGATTACAAGTTTTAGCAGAGCAGGTAAAATTAGAAGTTACCCTGTGGTGTTAGTGAGCCTGGGGGTTGTCATCAACACCAGAGGGAAACTGAGGCCTGAGCAGAGACAATGGCCTGAGAGTACACCCCCACCTAGAGACCTAGGCCCTAGAGACAAAGTCTGGCTGCCACACCCTGCAGCCGCTAGCCGCTCCCTTCTTTCTCAGCCTTGGCCTGTGAACCCCAGGGATGGAAGGTTTATGGGTCCATATTGGGCTGGGGACAAGGCCACTCCCCGTTTCAGAGCCTGACCAAAGGTACGGATACCACAGAGGCCTTGGGAAGTTCTAAAGAATATACTGGGTGGGGGAACCCAAGACCTTCACACAGCCTGGAGAGGACCGTCCCTCCCCCCAATCTGTGCCCAGCCCTGAAGAGCTGTCCTCGACCTCAGCCACCTGTGACATGTGGTGACCTCAGCCACCTGTGACATGTGGAGCTATCACCTAATTGTCTGGGAGGGCAGACTTTCCCCGTCCTGCCCGAATTAAAACATCTTTAGTTCTTTCCTTTACTTTTACACTTTTTTTTCTTTATTTAATCTTAAGACAAGGTCTCACTATACAGCCCAGGCTGGTCTGGAACTCACAGTGATTCTTCTGCCTCTGCCTCCCAAGTGTTGAGATGACCACCTTGAGCCACATGTCTGGCTACAGCTCTCTGAGCTTTGAGCACGTGTGCACCTCAGGAGCACAAAGGGTGATTACAGTGCCAATCAGCAGAAGACTCACACCAGCCAGATGCCACTAACATCACAGGAAGGGGGGGAGGTTGTATCGGGAATGTGGGTGGGGGATGAGGTGGGGGTCGGGTGGTGGATGGCTGTCGAGGTTCTGGGGTCTATCCCAGTGCACATAAACCAGCTGTAGGTACACTGGTCACTGGGAGGCAGGCCAGTAAACCAATGTCATCATCAGCTAGCTACATGGTAAGTCTGGGGTTAGCCTGAGCTACATGAGCTAGCCTGAGCTAACATGAACTACATGAGACCCTGTCTCAGGAACTCTGATAGTGGCAGAGACAAAACTCCTCTGTGATCAGTTACAGCTCCGTTCATAAACCCCAAGTGGGAATAGTCAGTGTTTGTGGTGATGGATGGGGAGGTGGTACAGTCCCTCACCCACTGGAGTGAACGGGAGCAAGGCTGTGACACCCCATGGCATGGAGGGACCTTGGAAGACATGATGGAACTGGCTGAAGATGGGATAAACAATCTGAAGTACACAGAGGGCACCGACGTCACAGTGCGAATTTCACTTTTGGATTATACTTTAAAAGATACACCAGTAAATCAGGTGGCCCCTGGTATGTGGAAGGCTGAGGCAGGAGAGTGGCAGCGAGTTTGAGGAAGTGAATGAGGGCCTTTCTGGTAGATTGTCTACAAGATTGTCTCAGGCAAAGGCCCTGAGTCAGGACAAGCGCATGCTGAACAGCCTGAGGGCTCCTGTGGCTGCACAGGGGAGGAGGGGGAGTCACAGGGAGGAGGGAGGCAGGGACTGGGCTTTGACACCCCCACCCCCACCCCCGACAGAGGTGGTCTAAGAGGATGCTGACTCCTATGGCGCCCTCTGGTGGCCGCTGTGGAAAGGACAGCTGTGGCAGAGTGGCTAGCCTGATGGAGCGGATCACCCAGTTCCTGGTTTAAATCTCAGCTTTCTCTTTTTGTTCTCCCAACCCCATGCTATTGGAATATCAACTCGAATCGAGAGGCCAGCCTCAGCGCCTCCATTTCCAGCCTCCAAGAGCTCAGCCGCAGCTTGCAGAGAGATGGGGAGAACGAGGGGTGCAGATTTTGTTTTGCTTTTTTGTTGTTGTTTTTTTTTAGGCAGGGTCTCACTATGTAGACCAGGGTGGCCTTGAACTCATGGAGCTCTGCCTGCTTCTGCCTCCTGAGCACGGATATAGGCATACTTATTTCCTCCGTTTCTCACACTCAGCGCAATCCTCCTGCCACAGCAGCAGCAGCCACCTCAACATCCACCCTCCAAGGACTGTTTCTCCTTTTTTCTCTCAGCCTCCTTTGAGACCGGACCCAACCTGGCTTCCTGCAGGACAAGGACAGTTGAGCCACACACTGCATGTCCCCAGCTTCCGGCTTTGGGCCAGGTAACTGGAGGTGGCCAATGAGTGACCCATCTAGCGCCTTCATGGGTTGCTTCCTAAGACAGGCTGTCCTAACAGCAAATTTTAAAAAAGATTTATTTATTACTATATGTGAGTACACTGTAGCTGTCTCAGACACACCAGAAGAGGGCGTCAGACCTCATCACAAATGGGGTTGTGAGCCACCATGTGGTCGCTGGGATTTGAACTCAGGACCTTCGGGAAAGTAGTCAGTGCTCTTAACCACTGAGCCATCTCACCAGCCCACAAACTCACATACTTGCTTCAAAAACTTTAGCTCAAATGTTTCTTCTTCTAGGTAGCTGTCTTCAGTGTCATTCTGAGATGTTTAATTTAACTCCCCATGAATTCATCTAGGCCCAATCTTTCCTTCCACTCCAGCCCAGAATCACCAGGCTTCCAGTAAGACCATGACCTGCCTCAGTCCCTGATACAGCTTGCCCTGTAGCTCCCATCTGTACTGCTTGGAATAAATTCAAGGCCAAGAGTCCCCCCAGTGAGGGGGGTGGGGGCGTGGTCAGGGGTGGAGCCCCGCCTAGAGTCCCCCCAGTGAGGGGTGTGGGCGTGGTCAGGGGTGGAGTCCCGCCTAGAATCCCCCAGTGAGGGGCTGGGGTATGGTGGGGAGAGGATTGGCTCAACCCCCAGTAAAGACACAACATAGCTGTAAAACTGGGAGAGGTCATGGCATGAAATGGGTGGAAGCCTGCAGAACCCAAGATATACCACTAGGGACATAACCTAGCTCAGTGTCTGCATCACCCTGGAGGACCCCCTGGACTGGCCTTCCAGGCCATGCAGCGTCAGTCTGAAGCACCCTGAGGGAGCCCGCGCTCTCCGAGCCTGGAAATGACATCAGCACTCTCCAGGCCTTCCACAGGTGGGGGTTGGGGGAGGGGCGACAGTCAAATCTGGGAAGCTGCCGCCCCCGTGTGGCCCGTACTAGAAACTTCGCCTTCTGTGACTATCCGGCATTTTATCAATTTTGATGTTAAAAAATTGGGTGGGGCCCTGGCCAAGGGGCTCGGGATCCTGGAGCTGGGATTTCACCTGAGTCCCAGGGGAGGAGTCACTACCTGACCAACTCAGTCCCTGTGTGGGTCCTAGGTGCGGAGCTAAAGGTCTCTAGGGATGGCCATCTGTGGCTCCCGGTCTGGCCCGGTTTTAGGAATGAATGCATTTGGAGAATTGGCTGGTTCTGGGTTCTTTGCAAGTTAAAAACTCAAGTTTCTGAGTCTTTAACTTGGGCCTAACACCCATTTCATAGAAGAGACAAAGGGACGGAGCTGTGTGCTTTCAAGATTAACTCAAAAAGAGAAGTGATGCGGTGGGGATAGACACACAAGAAGAATTATGGGAAGCGGGTGACATGACCGTCGCAGGTGAGCAGTCCCCCTCAGAGGTCACTGGCTCCCAAAACATCCGGGCAACAGTAACATGGCTCACCGCAGTTCTCAAGACCCCAGAGCCATGAGCTGCAGAAATGTGTGCTGGGCAAACCTGAAGACCGTAATTCGAATCCCTGCCTTCCCAGTATACACCATTAAGTCTAATGGCACACAGTATGGCCATCAAACATTCCCAGCAGGACGTGAGCAGGTAAGTGCCAGCACTTGGAGACATCAGTTCACCTTGTGATGGGCTCTCCTAGGTCGGGATCCAGTTTGAATGTCACTTTTCCCAGGAAGCTGTGTGTCTTTAGAGCACTGTGTTGACCTCTCTGAGCCCCTCAGACTGCCTTTTGGCAGCCAAAGCTGCTTACTGAGAAAATTCTCAACTTTAAATTATAGACCTCATCGTGCTGAGTCTACTATTGCAAAGGAAGTACAATCCGAGTTCACTCGCGATGGCTGACACTGGATGTGTAAGCTTGATGGGGGGAATGTCCTCACCGGCAGTCAGCTCAAGATGTTCCTTCCCTGTCCAAATGCCTGTGTTTTGAATGCAGAGTATGATGGCACAGGCCTTTAATCCCAGCACTCCAGCCCTCGAGGCAGAGGAGGCAGAGGCAGAGGCATCTCTGTAAATTTGAGGCCAGCCTAGTCTACAGATTGAGCTCCAGGAGCCAGGGCTACACAGAAAAACCCTGTCTCAAAAAACAAGGGGCTGGAGAGATGGCTCAGTGGTTAAGAGCACCGACTGCTCTTCCGAAGGTCCTGAGTTCAAATCCTAGCAACCACATGGTGGCTCACAACCACCCGTAATGAGATCTGATGCCCTCTTCTGGTGCATCTGAAGACAGCTACAGTGTACTTAGATATAATAATAAGTGCAGTGGTGGTGCATGCCTTTAGTCCCAGCACTTGGAAGGCAAAGGCAGGTGTTTTTTCCAGGACAGCCAGAGAAACCCTGTCTCGAACCCCCTCCCCTCCCAAAAAAACAAACCAAACCAAACCAACCACAAAAAAATGATGCACTGTGGTCTCTAAGATGTTTTGGGTTTTGTTTGCTTAAGGTTTTAAAATCTTTTCTTTTTTGCAGGGGGATGGTTTCAAGACAGGGTTTCTCTGTGTAGCCCTGGCTGTCCTGGAACTCACTCTGTAGACCAGGCTGGCCTTGAACTCAGAAACCTGCCTGCTTCTGCCTTCCAAGTGCTGGGATTAAAGGCGTGCACCACCACTGCCCGGCAGTTTTAAATTCTTTTTTTTTTTTTTTTTTTTTTGGTTTTTCGAGACAGGGTTTCTCTGTATAGCCCTGGCTGTCCTGGAACTCACTTTGTAGACCAGGCTGGCCTTGAACTCAGAAATCCGCCTGCCTCTGCCTCCCAAGTGCTGGGATTAAAGGTGTGCGCCACCATGCCCGACTGTTAAATTCTTTTATGTTGAAGATTTATTTATCTTTATTTTATTTGTGTTTATCTGTTTGTACATGCTGTGCATGCAGTACCCAGAGTGGCCAGAAGGGAGTGTTGGGTCCCCCTGGAGCTGTCATTACAGAAGGTTGTGAACCCCATGTGAGTGCTGCAGCCAGTGAGCAGCCCCTCAAGCTCCCTCCCTTTTACTCCGGGCCTAGAGTGCAGCAGTGAGGCTGAGCCAGCCAGGGCTCCCCAGGGCTCCCAGAGTTCCCTCCTGCCACCTGAAACAGCCCCTGGACCACAAGCCCAGCCATATGTCACTCTGAACCTGGGTCCTCATAGGCCAGTGGTAACCCACTCAGCAAACTTTCCAGCCACAAAGTGTTTGGCTTTTGAAACAGGTCTTGTGTTGTCCAGGCTGGCTCCAAGCTCAATAAGTAGCAGAGGATGCCCCTGAGTTCCTGATTCTCCCGCCTCTGCCTCCCTGATCCTCTGCCTCCCATAGGCCCAGAGGCCTGGAGATGGGCATCTCCTCCCTGTAGGTGTTGGCTGCTGTGCACCTCAGAGACCGAAGAAAACCATCTGGGAGCCCAGGCCTCTCTGCTCCCCAAATAACCCCAAGTGTCTCCAGAGACACTCAACCTCAGAAGTACACCGGCGACAGTCCCCCGGGGACTCAGAAATACACCGGCGGCAGTCCCCCGGGGAGGCTGGGCAGGGCCTTAAAAGCCCTTAAACACCCCAGGCGACTCCCTGATCTGAGGTGCCAGCCGCTGTCTCTGAGGACATGGTGGGGGTGGTGTGGGGGACCTGGGGGGTAGGGATTCCAGTCCCCTCAGCCAGGCCACAGGTTCCTGTCAGCCTCTGCGGGGCCCATATACCCAGGAGGATACCAGACTCCACCCCCAGTGCTGCATAAACCAGGTGTGGAGGCAAGGGCCTCAGATGTTCAAAGTCAACCTCAGCTACAAAAGGAGTTGGGGGCCAGCCTGGGCTACAGGAGCCCTGTCTCAAAAAGAAAACAACAGCAACAACAACAACAAAATCAAACCAAGCATTTTGAGCTTTGGTCCGAGGTTTTGGAGATGAAAGGAATGAAGGCAGGATGGGCAAATTTAATACCTCCATGGGCATTTACATTATAATAGGGAGGGAGGGCAGAGGTCACAGCCACCACTGCCTGGAGTGGTGGAGGACCAGGAACCCCACGGGGAGCCAGCGAAGGGCTGGTGTGTGGTCAGTTTTGTTGTTGTTGTTTAAAATGCTGGGGATCCCAGAGATCTGTGCACACCCAGAGAAAAGCACCCTCCCACTCCTCCCGCAGCCTCGAAGTCTTAGCTGAAGGACTCACCCAAAGTAGCCCAGGCTGGCTTTACACTCACTAAGTAGCTGAGGATGGACCCCACCATTGCTCAAAAAGGAAGAAAATGAGGGCTGGAGAGATGGCTCATCAGTAAAGAGCACTGACTGCTCTTCCGAAGGGCCCGAGTTCAAATCCCAGCAACCACNNGGTGGCTCACAACCATCTGCAATGGGATCCGATGCCCTCTTCTGTTGTGTCTGAAGACAGCTACAGTATATTCATATACATAAAATAATTAAATCTTTTTTTAAAAAGGAAGAAAAACGTATATAAAGTCCTACAAATACTGACCATCCACACATCCAGTCTTGACTCTGCCTGGATTCCACAAAAACAAACAAACAAACAAAATAAACAACCAAACCACCCACAGCCTTTGTGCAAAGGCCCTGAGGCAGGACTGTTGGAGGAGCAGAGGCCCAGATGTCTGGGGCACAGGGAGAGCAGTGTCGGAGAGGAAGGCATGGGTAGGGAGACAGTGGTGCCTCCTCAGGTTGAACGCTGCATGCCCTCACACTGAATCACCTGGCAGTCAGCTCTCGCTCCGTAAATGCTCACAGAGGGGGCAAATGGGAAAGACTCCATTTTAGAAGTGATCCCTTGGGGCAGCCTCTGCCTTGCTAATGGGGAACTCAGCCCATGTCAAGACCCATAGGCCAGGGTGGCCGGTCTGAAGCTCTAGATCTGGACAGACGAGCCCCACTCCCACCTCACCCTGTTCACAGAGAGAGGGCTTGCTGCCCAGTGGCTGCCCTGACCTCTCACTCACACTGGGTCCTCTATCCATCATCCACCATGGAGCCCTGTGCTCTCCCATGTGGCCCGTTGGTCATTTGTATCCCAGCCAGGAGAGACGTGAGTGTCCCACTACTGGATACGTGAGACAGGTCATCACAGTGAGTGGCCCCAAGGACTCAAAGCTGCAGACTGAGTATGTGGATGGCAGGGGAGGCTGGACTCCCACAGTCCAGGCCGCAGACTGTTCTGTTTTGAGTGGCAGGTTGACAGCCCCCATTCTGGGATTTTTAGGTGAGGTCCTTTTGGAAGGGTCTCATGTAGCCCAGGCTAGCCTGAGACAAACTGTGTTTTGGGTGATGTCTCTGACCTCCTGACCTCCTGACCTCCTTGCTTCCACAGCCTGGTTACTGTGGTGCCCGCTGGGTGCACTCTGCCCAGTGAACCCAGTTTTTAGCTGGGGGTGACAGTGATGTCACAGGACTTGATGCCTGGGGACATGTGTCACTCTTCACATGGAGTAAGTGGAAGCCAGGCATAGTGGCCAGCACCGACAGAGCCCAGGACACCCACAGAATTCAAAGGACAAGGCTCACAGAGAACCCCCCCTCTCTCTAGCACCTCACAGGGTGCCCAGTGCCTTCTGGGTGATAGCTCAGCTCCTAATTCCCAGGATGTAGCTCACTCCAGCCAGTGTCCTAGAGTCACCTGCCTTCATGCCACCCTGCAAATGGGCCCAGCACAATGAAACGGAGACTACATCTGCCCCTTTGCCAAGTGCTGTGTGATTTTGGCCATGCCAACTCCCCTCTCTGAGCCTCTAGTTCTTCATTCTCTTAGGGACACTGGTAGCTCCTTCCCATTCAGGTGTTTAAGCCAGAGCCTGGTGCAGACAGAGGGGAACTGGAGAGATGGTCCAGTGGTTACAGCACCATCTGTGACTCTGGCTCCTGGGAACCCAACGCCCCCTCTGGCCATTGTGGGAAGTGCATGCATGTGGTGCCCATAGACTTGCATGCAGGGATGCATGAAATAAATACAAAACAAAAACAAAACCAAGAATGTCCTGACACAGAGTCAGGTTGCATGGCCCAAGCCTGTTATCCCAGCTTTTGCAGGGGCTGAGGCAGAAGAATCCCAAGTTCAAAGACAGCCTGGGCAACTTAGTGAGACCCAGCCTGAAGATGGAGAGTACATAGTAAGAAGGTTGGGGCAGAGTCCATCCCAGACCTCCCAACCTGTCCTGCATGAGGGAGGGTCCAGGACATCACAGCCAATAAGTTAGTTTATATGTCAGCTCATGCATTAAACACACCTTGACCATAATTCTCTCCCTCCCTGCATGCTATAGGAAATTACTTGTCTTGGAGGGGAGGGCTGTGGTTGGGATATAAAGTGAATGAATGAATGAATGAATGAATGAATGAATAAATAAATAAATGGAAAGGGGAAATTGCTTGTTTGTTGTTTATCCATCCATCCTTCCATCCATCTGTCCATCCATCCATCCATCCATCCATCCATCCATCCATCCATCCATCAGCTTTTTGAGGTCTCACTATGTAGTGCTGGATGTCCTAGAGAGGTCTCAGTAGACCAGGTTGGCCTTGAACTCACAGAGGTCTCTCTACCTCTTCCTCTTGAGTGATGAGACTTAAAGACATGTGCCACCACTGTCCAGTTGATAAACAAATAAATTCCTGTCTCAAAACAGCAGCCATGATGATTCCTGAGCCCGCAGTGGCCTGCCCTGACCACCAGTATCCCGCCTGTGTCTGGCTCTCCCTCAGTGGTGTCCCATCCTCTTAAGCTGCTGAGTCTGGCCAGGCAGTGGTGGCGCACGCCTTTCATCCCAGCACTCGGGAGGCAGAGGCAGGCGGATTTCTGAGTTCGAGGCCAGCCTGGTCTACAGAGTGAGTTCCAGGATAGCCAGGGCTACACAGAGAAACCCTGTCTCGAAAAACCAACCAACCAAACAGGCTGCTGAGTCTGGTACTTAGTTCCAGACTCACTAAGTAACTACTCAGTAGTTACTTCAAGAGAAACCGAGCCATCCTGGAGGCTGGGAAGTCAAGGCAGGGATGTGGCCACATAGGACCAGCTGCTGCTGTGACACTTGACAACTCTGACCGTGTTGGAATCAAGGACTTGCCAGAAAGCCACAGAATGGGGTCTGTATGCCCCAAAGTGGAACAGGACGATGATCACACGGAAGGCTGGTCTCATGCAGGCGGGCCAGGAGTTCAGGGTTTTCCTCTGCTACGGAGTTCCCGACCAGCTACCTGAGACCCTGTTTCTATAAAATAAAATAAGACAATGTCACCGGTCAACAGTGGGACCTTTACCAAAAAGTCCTGTGAGCAGGGTATGGGTCGGTACCAGGAGCAGCCGCGTGGACTCCTGCCTCTGGGGTACCAGAATCTGAGGCCTTGCCCCATCTCTTGAGGCCTGCAGTCTCCAAGGCCTTCTCATCCCTTCGTGTGCCCTCTGTGGCTGGGGGAGGTCCCAATTTCCCCACTGGGGTTTGGCATAGCCGGGGCCTGGCTGAGCTTGGCTGGCCACTGTAACCTCTCCTCTCTAACCTTGTGGGCCATTTGAGTATGACACTTGATGAAAAAAAAAAAATATAGAAAAAGACACTTGATGATATTTGTCTCCATCTGTCTCAGGTAAGGAACTGTTTGAGACAGGATCTTTTGTTATACAGCTCAAGCTAGCCTGAAATTGTAGGAATCCTCCTGCCTCAGCTTGCTCTGAGGTGTTGGGGTAAATAGCATTGGCCCAGAGAACTGTTTTATGTATTTATTTATGTTCTATTTTTCATTATTTTTAAGACAGGGCTCATGGAGCCCTGGCTGCCCTGGAACTCACAAGGTGGGCTTGAGTTTACAGAAACCCGCCTGCCTCTGCCTCCCAAGGGCTGAGATTAAAGGCGTGTGCCACCACACTGGCATATTTGTTTTATTCATTTGTTTTTGTTTTGTTTTGTTTTGTTTTGTTGGACAGGCCTCACCTCAGTAAACTGGGTCACAGGTTGATGCTGAAGTTTCAACAATCCTCCTGCCTCAGCTTCCCAAGTGCTGGGGTGACACTAGGTCCTGGGGAACTCTCACATTTAATGTATGAGACAGGTCTCTCTTTGTGGCCCTGGTTGTCCCAGAAGTCTCTATGTAGACCAGGCTGGTCTCAAATCAGAGATCCACCTGCCTCTGCCCCCTGAGTGCTTGGATTAAAGGCATGGGCCACCACCACCTCCTGTGGCTGGATTTAACTTTCTGATATTTTGAGATAAGGGCTCCTGTAGCCCAGGCTGTATTCACTCTCTGTAGCCCAGGCTGTATTCACTCTGTAGCCCAGGCTGTATTCACTCTGTAGCCCAGGCTGTCTTCCTCCTACCTCAACCTACCCAGCACCGGTAATATTTCTTGTACCCCAACACAAACCATGTCTTACTTTTTGTTGTTTTGAGACAGGCTCTCTGGTAACCCAGGCCTCTGCACCCCAGTCAGTAGATTACAGGCTTGGGCCCCCATCCTACCTCTGTGGGACAGGTGTCACTCTGCTGCCCAGTGTGCCCCCCAGCCGTGCCAACCCTCCCAACTCCAAAGAGGATGTAGCACACTGTAGGCACTCCATAAATCCACCGTGAAGCCTAGGCGTCCAGGCTGCGAGTCTGTGGCCTTGGGACTGGGGGCGGGGGGCACTGAGGCAGGCCTCCGGCCGGGGTTCCGGGCCGTGGCGGGGGCGGGGCGCGCGGGGCCAAGGTCACGGGTGGGGCGTCCGGGCCTGCGCAGTGCCGGGCGCGGCAGGTGGAGCGGGAGCCCGGGCGGCACCGCGTCGCCATTACACAATAGCGCGGGCGGCGCGGGCGGGCGGCGGGCGGCGCAGGAGGCGGGACGCGGGGCCCCGGAGCTGTCGATCGGGGACAAAGCGCGGCCGCCCGGCGCCCCCCGAGCCGCCCGAGCCGGGGCGCAGCCCGCGCCCCCCGCGACTGACATGATGTTTCCGCAAAGCCGGCACTCGGTAAGGGGAACCCCGCGCACTGCACCCCAGAGCTCTCCCTGCACCCCCAGCTCAGCTCACTGCACCTCCGGCGCTCACCCTGCACCCCAGCTCAGCTCACTGCACCCCTTCTAGGTCGGATCCCGTCTCTCTCCCCACCCAGGGCCTGTCCCAGGGGCTCCCTACGCTTCCCCAGCTCCCACAGGCCTGTTCTGTCCCCCCAGCCCTGGGCTCGTCCCCAGGGTCCTTGCACCCCACAACCCAGACCCTACGCACCCCACCAGTCCAGCACTGCATCCTTCAGCCCGGATCCCTGAACTTTGATCTCTGCCCTGAGTCCCCTCACCGCCTCCCCCACACCTCGCCCAGCCCGACTCCAAGGTCTTCCCCCCCTCCCCCGCCCCCGGGCTCCGGATCTGCCTGTCTTCAATCTTGGGCCCGCACCCCACTGCAGCCGCATTCGGCCTGTCTTCCTGACCTGGGGCTCAGGCCCAGAGCTGCAGCACCCCAGGCACAAGCCCATCATCCCCTCACCCCAGACGCGCATGTCCTCCAGCCCGAGACCTTGCATCCCCACCTCGGTGCTCTGCACCCCCACCCAGGCCCAGCTCTCTAAGAGCTTCTGACTGGCTTGCCACCAAGTCCAAGGCCCTGCACCCACCATCACCTCGGCCCTGCACTTCCTGCCACCTCAGATCTGCCCTGGCCCCAAGTCTGGTGCCCTCTACCCCCCAGTCCGGTCCCCGCACCCCCTGTCAATCCCTCCAGCCCTGTCGGGCCTGGCGTCACCATCCGGGCCCAGCGCCACCCCCAGCCTGGCTCCGCGTCCCTCCTCCAGCTGCAGGCCCCGCACCCCAGCCGCCTTCCTCCTCCCAGCTCCCATCCTGCACCCTCAGCACTAGGGTTGGGGGGACCCTGTGCCCTTATAATGCCCAGTGCTCCCTTTTCCGGAGCCGGATACCCCGCAGTCCCCCCCCTCCCAGCACTAGGCTCCTTCCCTCTCATGTCCAAGCCCATCTGTCGCCTCCCACACCAGCTCCCAGTGGCCTTGCTCCCCACACCCTGCCCCTAGCCTTGCTCCCCAGATCCAAGATCTTACACCCTAACTCCTGACCCAGTGCCCTCAGATGCCGGCCCTGTACATACCCCCCCACTCGCTCCCCAGCCCCCCAGCTTCCAGCTCTCCCTAACTCCCAGGCCATGATTTTCCTGTGGCTTTGACTGGGGCCTGGGGGGAACCCCACAAGGCACCCCTGGGGCTGGGCAGCTTTGGGTGGTCTCTTCCTGAAGAGCACACCCGTGAGGAAACAGGTGTGATGGGGTACTCCCAGGAAATGTAGGGTGGTAAGCTAGGTGCCTCTTCCATGCCGGCTTTGAAGGGAGGCCTGTGCCACTCTGATTGACTTAGAGGGGCTTTCTGGGGAATTCCTCCAGGAGCAGCTGGAGGACAGAGGTGCACCCCGCCCTCTTGGTGCCCTCCCCTCCCAAATGACCAGTGTGTAAAAGAGTCCCCACTGCCTAGGGGCCTCACAGCCCCTTCCTGGCAGCCCAGGAAGTGGGGCATGGGCGGGGCAGGACGCGCTCACCCTCCTGCCCCCGCAGGGCTCCTCCCACCTCCCTCAGCAGCTCAAGTTCACCACCTCCGACTCCTGTGACCGCATCAAAGATGAGTTCCAGCTGCTGCAAGCACAGTATCACAGGTGAGCCCGGGCCAGGGCACCTCCATCTGTCTGTAGAGTTGTCTGTGGTATGAAGGAAGGCTGGGTGGGAGGTGCATCTGTCATCTCAGGGCTCAGGAGGTGGGACCAAGAGGGTCAGCAGTTCAAGGTCATCCTCAGCTACTTAGCAAGTTGGCCAGCCTGGGCTACATGAGACCATGTGTCAAAAAAAAAAAAAAATCATCCCCATGGTGTGGAAGAAGAGACTAAGGCATACAGCGTTCATGGTTTCAGAGGCCCAGTCCCTATGTTTAACACAGGGTAGAGTGGGTGCCCAGAGAGGGTGAGTAATCAGCTCAGGGTCACACAGCCCTACCTTCTTCTGTCCAGTTTTGGAGTAGGGTCCTGAAGACCCTCCAACCTAGTCATTCCCACCACAAATCCTTTTCTCGTTTCTAATGGGCTCCTCATGTGTGAAACTGATCACTCTGAAGCCCAGGGTGTCAGCAGCTTCCGGGGGTGTACAGCACAGACACAGGAAAAGCTGCAAGCGGCCTGAAGCTGGGGAGTTGGGGTCCCAACACTGGTCCCCATCTAACCTAGGCTGGGTTTGAGTGGGCATGGGGGTACAGGCCCAACATTCCAGCTCTCACAGTCAGGTGAATGGAGTCGTTCTGGGCTAACCTGAGGTACAGAGCAAACCTCTGTCTCAGAAAACAAACTAATAATGATGATAATGCCTTTATTTTATTTTATTTTTTTATGTAAGTACACTGTAGCTGTCCTCAGACACTCCAGAAGAGGGCATCAGATCCCATTGCAGATGGTTGTGAGCCACCATGTGGTTGCTGGGATTTGAACTCAGGACCTCTGGAAGAACAGTCAGTGCTCTTAACCACTGAGCCATCTCTCCAGCCCAATAATAAAACCTTTAAAAGACCCTTAGATTTCTCCAAGAACAAAAAAAGTAAATCTCAATGTTCATGGAGTTTTCTATTTTTAAAAAAATTGTTATATTTGAGGTTTTGGTATTTATTTTGAGACAGGATCTTATGTAGCCCAAGCTTTCTCCAGCTCCCTATGTAGCCAAGGGTAACCTTGAGCTTATGACAGTAGATGTCAGGCAAGGCCCTGAGTGCTAGGCCAGCCATCGAACTGCTGGGCTGCTCCCCCAGCATTTGCCATTTTAAAGAGGAATTTAGGGCACTAGTGTTTGGACCCTCGTGGTTCCAGGGCCAGTCTTAGGCTGACTTCTTCCAGGACCTGCAGGGTACACAGTGGCCACAAGGCTGTGTGTTGTCCCCTAGGCAGATGCCATCTCTGAGCTGCATTGTGCTGTGCCCTGTGCACTGGGCCTGGGTCAGGCCTGTGGGGGGCTCCTGGGGAAGTCCTGTGTTGACTTTCTCCCATCGACCTTGGTGGGGAGCCTCGTGCAATCACCGGCGAGGCACACTAGCCTTACTTGTTATGTGAGCATGTGTGGAGGCCACGGCATGATTCGGGGCCCACCCCTCAATCCTGTGCCCCTGAGTGAGTGTGGGTCTCAGCATTTGGAGAGCGAATCAGAAGCCTGCTGGGCTAACAAGCACTATCCCAGTTTCCAGGACAGGGTCTTACTCCATAGACCAGGCTGGCTTCAAACTCACAGATATCCATCTGTCTTACCCTCCCAAGTGCTAAGGGTGGTTTGGATTTAGAAAGAAATACCCTGATGGGCTTGACAGCACAGGACTGTAACCTCAGCGCACTCGGGAGGCAGAGGCGGGCAGATCTCTGAATTCCAGGGCAGTCAGGACTATACAGAGAAACCCTGTCAGAAGAAAGAGGGAAGGGAGGGAGGAGGAAGAAGAGAGAGAGAAAGGAAGGTTACATGGGGGGAGGGTCGTGCTGTTGTTCAGGTGTGGAGATCAGAGGACAACTTGGGAGAGTCACTGCTAGGCATGGTGGCAAGAGCCACACCCACAACTGCAGAGCAAGCCACAGGCCCAGTCCCTTGACTCTGCTAACCTGTCCTGGTCCCTCCTGGTCTAGGAAGGTTGCCACTACAAAGAGAAAGCAAGTGGGGCCCACAGGGGTAGACCAGCCAGCCTAGAATCACACAGCATGGGAAGGCAAAGCAGCCCCGGCTGCCTGCTCTGGTGTGACTATAGAGAAAGAGGGGCTGGACATGACGAAGGTTCCTGAAGCCAGGACATCTTGGGGTGCTCTGCTTCTCTCAGCCCCGGGCCATCTCAGTCTTCAACATCTGTCTGACTGTGTGGAGAATTCTTCTCGGGTTTGAGTACTTGGGTTACTGCCCACTGTGTGACCTTGAACTTCTCACTCACCCTCTCTGGGCGCCCACCGAGTCATGTGTTAAGATGAGATAGACAGATGACAAGTTCTGCAGCCCTCATCCGCCCCTCAGGAAGGCACCTCTGACTACTGTGGTTGTTATTCCACTGAGAATGCTTTCGTAATTTTAGTGGGGGAGACTGAGTAGCCCGCCTGCCTGCCCAGGGTAGCAGAAAACCCAGGGGTGTCCTTAAATGCAGCCAGATGTGGTGTTTGGCCCTTCTCAGTTTGCAGCTTCAGGCTGTAGCTCAGTTGGCATGTCCCAGCACTTGGTAGGTGGAGGCAAGGAGGATCAGGAGTACTTCTGCGTCATCCTCAGCTACACAGTGAGTTCAAGGCTAGCCTGGGCTACATGAGACCCTGTCTCAAAAAAAAAAAAAAATAAAGGTTTTAGCTTGACCCTCCAGAGGTGCCCCCCACCTCGAGGGAACCTCAGTTGGCTTCCCTTGTGTGTCCTCAGCCTGAAGCTGGAATGCGACAAGCTGGCCAGCGAGAAGTCTGAGATGCAGAGGCATTACGTCATGGTAAAGCCCCCTCTGGGACTTGGGGGGTGGGGCGGCGACCCCAGACTCCCCACATACCGCAGATGCCTGCTACTGAGTCCCCCACGGGCTAAGGGCAGCCTGGCCACTGGCCCAGGTAGTGGCCGAGGTGCCAAACCACCGGCTCGCAGTGTGGGCCGGCCAGGTCTCAGCCGTTCTTGGCGGCAGGAGGAGGAGGCAGCAGCTGTGGAAGCCGGCCGCAGCCAGCCTCAGCCTGCCGGAAGCAAGAGTCCCCTCCCTCCAGGCCAGGCATCCCTTAACCCATCCTTGACCAGAGCACTCCTAACCCCCACAGGACCAAAAGGGTTTGTGCCTCAGCCCTGTAGTTCCCAGCAGGGGAGGTGGCTGGGGTCTTGAAGAACAAATAGGAGCTCACTGGATTGGGGGTAGCATTGCTGGAATGTGTAGGGAGAGGCAGGCCACCCACAAGGCCACATCCCTTTGGTCCCTGACACGCCTCTCCACCTCACAGTACTATGAGATGTCGTATGGATTGAACATCGAGATGCACAAACAGGTAAGCCTCACTCTCCCTCCTCCATGTCCCCAATGCCCTGTGATTCCCAGACTGAGCCTTAAGGCCACTCCCGTTACCCCCGGAGGTGGACTCAGTTCCCCCTCCCACCCCTCCGAGTGCCCCAGGTACTGAGGGAAAATCATGTGTTCCAGGCTGAAATCGTGAAGAGGCTGAATGGGATTTGCGCCCAGGTTCTGCCCTATTTGTCACAGGAGGTAAGCAAGTCGCCCAGCAGGGGGCAGTGGGGCTCCCTCTGCACCTTGCTGAGCACTCCCTGGGCACACATCTGTCCTTTCTGAGCTTAGCAAAGGTGAGAAGTGGAGCAGCTGCACTCAGACCCCTGTGGCAAGGCAGAAAGAGCTCCCCGGGTGGGCGGGCATGGACGATGGGGCCCCGGGTGGGCGAGCACTGGCGATGGGGCCCCGGGTGGGCGGGCACAAGCGATGGGAGCCCCGGGTGGGCGGGCACAAGCGATGGGAGCCCCGGGTGGGCGGGCACTGGTGATGGGGCCCCGGGTGGGCGGGCACAAGCGATGGGAGCCCCCCCCCCAGCTCTGAGGAAATTACTGTGAAGTTAGATTCCTAGTCTCCCACCCCAGCAGCCCCTGAGCCCCTAGGACAGGACTTCTCTTGTGCAGTTGCACTGATTGCCCACTGCACAGAAGCCGCCATCCCCCGCCGCTGCCGCCGCCGCCCCCAGTCCCTTCCCAGCTTTGCCTGAAAGAACTCTGTCTCCTCCCTTGCCTATTCCAGCATCAGCAGCAGGTCCTGGGAGCCATTGAGAGAGCCAAGCAGGTCACGGCTCCTGAGCTGAACTCCATCATCCGAGTAAGTCGGAGATCCTGGTGGACTGGGGACTGACGGGTGACCTGGGTGGCCAGGGTCAGGTGGCAAGACCCTGGGCTGACTCTGTCACCCCCACCCCCACCCCACAGCAGCAGCTCCAGGCTCACCAGCTGTCCCAGCTGCAGGCGCTGGCCCTGCCCCTGACACCGCTGCCTGTCGGGCTCCAGCCGCCGTCCCTCCCTGCGGTCAGCGCAGGCACAGGCCTGCTCTCACTCTCTGCTCTGGGTTCTCAGACCCACCTCTCCAAGGAGGACAAGAACGGACACGATGGGGACACCCACCAGGAAGATGACGGAGAGAAGTCGGATTAGCTCTTGGGGAGGGGGGAGGGGGAGACCAGGGGAGATGGGCACAGACAGCGCAGTGTTCTGAGGGCCACACAGCACACAGCTCGGTCACTACCCAAGCTTCCACCTCCAGTCATGGTTCCGGCTGTGCACCCTGGGCCTAGGGGACGCCAGAGGGACACCCCAGGCTAAGGATTCTTCCCCACCTTCAACATTTCCCTGGGCCACAGCCACCAATCTCGGCCCAGAATGTACACAACGCTAGCTGCCCCTTTTCACCCTGTGCAACCCGAATCTGCCCCCGACCCCTTCTCTGCTTCCTGCACTGCACACCTGCTAGTCCCAGACCCCTCCCCCCAGCTCACCCAGCTCCGGTTCCCTCAACCACAAAAGAAGGGGACAGAGAGAAAGCATTGGCTCGGGACTGCAGTGGGGGTGGGCACCCCACAAACTTCCCTCCCCCCTTCCCCAAATAAACGTGAGGGTTAAAAGTTGGCTTGTTTATGATTTCTTTCTCGTGCCAGTATTCTATAGGTATCATCTCAGAAAGGAAAAGAAGGGAGCCCCAGGAGTGTCTGTGCATAGGGTTAGCTTTGCTGGTCGCCTGGGTCTCTGCCAAGAGGTCAGAGGCCAAGCCGCTGTACTGAGGATGGGGTCTAGCTGTGCCTTCAAAATAAAAACATGAAAAGGTTGGCCACTGTGTCCCTGCTTCTGTCTTGTGGGTGGGGACCCTCTTTCCTCAGGGCACCCCGTGTCCTGCAATAAGATAGCCCTGGAGCAAGCAAAGGCCCAGAGAGGGTGAGCCGGGGACCTGGGCCCAGACAGTGCAACTCAGCGCTCAGATTTCACACTGTTTTGGCAGGGTGGCTGTGGTACCCACATGGTTGACTTGGTTACCTCCTGGGAGATGGCCTGAATACTGCCTGTACCCCTTCCAAGCTAGGCTGTCCCCTGGGGAGTCCTCAGCATCCACCTTGGAGGCCTTTCTTTTCCTTTCTTGTTCTTCTGAAACCGGGTTTTCTCTGTATAGCCCTGACTGCCCTGGACTCATTCCTCAAACTCACAGAAATCCTCCAGCCTCTGCTTTCCGAGGCCGGGGATTAGCCTTGTGTGCCACCTGTTTTCTTTATTTGCTTTCTATTTTGTTTGTTTGTTTGCTGGTTTAGCATGTCCTTGTCCTGTTTGAGGACACCTTGCAGAGATCAGCCCTATCAACTGTCCTAGGAAGCGAACTCGGGGTGTCAGGCTTTGCAGCAATTGCCTCTGCTGGCAAAGCCGTACCGCACTGGACTAGTTTTTGTTGTTTTTAGGCTGGCCTGGAACTTGGGTTGTAGCCAAGGTTTGCCTCACTCAGACCCCAGACTGTTTTTGTGTTTTGAGACAGGTTCTTACTAAACCCCCGGACCAAGCACCAAGAGGCCTGGAGTTCACCCTGGATCTTGGGGTTCTGTGCCCACAGGGTCAGAGGGTCGAGGGGGGCCAAGGCTTCTCATCCCTCACCTGGGAAAACAGTTTGAGGTGTCTCAGTAAGGGGGTGTTGTTCTCTTTGCCCCTGGGGCTCTTATGGAGAAGGTCCTGCCAGCATCTGGGCTGGCACTGGGGGACCTCAGGAAGAGCACTGAGCCAGCCTGACCTTGTGTAATTGGTCACCGATGTTCTGGTCACCTGATGAAGTAGGGGGAGGACAAGGAGGGAGCTGAGGGTCCCAGCTCCTTATGCCCAAGACTTGGGCCCAAGGCAGCAATGGTGACCAGGTGATGCCCCCACCCCACCCCCCAACTCCTTCCTTCAGAATTTTGCTGGCTCTCTGGAGTTCTCCTGGGGACTGTCTGCGACTCCATCTCTGTGTCCCCATCTACTCGGTGGCTGGGACACCCTCTGTTCTGGGATCAGGCTGTGGCTTGGGGACTCTTGGGATTATAGGTCCCCACCCCAGGACCAGGCCACTCCCTGGGGCACCAGTTCCTAAGGCTCCATGGAGAGTGGGATCCTGCCCTGTGCCCAGCAAGGAGAGGACAGCGCAGGCAGCCACTGTTTCCCCTTCCCCTGGCCTCGGAGACTGCACTCTGAGACACATCAAATGACCCCTTTACCTGTGGTGCAGACAAGGAAACTGAGGCCCACTGAAGTCAAGGAAACCATACAAGGCTACAAAAGGGTTGCTAAGTCCCCTCTGGGTGGTCAGTCTTTCTGTTGGGGACCCTACAAAGAGAACAAGCAGGGGAGGCCAAGACAGCTCCCCCAAACTAGCAAGACATTAAAGCACCAAGGCCTGCTGGGTATTGCCCTGGCCTCAGCTAACCCTGAGTCCCTGTTGCCTCACATGAACATGAGAGAAGCCCAGAGACAGCAAGCAGCTGGATCAGGTCACACAGCGTGTGTGGGGAAACCCAACTTTCTTCCTTTCTCTCTCTTTCTTTTTATTTCCTTCCTTCCTTTCTTTTTGTGTGTAAATTTGTGTTTTTCTTTTTCTTTTCTTTTTTTCTTTAAGACAGGGTTTCTCTGTGGCCTTCCTGGAACTAACTATAGGGCAGGCTGGTTTCGAACTCTGCCTCCCAAATGCTGGGATCAAAGGCATCTGCCACCACCGCTCAGTAAAAACCCAACTTTTTCAAAATTCACTTAGTGTAAGGAGTCCATAATAGTGATGCCGTGGGGAAGGGGGCGATCTGAGGGGAGAGCGGATAGCCAGTCTGGTGAGACCTGAGGGGGTGCTGGGCACAGGACGGGCAGGCACTTCTCCAGGATGCAGTGTTCCTGCAGATACTCAGAGCTCCGGAGAGGGGGAGGGGGTCCTTGTGGAGTGTCAGGGCCACTGGAGCCACGGTGGGTGTTTGAACAGGAGAGTGGCACCTTCAGATGGGAGCTGCCCAAGATTATCTGGCCATGGGGATGCAGAGGGACCAGGATGAAGACAGAAACAGGCCAGGCTCCAGGGAGGGAGTCCCCACGCTGCTGCTGACTCTGATTGCCTTTTCCCTCGGGCTGTGAAGCTCTTTATCCTTTGCTGTGCCTGCTGGGTCCCTACTCCTCTTCCCACGTGTCCCCTCCCTCCCCTCCCCTACAAACCTCTCCACAGCCTGTGGGGCCTGGATGCTGGCTGCCCGCCAAGCCCCAGACAACCTTGACCGCCTCCTGCAGCCACCCCCCCTCCCTTCCTGCTCTCCTCACCCTACTCCCCCTTTCTACCTCTCCCTTCTCTAGCTTTATTTCTCTCCTGCCTCCTGCTTCTTCTCTTCCTCCTTCTACTAAAGCAAATCCTCCTCCCAGCTCCCCCACCCACCCCCCCCACCCCCGCCCAGGGCTGCAGGGCCTGCTGGGTGACACTGTGGCCTCTCCCTGCTGCTAATGTCCAGGAACAGAGGAAGAGGTGGCAGGTGACCAGTATTTGACCTTTAGATACAGGTATTGGTGACCCCAACCCTGGGTCATGCCAAGAGCTACCTCACTTTGCTGTTGGACCCCAGGCAGGTCCCTGGCTTTTTCTGGGCCACTCTGACCACCCTGCAAACCAAGATAAAAACAAAGGAGGAAAGAGAGACAAGAGCCGACAAGTGCAATACAGGTGAAGCCTGGCTAGCAAGGGCCAGGCCCCAGGTTCATCCCCAGAACCAGAAAAGGAAACCCCTCCCCCAAATTTTACAAACCCTCCTCAGATCCAGGTAAGCAAACGCTTACCATGCAGCCATGTTCTTCTCATGGCTAACTTCAGTATTTATTAGGCACCTACTGTATGCCAACGACTCCCATCACCCCCTCCACCCGCAGGGAACGCACAAAATGAGGACAGAGGTCAGGAAGGCAAGAAAGCATGGGGCAGATTTCACAGACCTGTCTGTCACCAGGGCCCCCGGTGACCAAGATAAACTTGCCTGGAGCAGCAGGAGCCCTGACTGCTACAGAGTGGAGGCCCATGCAGGCAGCTGTGTCTCCACCGGACCAAGCCCCGGGTTCCTCGCTGGCCAAAGTCTGGCTTTCTGTATCCCGCGCAAGGGCACTGTGGTCCGGGTGTGGGTAATTCCAGTTCAACTGAGCTGAGCCGCTTAGGAATTTTTTTGAGGGCAATGTGTAGCTGTGGAAGGTTCTTGAGCTTGGGAGAAAGGCTAGCGTGGGACTCACACTGAAGTGGGTAATCACAGACGGTGGTGAAATAAAGTCCCTCTCTGGTGCGTGAGGTGTAGGTAGCAGTAAACATCTCTTTACCTGTAGAATAGACCAGGCCGGCCTTGAACTCAGATATGCTTGTCTCTGCCTCCTGAGCGCTGGGATTAAAGGCATGTGCCACCATGCCTTGTGGGTAAGCATTTCTAATCTCACTGAATGGTTTTTTTTTTTTTTTTTTTTGGAACCTCCAGGTTCGGGAGGAGGTCTGGACCGGGGCCTGCTTGGGTCCAGGGTTCACAAGCCTGCTTTGTCTATCTAACTGTTCACTTACTGCCTACATCTTCAGCCAACCCTGGTGCTTCCCACATGCCAAGCTGCAGCCCACCCTTCTTCTACTTCTCCCAGTCATAGTCAGAAGCTGAATCAGGGGCACACAAGCAAGGTCAGAGGTCAGAGCTCCCCATTTTAGTTTGACCAGTGTTTAGTTAGCGGGATTTCTAATGAGCCAACTCCTATGCCCTCTGCAGAGCCCGAGAATAAAACACCTCCATCTAGGAAGCCTTGGGAATTTTCTAAGCAGCTTTGTGACTCCAGGCTCGGCTGTCCCGGGCTTCTTCCCTCCCGAGCCCTCTCATTAGCCTAGCCCAAGCCACAGCAGGGGGCAATTCTATGGGAAAACTAGGCACTAAGTTGCGGGGAGGGGGTGGCTCCCCCGTAATCTTAAGGAGAAAATGATTGTGTGTGCGCTCCTGTGCGTGATTCCCCCCCCCCCTGCCAAGCTAGGCAGGGAACTGGGGGCTCAGAGGTCACCCGTGAGCCCTGGCCAGCAGGAGGGGACCGGCCTGGCTGGTGGCCCAGTGGCTCAGCTGGGGGCGCGGGGAAGGGGAGGCTGGCGCTGTCGGAAGCCAAAGGCTTTGGCCTCCCTGAGGGAGTCGCTTTCCCGGCCCGGGTCGGATCAATGGGCTGTAATTATACCGCGCCGGGCCGGGAGCCGGTGGGGAGGGAGCGGGAGCTGGCAGGAGGGAAGCGGCGGGCGGGGGCGCGGACCCACGTTACTTTGATTGACAGCCAGAGCAGATGCGGCGCGCGGGAGCTTCTGGGATGCGTAGTTTTTCCGGTCCAGAATGCTTGCTCGCAATAGCAATGTCCACTCTGATAAATTGAGGCACGCCCGGCACCTCCAACCTCCCAATTCCCTGTAAATCCATTCCACCCCCCCTCCTGTGATCTAATGGGTCAAACGAAATAAGCTTGGGAAGTTAGCTGGGACAAAAATCAAATCGCAGCCATTCCCTAAGCGGCCAAGGTGCCTTCTTTGCCTCAGTTTGCCTCTATCTCTGAAACAGGCCGAAGGAAGCTTTGGCTACCGAGCCTTGGCAAGGTAGCCACCGAGTCGAAGGACTTATTTTTATTTTTTTAATATAAAATGTTTTGAGGCAGTAGTCCATGTTAGGCTCGACCTCGCAACGGTCCTCCTGCCTCAGCTTCTCAAGTGCTGGGATACCAGGAATCCGCCTCCACGGTCAGCTTTAAGGGGCTTTTACTTTTAAAAGGGGATCCACGATCCTCAGGGACCACCACGCGGGGCCCCACTCACGAGGGTTAGGGGGTGTCGGGGAGGAGGAGCTGCACGCCTCAGCCTCACCGGGAGCTTTCCTATTGGTCTAGCCCAGACCACCGTCTCCTGCTATTGGCTACAGGGTACCCAGCGTTCATTGGCCAGAGCTTTTGGCGACGTCAGAGACCCATGTGGGAGCTTCGGGAGCTGATTGGCTGGCATACCGGACCAACCACGGAGGAGATAGACGGGTCCCTCGGCAGTGGGGCGGCTAGTCTGATTTAAGGTGGTCCGAGCAGTCCCGGCTCCGAGTAGTAGCTTTTCCCCCTTTTCTGTTTTTTATTTGTACAGCGCAGAACCGCGGAGCCTGTGTGCACTGAGGCAGGGGCGCACTTTGAGGCGCTGAGCCCCACTTTGCAAAGTGGAGGATCCAGGACCAGGCTGAATGGGAAAAAGTGGCTCAGGAGGGTGGGAAATGCTGAGGGTGCTCCCCACTTCTCCACTTCGGGTGTGGTGTCTGTGCACTCCAGGGATGGGGTTCAAGTTGTCCCAAAGGAAACCCCAGATCATATCCTCTGATTCTACGAAGGCTCAGAGGCTGTGGCTTCCCAGGCCGCACAACAGAGGGGCAGTGGCCCCCTCTTCCAGGAGCTCCCACCCTCTAGGGGACTCCCTTTGGCCTTGGGTTCCTTCACAGCTGGCCTTCTGTAGGGAGGTTGCAGCGGGTGGCCTTGGACTGATTTTAGAACAAGATGGAGATAGCTTTAGGGGGAAAAGAGATTCCAGGAACAGAGAACCCAAATTAGGTCATTCAATCTTGACAGGGTACCTGAACAGGGGAGGGTAGAGGGTGTGGCCAGCACAAATAATGCTAAGAGGGAATGCGTCCTCCGGGTAATAGGAAACCAGTGGAGATTGTATAGGCTTAGAGAACCGAGGTTAAGGGTCACTAGCAGGAAGGGTGCTGCGTGGGACATGGGGGCGGGGCTGGTCTGAGCAAAACTTGGCAGTGTGACACAGTGCGACCCTGACTCCCCAGATGAGACCAGCCTGGGTTAGATTTGGAAACGCAACCAATCTAGCAAGCTTGATTTGGAGAGATGGGGAGGGTTGGCAAAGGAGATGGCTCAGGGAGAGGAGATTCTGGGGTCCCGGGGCCTCTGGGGATCAGTTCTCAGACAACAAAAGCTGGGAATCAGGAACCGCTGGGGCCTGGGGACAGCTTGTGGGACACTTGTTTTCTCAGACTTCCCGGGAGCCAGGTGTGTTCCTTGGTCTGCAAGGAAAAAAATGATGAGTAAACAGTAAAGCAGAAACTAGGGCTGAGGAGTAAGATGCCTGCGTATTGAGTTCCTAGTAGCAGGTGCTGGGAGGCGCTTCAAGGCACCAGCACAGGCCTCTGCAGGGAGAAGATGAGTGGCCAGGACCGGAAAGAACAGACCTGCACCTTATACAGCGTCTGCGAAAGTCTTAAGGCTGGGCAACGCCTAGGATGCTGGAGAACATGGCTGTCCAGATACTGAGAGTGCTCCACCCCTGGCCATGGCTCCAGCCACTTACTAGGGGATGCTAGGGTGGAGACTGGGGTGAGGGGGGGCTCCACTACTAACCACGCCCCTAGCCCCCTCGCTGGAAGATTCTAGGCTGGGCTCCACCCTTGACCAAGCTCTCAGCCCCCTCTCTGGGAGATTCTAGGCAGATGCTCCAAGGAGTTACTGAACACTCATTCTCAGAGGGCTAAATGTCAAGGTCTTTCTTACTGTCACTTTCTGGGCCCCCAGACTTTGTAAAGTTCCATCTACAATGTTAACCTTACTGAGCGCACTCCCGCACATATGGTCGCAGTGGCTCATGTTTGCTACTCTGTCATCGCTTGTCTAAGTTGTTACTTTTCATACAGCTCCTGACCAGCCAGCTGCGATCTTGGCTGCTCTGTGGCTCATCTCCCAGAGTCTGATCGGAGAGAGCTCCATTCTGTCCTTTTATCCTGGAAGTCCTAGGTTTTCAGCTACTATCCTCCTGCTGTAGAGCACTGACCCGCGCGCGAGTCTCATAAAGGCCCCTGTCCTCTGTAGTTGACTGAGCTGCCCACAGAGATCCAAACGTTAATGTGGATGTGAGGTCTTTCCCCCATGATTGTTGCCCACCGTTTCCCAGTGCTTAGTAGTTCACAGTAGCACCAGGCATACATTTATTGATTGATTTAATGATGGACCAGACAGAGCTCAGGTTGCTTTCCTTGTTTTTTTTTTTTGTTTGTTTGTTTTGTTTTGTTTTGTTTTTCCTCCCTGAGACAAGGTTTCTCTGTGTAGAACCTGGCTGTCCTGAAACTTGCTCTGTAGATATATCTTAGTTAAGATTTTACTGCTGTAAACAGACACCATGACCAAGGCAACTGGGGCTGGCTTACAGTGTCAGAGGGTCAGTCCATAATCATCGAGACAGGTGCATCAAGGCCTCCAGGCAGGCATGGTGCAGGAGGAGCAGAGAGATGTGTCTTCCTCTGAAGGCCACTAGAAGAAATCTGACTAATGCACTTGGCAGAGCTTCAAAGCCCACTCCCACAGTGACATACTTCCTCCAACAAGACCACACCTACTCCAACAAGGCCACACCTCCAAATAGTGCCATTCCCTGGGCCACGCATAGGCAAACCCCTGCAGTAGACCAAGCTGGCCTGAAACTCAGAGAGATCGGCCTGCCTCTGCATTTCAAGTGCTGGGATTAAAGGCATGGGCCCCCACCTTCCTCTTCTGAGGTTTCTTCTACATAAAATAAGATAAAGAGCTGTCTAGTCTTGCCAGTGTTGGAAACAAAGGATGATTCCTGGGGGGAGGGGGGTTTCCATGGTGACAGGTGGCTTCTCAGCTCTGGGATGTAGGAGGTGGCCTGATGGCACACAGAGGCCGTTGTCCCAGCTACTACAGGGACTGAGAATTCCAAGCTCAAGCTTTGCAGGGGCAACTTAGCAAGGCCTTGCCTCCAAAAGTAAAAGGGGCTGGGGGTGTGGTCAAGAGTGGAGTCCCCGGGCTGGTGAGATGGTTCAGTGGGTAAGAGCACCCGACTGCTCTTTCGAAGGTCCGGAGTTCAAATCCCAGCAACCACATGGTGGCTCATAACCATCCGTAACAAGATCTGACTCCCTCTTCTGGAGTGTCTGAAGACAGCTACAGTGTACTTACATATAATAAATAAATAAATCTTTAAAAAAACAAACAAAAAAGAGTGGAGTCCCTAATCCCTAGTGAGGGACTGGGGGCGTGGTCATGGGTGGCTCCTGCCTAGAATCCCTCAGTGAAGAGCTGGGGGTGTGGTCAGAGGTAGAGCTGCTACCTAGAATCCCCCAGTGAAGGTCTAGGGGCGGGGTCAGTGGTGGAGCCCCTGCAGAAGATTTTCTAGTGTTCCGGTTCAAGATACACAGAGTTCTATGCACTAAGTTTAAGGAGTCTGGCCCTTTAGGAGCCCAATGTGGATAGAGGAGGCCACCCAGTTGGCTGGTGGTGGCACTAGCATGCAAGTCTGTAGTGGGCTCTGAGCCTGACCAAGCTGCCCTGGGCTCTGTCCTGGATCTCTCCAGAGTGGGGCAGCATTGGTTGACAAGCATAGCCTGGGTTTGCCCTTCCTGGGACAGGTGTGTATCTCTCTTTCGATTTTGGGGATGTTTATCCTTCATAAGGGCACAGTGTCGCTGTCCCAGAGAAGCTACTTGCAGCCCCCAGGGCTCCGGAAGCGCGCACAGAGATTTTTTTCCCTAATTTCTCTCCCCATCCCCTTTTTTGAGTGGGGGTGGGGCGGGAACACTAGGATTGAACCCAAGCCTCAGTTTCCCCAGCGGGTCTTGGAACCGAAGAAGCAGAGCAGGCGGGGGCGGCGGTGCCACCTTAAGGCGGGTCCCGCCCGCGGCTCCCAGCCGAGCCCCGCGGAGGGAGGCGGCTCCGCAGCCACTGAGGCCACCAGCGCCGACCCCGGGCGGCGGCCACGGACCTGCGGCGCTGACTGCAGCTGCCCCTGGGCTGTACAACCCGGGACGCGCTGGCTGGAGGTGGGCGCAGCGCAGGGTCCTGGTCCCCTGCCCCGACAGGCTCTCCCTGGCTGCTCTTTCTTTGCGTAAAAATCCCTCCCCCAGCTCCGGCTTCTCTCCTAGCTTTTCCAGTCTCAGTCTCCTTGTACCCCAGCTCTAGCTTAGCACCCCAAATTCTACTGCCTGCTCCTCCCCGCATCCAATTCTCTCCCCAGCGCCACCTCTGCACCCCAGCGTCCCTTTGCCACATCCCCAAGCCTCCAAGAAGCTGGGGGTCCCTTCTCTCACCCATCCATCAGCAGGATGTACCCCCAGGGAAGGCATCCGGTGAGTACGGAGACTCCCATCTCTGGCTGCAGGAGGTGGACCAGGGAGGGGACTCCTGCCTGCTGTTGCCCTGGAACTCACCCTAGTGTCCTTCCTCACTCTCCCCCTCAGACCCCGCTGCAGTCTGGCCAGCCTTTCAAGTTCTCAGTCCTGGAAATCTGTGACCGGATCAAAGAGGAATTCCAGTTTCTCCAAGCTCAGTACCACAGGTGAGGGGGTCCTAGTTCTGGGCCCTGGGAAGCCCCATGGGGGTGAGCGGGGCCTCTTGGAGGGGCGTGGCTTCTAGGACAAGGGGCGGAGCTCATTGGGCCTACTGGAGGGCTTTCTGGTGGAGGTGGTGCCCAGAAGAAGCTTGTGAGATGAGCAGATTCTGGGAAAGCCTTCCCTCTTATTTTGATCCCAGGAGTAGACCTGGGCTCAAGGGGACTGGGAACAATTTCTATGGGAGTGGGGAGCCAGCAGCTTCTGCCTGTCACTGTGGAAACTGACCCATGTGGGGTGTGGCAAGTCAACCCCCATTTTTGTCTATTCTTCCTGCCCAGCCTCAAGCTGGAGTGCGAGAAGCTGGCCAGCGAGAAGACAGAAATGCAAAGGCATTATGTGATGGTAAGGGGGACTTGCCCGTTCTGCCCATCTCCATGTCCTCCCTAAAAAGGGCAGGCTGGGGTATCAGGCACTATTCTGTGGGTCCCCCCCCCCCGTTTGGGGGACTGCCTGCTTGTCCTATCTCTCTGAGCCCCACTGTGATCCATCTTGTGGGTTCTCAGTCTGGGTCTCTGTGGGGCTCAGGGTGTTTGAGTCTTGCCCTGATATTCGTACCCCCCCCTCGAGGCTGCACCCCTATCAGTGTCCCCAGGGTGGCACCAGCTGTCCACACTGACCAAGACTGTCTCCTTTGCAGTACTACGAGATGTCCTACGGACTCAACATTGAAATGCATAAACAGGTGACCATGTGGGGTACAGGTGTCTTCGGGAAGGGGCCAAGCTCATCCACATCTCAGGTGGTCGTCCCAAAGGTTCTGAGTAGATCTGAGATTTGAGATAGCCCTGAAGGTTCTGAGGGTTCAAGAATCTGAGATAGCCCTGAAGGTTCTGAGATAACTGACAGTTCCAAGGACTCGAGGTTCTGAGATAGCATTTGGAGTTGCATGGTTGATCCCATGGGCTTCTGAGACTCCAGCATGTGGTGTTAGGGTCCCCAAAGTGGCTCTAGGAGGTTCTGAGGGTTCAGAGATCTGCTGATGAGTAGATTTATAGGCTCTGCCCCGAACACTCATGGTTTGTGCTGGAGCCCTACTCTAGGCTCCCTTCTGTGCAGGTAGACACTCGCTGAGTGAGCCTCACCTGCCATTTGCTTCCCCGGGTTTCTGCGGGACTTGGTGCTGATGTGTCCTTACCTGGCGGAGGACACAGGCCTGGGAGGGAGTCAGAGGCAACCACAGAACAGCCCCAAAGACCTGCAGAAGAGCTGGGTCAGGCCAGACAAACACACACCTTTTCACACAGGTTTCCAGGGCCTTAGGGAATGGCCACAGTGCTGCCTTGGGTATCTGGTTCATCTATGTTTGCGTCTCTGAGGGCTTTGTAGGACGGTGGGGAGGTATCGCAGACTTGCAGGACCTGACTCCCTAGCCAGTCAGCTCCACGAATGCTCAGTCCAGCTGGGGGCTGGATGGTGGAGGTGACTGTCCCCTTCAGTGCTGGGGGCTGGATGGTGGAGGTGACTGTCCCCCTCCAGTGCCATTCAGCTTGTTGCTTCTCTACCAGGCTGAGATTGTGAAGCGCCTCAGTGCAATCTGTGCCCAGATGGTCCCGTTCCTCACTCAGGAGGTGAGTGTGCAGAGTCTTGGGGACAGGGAGGATGTTCTGGGCCTAGGGAAGACACTGGCTGAGGGTGAGGACCAAGGGCTTTCTGCTCTTCATATGTCCGTGCGTGTGCATGAGGCCAGAGATCAGCCGAGTCAGAGGTCAGCCTTGGTGTGTGCGCTTCCCAAGGTGCCATTCTCCTTTGTTTGTTTTATTACACTTTTATGCATTTATTTAACTTTATATGTACAGGTGTTTTGTCTGCATGTGTGTACCATATGTGTGCAGTACCCTCAGAGACCAGAGGAGGGCGTTGTGTCCTCTGGAATTGGAGTTACAGATGGGTTGTGAGCCATCATGTGGGTGCCAGGAATCGAACCCTGGTCCCTTGAGAGAGCAGCCAGAGCTCTTAGCCACTGAGCCAACCCATAATTTATTTTGGGGGAGGAGGAGGTGCATGGGCCATAGCAGACATGTGGAGGCCAGAGGTCAACTTGTAGGAATGGGTCCTCTCCTTGTACTATGTGGTTTGAACTAAGGTTGTTGTTGGCTTGACTGCAATATCTTTACCTGCTGAACCATCTTGCCACCCCACCCCCTCTAAATAGGCAGGGACTCTGACTGGCTTGGAAGTGGTTGGTAATGCTGTCTGGTCAGCGAGTCCCAGGGTCTTTCTGTCTCCTCACCGGTGCTAGAACCACACACACACTTCTATGCCTGGCTATTTTTCAGTGTTTCTGGGGAATCAAACTCACGTCCCTATGTTCCCATGACAAGCACTTTACTGACATTTCTCTAGCCCTGGCTCTCTGCTCTGGATGGGGCTAGCTGGGGGTGCTCCTGTACCCATGGCTTACATCCTGCAGCCAGGTCTGCTGGTACAGGTTCTGACTTTGTGTCCTTAGGCAAGACACATGCCTTTCTGTGCTTACCTACTGGTTAGGGTGTCCTGAGAGTTAGGTGAGCAATTATGGGACTAATCTTACAGGGTGACTCTTGGTGAGCCAGGGCACACACAGGGCACTCTGCAGGTTTCCATTCCCAAGAACTCTGAAGTTATCAAATCCAGGGCCAGGAAGTGGGACTGTGGGTGAATGGGGCTGGGGAGAGCAGGGCCAGAGCTTCAGGTAAGGGAGTTGGAAAGTTCCAGAGACAGATGGTGGGGAAAGCCACACAGCCCTGTGAATGAGCTTCCTGTTGCTGACCCTTGTGCCTGAGATGGCTCCGATCAGCAAGTTTTGTTAGGCATTTTTAGGACAGTGATTTTGAAAACAGCATCAGTACAGACAGAGGCTGACCCACTGGTGTGACTAGCTCCTGCAACATCAGCCAGCGCTGTGGCCTGCCTTGCTCCTGCCGACCACAGGACCTTGGTGTTGGCCATTGCCACTTCTGTGTGGAGATGTTCCTCCAGAGACATGGGCAGGTCCCACCTCAGGGTGGGCACACTGGGTACCCCACACAGTCAGCAACCTCAGCTTTTCTGTGGGACCTGCTGCCTTTCCCCTGAGAGTGGGTGACAGATCATCTCACAGTGAGGCCACCAGCCATGTGTGCTCAAGTTTATTGAATCCATCCATATTTAATGTTGTTGTGCTGGAGATAAGCATGCTGGGTGGGTCCTCTCCTGACCTGCATGCCCAACTCCAGGCTGGCTGCACATTCTGAGGTGGGTACTTGGCATGTGGGTGCTTGGTTTATGAGTACTTGGCATATAGGTGCTTAGTGTATGAATACTTGGCATGTGGGTACTTGGTATATGGGCACCTGGCATGTGGGTGCTTGGAATACAGGTATTTTATTTTGTATGTGGTGCTTATTCATGACACACTGTCTATGCGGACAGAGTGTGGCGTCACAAGGAGCTCCTAGCAAGTGGTTAGAGGCTGGGACGCTGCCCAGCAGCTCTCGGGGTCCACTAGGCCCCACAAAGCACGTCCTGGAACTGTGGCCCCAGAGCCTGGGAGGCCAGGTCTCTGAAGTATCAGTTAAGTAGTCAGAGAGGGGCTGGGGAAGGTGTCCCACAAGCATGAGGACCTGAGCTCAAATCCCCGGCAACCAGGAAAAGTGAGGTGTGGTGTTCCTTGCCTGTAACTGCAGCAGGGGAGACAGAGACAGGAGATCCTGGGGCTACTGGCTAGATTCCAGTCGGGCTGTGAGACCCACCTCAAAACAAGGTGAGAGACAGCAGCAGCACCTACCTCCACCCTCCACATGCAGAAATACACATAGACAGACAGACAGACAGACAGACAGGCAGACAGACAGACAGACAGACGACTTGGACTGCACAGCCTGTGGCTCAGTGCCCACGTCCCCTTTGGCCCTAGCATCAGCAGCAGGTGCTCCAGGCTGTAGACCGAGCCAAGCAGGTGACCGTGGGGGAACTGAACAGCCTCCTGGGGGTAAGTCGTCCCAGCCGGTCGGTCTTAGGGGACATCCTGCTCCCAGCCCAGGCACATAGTGGGTGCTACCCTCCCTGCACTCAGCATTCACCCTCTGTACACCCTGTCCCCGCCGCCCGCCTCCCCCTGGCCATCCTCTCCCCATTCAGCAGCAGAATCAGCTCCAGCCGCTGTCCCACGCACCCCCTGTGCCTCTCACCCCGCGCCCAGCCGGCCTGGTGGGTGCTGGGGCCACTGGGCTGCTGGCCCTATCTGGGGCGCTGGCTGCGCAGGCCCAGCTGGTGGCTGCTGTAAAGGAAGACCGTGTGGGTGTGGACGCCGAGGGGTCCAGAGGTGAGTGGGCAACCCAGTGCTGGTGGGAGTGGGACAGCTAGTAGGGGCTGCAGCTGTGGGGTTCAATTTTCGTGCTGTTTGTCCTTGGGAACACACTAGCTGTTTCTGCAGAGGCATCTCCCTGGGATGTGGGAGGTCGGGTTCTGACCGGGAAGGAGCTGTTCCCCCACTGACCCCTAATCATCTGTTTCCTGCCCGCCATCTGCAGTGGACAGAGCTGCCAGCAGGGTGAGTGCCCGCTGTGAGAACCTGCTTGTGTTCAAGTAGGCTAGGGGATTGGGGGTGTGGCCTGTCCCCAGCCTTCACTACCTGGGTGCTGCGAGGACACCAGCGCCACCACATCCCATGTACAGGGTGCCAGGGCTAGAACTCAGGGCCTGGTGAATGAGATATGAGCACTGTTATTTTATGAGACAGGGTCTCACTCACAGAGATCCTCCTGCCTCTTGGATTCTGACATTAGAACCACCAAGCCAGCTAAGGTTTATTTAATTTGAGGCATGGTCTTGCTTTGTAGCCCATCTACATTGAATTTAGGACAGTCCTTCTGCCTCAGTGTCTTAAATTCTGCTATAATGGGTGTGCCTCAGCAAGTCCTGCCTGGATCCCCTCACACAGGCAGACTTCTTGCTCAGCTGAGAGCTCCCATCCCCCACTCTCAAGGGGTTGGCTGTGAGTTTTTGGTGGGTTACAAGTCTCACTGTAATGCATTTTCATAGGACTCAGTTTTCCCATCTGTACAATAGATCAGTACACTATTAGCTTACAGAGGCAGAGAATTTAGCAGAGCCCTGCCTAGAATCCTAGAATCCCCAGTGAGGGGCTGGGGGCATGGTCAGGAGTGTGCCCCCCCACCTAGGATCCCCAAATGAGGACCAGTGTTGGCCAGACAAGAATGTAGTGTGGGAACCCACCTTACACCCTTTCTTGTAGAGTTCTTCCCCATCTCCCCCTGAGAGTCTGGTGGAAGAGGACCATCCCAGCAGCCGAGGCGGCAATGGGAAACAGCAGAGAACTGGAGACAAGGACCTGTCAGGGCCTTATGTGAGTTTGGGAGAGAGAAGCAGAAGGCTGGGGTGGACACGGACTGGCCCTGGTCAGAGCCATAGGAACTGCGTCCATGACATTCACTTCTATAGCCTCCCAGAGTCTGTGGAGTGCCTGCTAATTAAAAGACACTTTGGCCGGGTGTGGTGGCGCACACCTTTAATCCCAGCACTTGGGAGGAAGAGGCAGGCAAATTTCTGAGTTCTTTGTCTCACCAGACTTCACTGCTAAGGGTTTGAAGCCTAGGGGCCATGCAGCTGTTTTGATATTATATTTCCACTGTGAGCTGAGCGCCTGCATAGAGTCCCACAGTGAGGGTGTAGGGACATGACTCGGGGACAGAGAGCTTCCAAGAGACCCTGGGCACCATGCTCAGAGCACAAGGGAAAGTACGCTTTGGAGGGAACTGGGAGGTGGCAAGTCTGCAGAATTCAATTCAGGTGGCGGCACCTGTGGCCCCTGCTGCCTGGTCCCTCCTGCTGTTGGGTCAGGAATCAGGATGACATCTGGGAATGAAGATGGAACCTGGTGTCCCTCTAGAGGACAGTGGGAGCCACAGAAGGCTATAGAGTAGAGGCAGTGGGTGGTCAAGTTCCCTGAAGGCAGTGAGACTGGAGTGGGGGTGTGTGCTGTGTCGAGACTGGGGGTGGGTCAGAGCCCCCTAGACAGACAGGGAGAGGGCTGGGCATGGGTGTGACTGAGGTTTTGTGTTCTCTGTCTTCTCCTAGGACAGTGAGGAAGACAAGAGTGACTATAACCTGGTAGTGGATGAGGTGAGACGGTGGGGGTTGGGCAAGGGAGGGGGATGGAGGGAAGAAATTCCTGGCTGTCTCTGGTCCACCCAGAATGGGGAACATGTGGGGCAGGCAGTCTGGAGGACTCTGGAATGCCTGTTACAGCACAGGTGGGGAAACTGAGGCCCACAGGACGATGGAAGAGGCCGCGCCCCACCGCAGAGGCTCCCAGTCTCCATGAGGTGGGGGCCACATGGCAGCTGTGGGAGTCTTTCCTGCTTCACTGGTCCCCAACCCAATGTCACCTTCTTGAATTCAGGACCAACCATCAGAGCCCCCCAGCCCTGTGACCACCCCTTGTGGGAAGGCGCCCCTCTGCATTCCTGCCCGCAGGGACCTCACAGACAGTCCAGCCTCCTTGGCCTCCAGTTTGGGCTCACCACTCCCCAGAAGCAAAGATGTAGCCCTGGTAAGGAAAACAGGGTGCCTGAAGCTCCTTTTATTTGTCCCAGGGTGCAAGCAGTTCAGTGAGCGAGCCTGCCGGGCCAGGGCAATCTGCATTTTCTTATTCATTTTGTTTGCTTGCTTTTGTTTTGTTTGGTTTTGCTTGTTGTTTTTTGGTTTTGTTTTGTTTGGGAGACAATATTTCTTGGCCTCCAACTCTTCATATAGTCTAGGATGGCACTGAATCCCAACCCTCCTGCCTCTGCCTTTGTGGTAAATTCCCTTACCACAAAGGACTTTTATTTATTTTTCGATTCTTTGGGCTTCTCTCTGTCTCTCTCTCTCTCTCTTTTTTTTTCCCCCACAAGACTCTGCTGAGCCTCAGGAAACATTTTTAAAGCAGCTAGTTGACCAAGCTAGGCCAAGAGATAGGATTGAGTCAGCACTGGCTCCTGGCTGGTCTGAGACTTGGTACCAGAGTTACGTGCTCCTGGAATCCAGCAGAGTCCGAAGCCTAGCTCCCACCCTGCATCCTGCCCAGGCCCTCTGTCCCCCCAAGTTACCCAGGGACACAGATGACTGGTTTCTAAGCCTCCCCAATTGCAGGTTGCCATGACAACTGCCAGCCATCGTGGGCTCCCACTTTATCTAAACTCCTCCCCACTCAGAGAGACCTTGGGGATGCAAAGCCACTCTAGCCATCTGGGGAAGCCATCAAGGGCATCTCCCTCAGCCCACGAGGGTCACCTGTCAC
This sequence comes from Mus pahari, assembly GCF_900095145.1. NCBI lineage: Eukaryota > Metazoa > Chordata > Mammalia > Rodentia > Muridae > Mus > Mus pahari. Next base: position 46,116,000 of record NC_034598.1, read on the forward strand.
CCTGTGTGGGCGACAGACACAGGCCAGAAGTCATGGTGGCTCCCCGTCGTGGCACATGTCAGCCCAACGCTGAGAGGTTGGAGGCAGAAGAACAAGAATGCAAAGTCAGTTCAGGGCTAGCCTTGGCTACCTGAGCCCCGTCTCATGAAACATGCTCCCCAAAAGCAGAGGCTTGACCGGCAGCCCTCTTTATCAGGGCTCCCCTTAGGGAGGTACAGAGGTGGGCGACATGTTTCACCTAGGACTGAGGACCCCTCTTGGGCCAATAGTCCCATTGCTCTGGGAGCTATGATTTTTGTTAATTGCTTTTTGAGACAGGGTCTTGCTATATAGACCAGGTTGGCCCAGAACTCACAGAGATCCACCCACCTCTGCTCCGGAGAACTAGGATTAAAGGTTGCACCACCACATGTGGCCATGTCTAAATTAAAACATTTTTTAAAGCCAGGTGGTGGTGGTGTATGTCTTTAATCACGGCACTCAGGAGGATCTCTGAATCTGAGGACAGCAATGGGCTACAGAGTGAGTTCCAGGACAGCCAGAGCTACACAGAAAGACCCTGTCTTGAAAAACCAAATAAAAAAAATTTTTTTAAACGGTGTGTGTGTGTGTGTGTGTGTGTGTGTGTGTGTGTGTGTGTGTGCACAAGTGCTGTAGTGTACATTTGGAGGTCAGAGTCAACTCTGGGGAGTCCGTTCCCTCCTTCTACCGTGTGGGTTTTGGGGATTGAATGCAGAGTGTAGCTCTCGGCTAAAATCACCTTTACTTGCTGAGCCACTTTACCAGTCCAACGGCCTCTCACTTTGCTGCTGCTGTCTACTGGTAACACAATTGCTGTCCCCAAGGGCTCCCCACCTCGATGCATGAACCCTCTACTGGGGACCCAATTAACACCCACAATCCTGAGGATGTATGTATACCCCTGACCCAGGCTCACCCAGCTTTCCTCCGTGTGCCCACCAAGTGTCTGAGAGATTGGCTGGCCACTGAGCATGTGCCCTCGATCCTCTCTGATGGCTTCGGCCCGATATGGTGACTCTCGTGGCCTTTCTTTCTCCACAGAATGATCTTCCTACAGGCACTCCTGCCTCCAGGTCATGTGGTACCTCTCCACCTCAGGACTCATCCACCCCGGGACCCAGCTCAGCCAGTCACCTCTGCCAGCTGGCATCTCAGCCGGCACCACCCACAGACAGCATCGGTGAGTCCCCATCTGTCCAGCAAACCTCTGTTCCAGGGGATGTCCCCAAACAGAAAGGATGAGAGAGTTGGCCGTGTCGGCACACAACTTTAATTCTGGATGGGTTAGAAGCCACCCTGGGCTACATAGTGAAACCATGTCTGAAAAAAAGAAAAGAGTGGTAAGGGCCAGCCTTGGCTTAGAGAGGGGTTCTGAGAAAAGGGGTGTTTGGGAGTGCTGAAAACAAATAACTTGAAGTCAAACTGTGGGTCCAAGCCGGTGGCCCATGTTGTTCTCTCTGTTCTGCCCTTTCTCCCTGACCTGCTTTCTCTGGAGATCTCCAGATAGTTCTCTCTCTGTTCTGCTTGAGACAGTTCTCCAAGAATTTTTCTCTTGGTATTCTAAAAACTTTCTCTGGATAGCTCATCTTCCGCAGATCATAAGCCCAGTCTTTTATTTTACATATCAATCCAGTCATTTACTTCCTTTTGATTATCCTATGAACCCTGTGACCCCAGCCCCTTAATCTTTAGGAGACAGCAAGCACACATTTTCTTTTAATATTGCAAAAAGGCGCCAGGTGTGGTGGCGCACGCCTTTAATCCCAGCACTTGGGAGGCAGAGGCAGGCGGATTTCTGAGTTTGAGGCCAGCCTGGTCTAC
>NC_034598.1:46117882-46140420 GCF_900095145.1 Mus pahari
GATTCTACTAGGGAAAGGGGCCAGATAGATCAACACATGGAAGGAAAACAAAAAAAAAAAAAAAAAAAAAAAAAAAAAAAAAAAAAAAAAGATTCAGAGGTCTGCCAGCCTCTGTTAAGCATAGATGCTAAGCTAGCTGGGGGGGTGGGGGAACCCTCCCCCCTCCCCGAAATTATCATTTCTACCACATCTGGGCCTGGAGTCTGTGTTCCAGGCTGACTTTGAACTCAGGAGTCTGCTTGCTCTTGTATTATTCTGATAAGCTGGCTCATAGTGTAGCTACCTCTGTTCCTTTAGATTCGTGAGGCTTCTTATACAATTTATATTGCATCCTTATATTTTTGCATAGTTGAGCAATTATGTATTTTCAAACTTGGGTTTTTAGAGTTCTTTCCCACAGCCTTAAAGGCTGTCCTGAAGGTCCCTGAGTTTGCCATTTTGCTAAGACATTGGCTACACCATCATTCAGCTCCTGGACTCAGAGCTATCTGATTATCATGGAGTCACTACTGTTAACAGGGAGGACATTCCTTAAAGGAGGAATGTAATATCTGTCTGTTAGTATGCACGCAAGTCTTTTGGCCTTGGCAGCCTTTGATGCTCTTGGAGACCACATCTGCTGGCCCTGTCCCAGGGGCAGGAACCTTGTCAATCTGTCCCTACCAAGGCCATGCCAAAGGAAAAAAAAAGATAAAGGGCAGGAGAAGCTGACTGACTGAGGGCAGACCCCACATTTACCACCTGGACTGCTTGTCCCCGACCAGGTGCTGCCTGGCTCCAGGCTCAGCTTCTTTGTTGCTGCTGCTTAGATGAGGGCCCAGAACACCAATGTGACTTCCCCAGTTTAATGATTGTGAGACAAACATGTGCCTTCACTAGCTGTGTGACCTCAGGCTAGTTGCCCAACCTCTCAGAACCTTGGCTTTTCCTCTCACTGGGTCTGGGTTTTTGAAGGACTTTGTTCATCAGCTGAAGGACAGGGAAAGTGTGGTTTGGGTATCTGAGTGTGTGTCCCGGCCCTTTTCACTCAGCCCTGAGGAGTCCCCTGACCCTGTCCAGCCCTTTCACCTCGTCCTTCAGCCTGGGCTCCCACAGCACCCTCAACGGGGACCTCTCCATGCCTGGCTCCTATGTCGGCCTCCACCTGTCCCCCCAGGTCAGCAGCTCTGTCGTGTATGGACGCTCACCTCTGGTGAGTCCTTGGGGAATGGAGCACCAGGACGGTCAGCAGAGTTCAGAGGTCTGGGGTGGAGGAGGAGGAGGAGGAGGAGGAGGAGGAGGAGAAACCAACTCACTCAAAGAATAAGTAAAGAGAGGGGTTGAGACTGAACTCAGTGGTAGGGCGCTCGCCTGGCACGCACAAAGCCCCAGGTACATACCCAGCACTGTGTAAACTAGGCATGTGGTGCCAGCCTGTTACCCCAGCATTCAGGAGGCAAACGCAGGACAATCAGGAGTTCTAGGCCAGCCTAAACCACACATAAGTTAGCACTTGCCCTGCGGGCAAAACAAAAGGAATAAAGCTGGGTTAAAAAGCCTGGCCCAGGAGGTTACTTTTAAAAAAAATCCAAATAGCAATTTTGCAAGCATTTCTGCTTGCTTGGGGAGGGGCCAAGGGACAGAGAGGTGTGGACTGGGGCCTGGGTGAGGGGGTGCTGGGCCCCCCTGCCCTGGGACTCTCTGGCCTCCGGCAGATGGCATTTGAATCACACCCTCATCTCCGAGGCTCGTCTGTCTCCTTGCCTGGCATTCCTGTGGCTAAGCCGTGAGTAGCACGTGAGCTGGGCCATCTCCAGGGTGTGTGGGAGGCCCGAATCCCTTCTTCCTGGGAAGCCCCCCACCCCCCAGGTTACACCTTCAGTGCCTGTCACTGGCAGCGCAGGTGCCACCCACTCACCCGTCTCTGCGGCCTCTACAGGGCTTACTCCTTCCACGTGTCTGCGGATGGCCAGATGCAGCCGGTGCCCTTCCCATCGGATGCTCTGGTAGGCACGGGCATCCCTCGCCATGCGAGGCAGCTGCACACTCTGGCCCACGGTGAGGTGGTGTGTGCTGTCACCATCAGCAGCTCCACACAGCACGTGTACACAGGCGGCAAAGGATGCGTGAAGGTGTGGGACGTGGGCCAGCCTGGCAGCAAGACCCCTGTGGCACAGCTGGATTGCCTGGTGAGGGTGGGGTCTGGGCGGCTGGGTAAGGGTTTGGGGGGAGGACGCGTTGGGCAGGGTCTTTAGGGTTAGGGGGGGTTTATAAGGCTGGGTAGGGTTTGTAGAGGCTAAGCCAAGTCTTTAGGGTCAGGGCGGGGCCTACAGTAATGCATGGATCTGTGGAGACCTGGGGGAGTATCAACCCTGCCTGGCTCTTCTCGCCATGGTAGAACCGGGACAACTACATCCGCTCCTGCAAACTGCTGCCCGATGGGCAGAGCCTGATTGTAGGTGGCGAGGCCAGTACTCTGTCCATTTGGGACCTGGCAGCACCCACACCACGCATCAAAGCAGAGCTGACTTCGTCCGCCCCGGCCTGCTATGCTCTGGCCGTCAGCCCGGACGCCAAGGTCTGCTTCTCCTGCTGCAGCGACGGTAACATCGTGGTCTGGGATCTGCAGAACCAGGCCATGGTCAGGTGTGTGGGGCGGCCCTGGGGGTGGTGAGTGCACAGGTGACTGCAGTCTTGGACGCCTGCTCTCGCCCCGCAGACAGTTCCAGGGCCACACGGACGGGGCCAGCTGCATCGACATATCAGACTATGGGACCCGGCTGTGGACTGGGGGCCTGGACAACACCGTGCGCTGCTGGGACCTGCGCGAAGGCCGCCAGCTTCAGCAGCATGACTTCAGTTCCCAGGTGTGCTCACATCCTCGGCCTCCCCGGGGGTGCCCCTACCCGGCCCCGAAACCAGATAGGACACGGGGGTCTGTGGAGACACCTTAGTAGGTAAATTATTTGCCTCAATGACATGCGTTAAAATTCCTAGAATCCACATAAAAAGCCAGACATTATCATAAAAAGACCTGCCTATAACCCTGGGCATGCCGAGAGCTGAAGAGCCAGATTAGTCAAATAAGTGGGCTCCAGGTTCAGTGGGAGACTGCCTCACACACGCCAAGAAGCTAGATGTGATAACACGCCTTTAAAAAAGGATTTACTTATTTTATGTATATGAGGACACTGTAGCTGTCTTCAGACACACCAGAAGAGGGCATTGGATCCCATTACAGAGCCACATACGATTGCTGGGAATTGAACTCAGGACCTCTCTCCAGCCCAGGACATGTCTTTAATCCCAGCACTGGGAAGCAGAGCAAGTGGATCTCTGTGAGTTCCAGGGTGGTCAGAGCTGCATAGTGAGACAGTCTCAACCTCCCACCCCATACATAAATAAAAATAAAATAAAAAATTCCACTACTAAACTAATAAGAGTGACTCTGCAGCTTCTACCCGATCCTACTGACTCCCCATCAGTCAGAAGCAGGACAGTGCCTAGGCTCAGCCCTGAACCTTGAGCTACCTGTACAGCCAGCTCCCTCTGCCCAGAATCCCAAGGTCCTGTGTCCCTCTGATGAGTGCTAAGGTGTGACACCTGTCACTGGCCACCTTCTTGTCGCCATATGGGGCACCCCTGGGCCTTCTTCCGGCATCATGTGTGACCCCAGGGTCTCAGTGCTCTCTCTCTTGACCTAGATTTTCTCGTTGGGCCACTGTCCCAATCAGGACTGGTTGGCCGTGGGGATGGAGAGCAGCCACGTGGAGGTCCTGCATGTGCGCAAGCCTGAGAAGTACCAGCTCCGCCTCCATGAGAGCTGCGTGCTGTCACTCAAGTTTGCTTCCTGTGGTACAAGCCTGGGAGACCCCTTGGCACAGCAGAGGGAGGGCGGATGCATGGGGATGAAGCCTCGAGTTAGACAACGAATTACCCAGGCCTGCCCACCAAGTTGCTTATTCAGGTCAAAGCCAATTTAGATAAACGCACAGACACATACACACACAAAGATGGACCAGGTGAGGTGATGGTGAGGTGACTTGCATGCCTTTAATCCCAGCACTTGGGAGGCAGAGGCAGGTAGATCTCTGAGTTCAAGGCCAGCCTGGCCTATAGAGCCAGTTCAGGACAGCCAGGTCTACACAGAGAAACTGTCTCGAAAAAGACGGCTATCACAGACCCTCCACGTTGACTGGCAGCTCTCAGCTTCTTGATACTTCATAGTAGGTGGCTAATGGTTGGAGTGAATTTCTAAGGTTTCCTACCCTGGGAGTCACTCCCGTCTTCCTCTCTGCTGCCTCCCCTTCCCAGGACGCTGGTTTGTGAGCACAGGCAAGGACAACCTGCTCAATGCCTGGAGGACACCCTATGGGGCCAGCATTTTCCAGGTACTCATCTCCCCCAGAGGCCAGCTCTACATTTCCTGTCCTACTAGACACTTCCTGTGACAGAGTCCCACCCTTTGGGTCCCTCTGTGCGCCACAATGGATTTATTATAAGTACACTGTAGCGGTCTTCCAACACACCAGAAGAGGGCATCAGATGTCATTACAGATTGTTGTGAGCCACCATGTAGTTGCTGGGATTTGAACTCAGGCCCTCTGGAAGAGCAGTCACTGCTTTTAACCGCTGAGCCATCTCAGGGGCCCTAGGTGGCAATTTCTAGTAAGTCTGTGTGGATGTGCCATAGTGGTCTTTCACATTTCCTGTCCTTCCCACCACTAAAGACCCCAGGAGTCTCCAAACCAGAGCTGTACCATTATCAACCCTTATCATGTCAGGGATACCACTGCCCCTCCAGGACATGGTGACACGGATCTGTAATCCCAGCACTTGGAAGGATGGGGCAGGAGCATGGCTGGTTTGAGGGAAGAGGAAGAGGAGGTACTTTGCTGTGAAGCCATCTGAAGTTGAGCTGTGAGGAGTTAGGTACCATCTCTTAAGTCACCAGTCAGGCTAGCTCAGTCCCCAGCTACAAGGCCCTGGCAACAGTCACATCACCAGCCTTTGTTGTCCTCCAAGCCCCATGCTTCTGGTCTGTAAACTTGGTGGTAGTGACCATGTGGCCACCCCTCACCTCTCTTTTCTTTGTCTCAGTCCAAAGAATCATCTTCTGTACTGAGCTGCGACATCTCCAGGAATAATAAGTACATCGTGACAGGCTCAGGGGACAAGAAGGCCACTGTGTATGAGGTGGTGTACTGAGCCATCTGCTGCCTTTTCAGGTCACCTGCCCTGGATGGCTGGCCACTCGGGACAAGGGCCCCTCTGCTCATACCTGGCTTGCTCCCTCCTGGCTGGGTGGGGCTGGGGCACTGGGGAAATATAACACATTTATCAACTTGCTTTCTTTCTGTGTGTGTCAAGCGTACAGGTGAGGGGTCCAGCTGGGTATCGGCCTTCATTTCTCTTTGCCCCTATTTTCAGAGTGTGGATCTCACTAATGAGCCTGGCAGAATCCTCCCGTCTCTACCTACAGAGCTGGATCAGGGATTGAAACTCACTCCTTATCCTGCCTGGCGAGCGCTTTACCAACTGAACCATCTTCCTGGCCCTTTAAAACCAAACCAAACCAAACAGGGTGGGGGCTGGGCTGGTTTCTCAGTGTGGCCCTGGCTGGCCTGGAGCTCAGAAATCTCTGCCTCTGCCTCTTGAGTACTAGGACTAAAGGCAAACACTGAGAGTTGGAGGGCTCAGAGCTACACAAAGTTCTTTCATACCCTGGGTAAAGGACAAATCTCTGCCGTTTCAATCGTTTTATTACATGCGACTCGGGGTCTGCACACGCCGTGGGCCTCTCCAGAAGCACCGCAGACCCATCACACCCATTGCCATCCACCACTGTGCAGTTAGGGAGGGGAGCTGAAGTTGTCAGTACTTGATGTGGTACACCGAGGCACAGTCCCCGGATCCTGTGACCATGAGCCTGCCGTTCTCGGTCATGTCGAAGCATCTGATGGTGGTAGCCTCGGGGACCTGAGACAGCAGCTGAGTGAGCTCAGTTCCTCTCCACCCAGAGCTTCAGAAATGACCCCTGTGGGGATGATGCTGAGGGTCCTGCTGACAGAGCCCCCAGGGGCCCCCTGCCCATAAGTACCTGGAACAGTTTTGCTCCCATGGGCATGCTGTGGACCGTGATGAAGTTGTCCATACCGACACTCGCCCACCACTGGCCTGGGAGGAGTGGGGGGGGGGGACAGGGAGGTTACAGCAGACCCCACTCATTCACTAACATCCAGCAGCACCCAGGAGGCTGAGGCAGGAGGACTGAGAGTTTGAGATGAGAATGAGTCTAGGCTACATGAGACCTTGCCTCAAAGAACAAGGCAGAAGAACAACAAAGTTTTACTGTTTTGCCTTTCGTTATGTTTTGCCATCTGAAGTCTTTTATAGCTCAGGATAGCCTTAAACTCCCCAAGTAGCCAGAGAGGACTCTGAGCTCCTGATGATGATTATGCTGATAAAAGATGTTGGAGTGTGGACAGTGCCCAAGCCCTGAGTGGGTACAGATTAAATAGTAGGGTCCTCTGAGAGGCCAGTGGCCACAGTACGCGCCCATCCTCAGTGGACTGGTTTCCCAGACAGGGTTTCTCTGTGTAGCCCTGGCTGTCCTGGAACTCACTCTGTAGACCAGGCTGGCCCTGAACTCAGATCCGTCTGCCTCTGCCTCTGCCTCCCCAGTACTGGGATTAAAGGCATGTGCCACCACGCCCAGGCTCAGTAGATCCTTACCATTTGGGGAGAACTTGAGGTCTAAGATGGTATTGTCCCTGGTGTCCACAGTGAGCACTTGGTTCCTCTTGCTGCTGTTGAACAGGCATTGCTGGCCACCGGCCAGGCCCAGCAGCAGCCAGTCTTCGGTTGGACTGTGAGCCAGGCTCATGATCTGGGTGGGCCAAGCAGAGGTAGCAATCAGACCCCAGCTGGGCAGGGAGGCTGCAAGGCCCCCGCCCCATGATTCACTGACTGGCCGTGGCCCGACTATGTCTTTTTTTTTTTGGTTTTTTGAGACAGGGTTTCTCTGTATACCCCTGGCTATCCTGGAACTCACTCTGTAGACCAGGCTAGCTTTGAACTCAAAAATCCACCTGCCTCTGCCTCCCAAGTGCTGGGATTAAAGGCATGCACCACCACTGCCTGGCCTGACTATGTTTTTTATATAGTCTCCACAACTTCCCTTTGTGAGGTGCATGAACTTTACAGGGTTAAATATGGCAGTGACAAGTCTGTTTCCCTTTTTTGGTTTTATTGAGACATGGTCTCGCTCCATAGCCTAGGCTAGGCTGTAGTGACTTGTCACATAGCCCAGGCTGGCCTTGAACTCCAGCATAAAATATTTGCAATGATAGTCTTTGAGCCCAGGCTATCCTTCAGGTTCCTGTGTAGCTGATGACCACCATGAACTTCTGACCCTCCTTCCCCAAGCTCCCTAGTGCTGAGTGACAGGAGTGGTGGTGGAACCCAGAACTTGGGACAACATTCTACCCCTAGATCCAGATCCTTCTCCACTGTGTAGCCCAGGATGGACTCACTTTTTCATCCTCCTGCCTCAGCTTGAGTACTGGGATGACAGCCTTTTCCACCATTGTCCAGTATGACAAAAGGTATTTTAAAGACCCCTGTGACTTCTCAAAAATCCCTTGAGTTGACCTAGGCTGTTCCCTCTCCTGACACTGAGTGCACCTTGTCATTTTACCCAAAGGCCCACGCCTGTGCAGCCACCCTTTCTGTGCACCTGCGACTGGAACGGATACTCCAGTGACACCTTGGCCATCCGCAGGTCCCAGCATCGCAGGCAGGAGTCCAGACCCCCTGTCCAGACACTGTCATCTTTGACCACAAGGTTCTTGGCCGAACTGGTAGGGCCTTTGAGGTTCCTGGCCAGAGAGCAAAGGGGTAAGCCTAGGCTCGACAGTGTGTCTAAGATCCCCTCGAAGCCCTGGGACCAACCCGAGGTACTCTAACACCTTTGGCAAGAAGGGGGCAGTGACATCATCCTAAAGTCCCTGCCTCTAAAAGGTAATGTTCCAAAACAATACCTATAAATCCAGTACTGAGGAAGTTGAGGCAGGAGGATTGCCATGAGTTCCAGGCTAGGCTGGGGTACAGACCCTGCCTCAAAAATGAGGGTGATGGAGAAGACCCAAAGCTGGCTGTGGTGACTCACAGTTGTCATCCCAGCTACTCGGGATTAAGAGAGGGTGACTGCAAGGTAGAGCCCATCCTAGGCTACAGAGCAAGTTCAGTATCATCCCTGAAAACATCACCTGATCCGACCTTAAGATAAAATCTGAGCAGGGCTTGGCAGCACAAGCCTGTCACCCCAGCACTCTGGAGGCAGAGGCAGGTGGATCTGAGTTCCAAGGCTAGCCTGGTCTACAGAGTGAGACCCTACGCCAGATAAAATGAATAAAAGTAAAAGTGTTGATGAGATGGGTCCCAGGGTCACTCAGTGGGAAAAGGAGAGCCGAGGTCCAGGAACCCACTTGGTGGGAGAACAGGCTCCTGCAGGTTGTCCTGAGCCTCTGTTCTCCCTTGTCCTACAAGAATTAAAATGAGCTGGGCAGTGGTGGCGCACACCTTTAATCCCAGCACTTGGGAGGCAGAAGCAGGCGGATTTCTGAGTTTCAGGTCAGCCTGGTCTACAGAGTGAGTTCCAGGACAGCCAGGGCTACACGGAGAAACCCTGTCTCGAAACAGAAACAAAACAAAAAAACAAAACAAAAAACCCATGTAAAACAAGAATTACAAACAAGAATTACAAATAAGCCAGGCATACACAGCACTTGGAAGGTGAAGGCAAGGTGAGGAGAGTTTACGGTATCCTCTGTGCTTCAGGACAACACTTAACCCTAATCTAAAGGCAAACAAGCAGGCTGGGGGCACGGTCAGGGATAGGGTAGAGTCCCACCCAGAATGCCCTAGGGAGGGGGCTAGGTTGTGGCCCCACTCTGGGGGAGTGGGGTTTGGGTAAGAAAGGGTTCAGGACTTGCAGTCCACAGCTCACAGTGCATCTGTCCCTGTGTCTGCACCTGACTATTTCCTGAGTCCGTAGGTCCCATATCCTGACCGTGCCATCTGCGAAGCCGGCAAGGGTCATGTTTTCCTTTGTGCTGGCCAGCGTCTGGCAGGCCAGGCCCTCGCAGGGCAGCTGGCACTTCTCATACAGGGATGGGGCTGCCAGGTCCCACACGATCACGCCAGGTAAGTTGCATCCACCCGCGAACAGGGTCCTGCTGTTGGAGGACAGCAGGCAGGTGCGCAGGTACGCCCTGTCATCCTGCAGAGGATTGTCCCAGCAAGTGAGGGTCAGCCGTGGCTCTTCCAGCACCTCCCATCCCCAGCACCACCATCCCTGCCCTGTCACCTGGATGTTGTACTGCAAGTGGCTTTCAGGGTGTCTGTCCTCAGCCACCTGGCTCATGAGGTTCCACACCTTGATGCCGCCGTGGCTGCAGGTGAAGACGTGCCGTGAGAAGGAGCTCACGGCTATCACCAATAGCAGCTCCTGGTGCTTCAGCACGCGCACCTTTTGCAGTGTTTGGGGGACAGTGAACTTCTCCAATTGCCAGAGTGATGTACCAGGCCGATTCCAGCTGCTCTCTAAGACTTCAGAGTCCCAGGACCTAGGGATATGGGACACAGACAAGGGTCCCTCTACCTCTTGAGTGCTAGGAGCCAGGCTCCAATCACAGTCTTCAGTTCTTGCCATAGCCACACTTGCTTCCCTACTCTGGAATGCTTTGCCCAAGTAGACATTATAGCCCCTTCTCCAACTACAAGACTCTGAGAATCTAGGTTGAGAGTGAAGTGAGAAGTTCCTTCTTTAACCCTTTGTAAGTTGTTCTTACATTTACTCATGAGCAGCATGGGGGCTGGGGGGGGAGGGGAGGCAGTACAACCTGAGGGAACCAGTTTTCACTTTCAACTGTGTAGGAGCCAGGGATCGAACTCAGGCCTAGGCTTGGGAGCAAGCACCTTTACCTGCTGAGCCCTCTCACCAGCCCCTCCATCTTCCACCACCAGTTAAGGACCCAGAAGAGGGAGAGAGCCAGGGAGCCAGGGTGGGGTGGGGGAGACCAGGGTGAGGTAACCCTGCTTTCTCCCTGCAGAGGCCAGTGGAACAGACACTCACAAGGGCTTCAGAAACTCATCAGCTCTTCCAGAAGGTTCCTGTGGTACAAAGGAAGAAGCTGCATCTGCTGGTGTGTGGCCTCCCCTCCCTCCACGTCTGCATCCAGGTCTCCCACTCACCTGGGTCTCTGATTGGGGCTGACTGATGTCTTGGTAATAATCTAGATCATCTGAGGGAGACTTGATCAGGAAGGGGTCAGCTGTGTGGAGGAGACAGGATTCAGGGGTGACCCAGGAACTATGGCCCTGCCCTCCGAGGCCCCACCCCTCTCACCAGAGTCACTCAGGCTGTTTCTGTGCCTGGGCTGAGGTTCCGGTTTAGAGTCACACACACCTGAATCTTTGCTTTCCTGGGAGACAGAATTGGGTCAGATGGGGGACAAGTCACCTGGGGGGGACCCTAGCAGATGCCTGGGGGTCCCTGGCTTCAGCGGGGATCTTCCTGAGGGGTCAGGGTGCAGGGGTGAGGAAGGAGGGTACTGAGGGAACACTATGGGGTAAATCCTTTGGGGTTCCAGTCAAGGGTACTCACCAATTCCAGCAGCTTCTCTGTTGCCATGACAACAGGCAAGGGGGGAGGAGAGAGGGAAGGAGAGGGAGAGAAAGGCTTGTGTCTGGGAGTTCCCCTCACCTGTGAGGAATCTTCATCCCCCTGTTCCTGTTGGTTCTTTTGGCGGCTCTCCACGAACACTCTGCAGAGTTCCTGGATCAGGAAGCCTTGCCAGAACTGGGGCTCCTTGTCCCACACGGGCTGTGGATCCGGGGGCTCACCAGTCTCCGAGAGGAGCCGACGTCTGGTGGGCAGCTGAGGCCCTGGGGTGGTTTTGAACTTGGGGTGCTGGGGGGCTGTAGGCTCTGGGACCTGCTTGTCTTCTTCCTTAGCTGAGTTCTGGGTGGTCTGGGCACAGTCCGTTGGAGCCTCATGAGACACATGACATGGCCAACTGGCGCCTGCTCCCTCCAGCCCCAAGACCAATACTCACCTTGTTCCTCTCCAGGATGTCTGGGGTCCTGCTGAAGAGCTCTACCACCTGGAAGAAGTTTTCTGCCTAGAACAAATAAGGATTGAGCCTTGCTGAAGGCATGGATGTGGGGAAGGGGAGCCTGTGCCAAAGCTTGGCACTAGGTAAGCTCTTCACTCGAGGATAAACCACACCCTATACATCCAGGCATGGTGGTGCACACCTGTTCACCCTTCCCCTCAAAAGCTGAGGCAGGAGGATCAGGAGTTCAGGGTCATCCTTGGCTATATACCGAGTTTGAGTTCCCACCTCAAAATACTTCAAAAAGAAAAAAAGAAAACCAGTACCGCCATCATTAAGGGCTTAGGTGTAGCCCTTGATGCACAGAGCCCTGCCCCTCACCCCCAGCAAGGCCCCTAAAGGATTTAGTGTTATTTTGCACATTGGAAAACTGAGGCCCAGAGACTCAAACAGCAGCAGCAGCAAGCAGCCAGGCACTGTTTTTAATTTAGCCCTGCTCCTCCCCTGGGAGCTTTTGGAGAGCACCCAGGATGGAGAGGGGTGCACCTGAGATGGAGCTGGAAGGCCCCGGGATCTGCCTCCCTGGGAGGCGATGATGGATTGCTGGGCAGCGTCAGCCTGGGGCTGCACAAAGCCCAGGGGAGCCCTCACAATTTCTCCTAACTCATTATTGTGCAATTTACTGGCATTCTAGTGTGCCTGGAGCTGTGTGAATGGGGGAGAGAGCTGTTGCTCTGGGGGGTAGGGGGTCTAGAATGGGGGGGGGGTGACGCTGGCACAGCAGGGACTGGAAAGTGAGGCTCAGGGGCAGTTAAAAGCCTGGGAGCTTGGGAAGCCTGGCGCTGCGGGAAAACTGCCCAGGATATCATAGGCTACAACCAGCTCCCCACACGTACACACTTCAGACAGTGGCCGCCCCCCACACGGGTCAATCATTCCCTCCCCCTTCACCCTCGCTTCGGCTGTTGCTGCACTTGAGACCTAATTATTCCCCACCCCCACCCCCTTGGTCAACCACAGCCTTCTAGGGCTCCCACTGCCCACAGGGTCAACACTTAGAACTCCGCGCAGCCTCAAAGTCCGAGTCTCCCATCCCCGCCTTCCGCCTTGCTCCTCCCACTCCAGGCCCCATCCCTGCCTATGGGCTTTGCAGAGGGGCTGTTCCTCTCCCAGACAAAAGCATCCATTCTGCCCCTGCTGACCTACTCAGTGCACCTTCCGGTCCACCCTCAGCTGTAGTTCACACTCCAGCCCCTGCCTGGAGCTCTTGGCTCCCATCCTGGGCCCCTCAAATGTACCCACAGCTTCCTTCAGTCCCCAGTCTCCACTGGCTGATGGTGGCAGCTGAATGAACAACTGTGTTCTGGTGGCTTCCTGTTCCCCCGCTGCCCACTCCCCCCTTGGCCCCCGCTAAGCTGCACTCTTGGCTCTGGCTCCCCGCCAGTGACATCTGGCCTTGGGCAGCGCCGCCTTCCTGCCAGTGCCCTTGAGAAAGGGGCCAGGTGGCAGGGGAAAGGCTGCTGGGGATACACGTGCCTTGGCTTGGGCAGGGAGGGGGTGGGGGAGCGGGAAGAGCCGGGTGCCCCTCCACAAGCCTATCCTCTAGTCATGCACAGGACTGGTGGCTCCTTCCTGTGTCTCGCCTATGCAGGAGCCCTCAGGGCACCTGGGAACCAGGCAGGCAGGATGCTCTACAGCAGGATGTGTGGACCCTAAATCAACTCCCTCCCTGACTCTGTCCCCATTGCTCTGCAGCCGCCCCTACTTCCCTGGAATCCTCCTGCCAGAGGTGGACATGGCTCCCATTCCCTGCCCGCCCGCCTCTGTCCTGCCAGGGGAACTGTACCTAGCTCCAGTCCTCAGTTCACCTGTGTGTGATGATGTTCTAGGGCGGGCTGGTTTATAGTGGACACCTGAAGTCACACAGCAGGTGAGAGGTAGGCCTCAACAAGGAGTGACCCTGAGCAAAGGTTGTCTTCACCTCTTTGAGACTATTTTGGAGACAAGAGTCCCAACACAGCCTGGCCTGGCTTTGAACTCACTACAGCCAAGAGTGATCCTCTTACCCCCCATGTCCCCAGTGCCAGGGTGACAGGTGTGTGCCACTTTAAGAGTCTAGCTTAGCTCCCCCCCCCCCACAGGGTTTCTCTGTTTAGCCCTGGCTGGCCTTGAACTCAGAAATCTGCCTGTCTCTGCCTCCCAAGTGCTGGGATTAAAGGCGTGCGCCACCACGCCCGGCTTAGCTTAGCTTTTAAATAACTATATTGTTTTTAATGAAAAGCCAAGCTTAATTTTCTTGCAGTCCCCGGGGGCCCTGCCTGCCTCCCTCCTGCCCCAGGGACTTTTGTACAGGCCACGCCTTTGCCCCACCCACACCCCAGGTACCCCTTGGCTGCCACCAGGGTGGACTCACCAGGCTGAAGATGTTGTCTAGGTGAACCATCATTTCAGAGAGGATGCTAAGTGGGGAAAGAAATTGAACATTCTTCCAGAAAAAGCCCCGCATTTACCCTAGGGTGGAACCCCAAGAGGATGAGCCGCCTAATCTATAAATGAAGGGGAAGATGCCATGCAAACTCTCAAGACCGACCCTGGGATTTGCCCGTGTTAGGCAGGCAGGCAGGTCGGTTTTTTATTATTTTTATTTTTTATTTATTTATTTTGCCCTTGAGCAATCTCCCAGCCAGCAATTACTTGAAGACAGGTTTGGTGGCTTAGAACTTGCCATCCTCCTGTCTCAGCCTGCACCACTACAAAAAACAAAAAAAACCAAAAACAAACAAACAAACAAACAAAACAAAACCCGGGTTTAAAAACAAACCCAAACACTTCACTGGAAACCAGGCTGACTTCCCGCTGTCCAGGCACGGCTGGTTCTTTGGGGACAAGGATCCGTCCTGCAGATGTGGGGCCCTGAGAAACCCTCACCTGTTGAACTCCTCCGGAAGCTGGTTCATGATGGACAAATACCGACTGGAGAAGGTAGAAGGCTGGAAAGGTCAAAGGTCAAAACTATCAAGACTGCATCGCCCTGAAGTCCCAGGTGTGGAGTCATGCCTGGCTTCAAGCTCTGGGTCTCTTTAGGCACGGTGGAACATGGTAGGACCTTCTAGACCCTGGAACAGTGGTTCCCAACCTTCCTAATGCTGTGACCCTTTAGTACAGTTACTCATGTGGTGGTGACCAACCAAATCATTACTTTTGTTCCTATAACTGTAACATTACTAGTGTCATGAATGCAAAAAGCTGACATTCAGGATATAGAATCACCAAGGGGTTGTGACCCACAGGTTGAGAACCAGTGCCCTACAGTCAATTTAGTACACAGACTTCTGACATTACCTTAACTTTTAGAGAAACAAGGAGGGAAAAGAAGGGGGGGATATATACCCCCACCCCCCAAGAAAGGGTCTATGTAGCGGATTGTTCTGGAACTACCTAGAGCTGTCTGTCCTTGAACTAAAAGATCCACCTGCCTCAGCCTTCCAAGTGTGGGGAGTTAAAGCTGGGCACCAAACTTTAATCACGATATAGTGTTAACACATGGAACTGAAGATCCACCTGCTAGGAGGCTCAGGCTTGACCACACCAGGTGAACAACTCGCATTAATAATCACCACTTGATTGACATTGGGAAAATGTGGGCCGGGTCTGGTCTATGGGGGTTTTCACCTGGGCTGTCAGGGGTCACATGTGCAGACACTGAGGGGTGCAGGCTGGGGTGGGTGCAGGCCTTTCATCCTAGCTAGGCAGGATTGTATGAGTTCCAGAAGGGGGAGGTGGGGGACACCGTGAGACTCTGTCTCCCCTCACCACCGTTTCTCACCAAAATTCCACCAAAGGTGCCATTGCTCTGTCTGTGGGAAGTCATCTAGAAGATTCTTGAGGTCACAAATCAGATCAAGTCCTACAAGGAACAGGTATAGGTTTCTGGAAGGCAGAAAAGTCAACCCCCCCCATCCCTGTATCCTCTTCATCGTCTGGACCCAGCTGGGGAGGAAACCCCTTCCCCATCCCCATGTCCTCCGTGTTCCCTTTCCCTAAGCCCTGGCTTTACTACTACTAAGGTTTCAGACACACACACACACACACACACACACACACACACACAGAGCTAAGCACCAGGACCTCATTAGTATCTCTTCAAATACCAAGAATAGAGAACCAGGCACCTCCACTCCCTAGCGGGAGCAGCCAGAAATGTGGCTAGTCATGGATGGTTTGCCAGGCAGGCCAGGCTGGGCGGTGGTGGCGCACTCCTTTAATCTCAGAATTTCTGAGTTCGAGGTCAGCCTGGTCTACAAAGTGAGTTCCAGGACAGCCAGGGCTATAGAGAAACCCTGTCTCGAAAAAAAAATTTTTTTTTGCCAGGCGTACTAGTTAAGCCTGTTTGTGATGCACATATATACGCTCAGGCACACGCTTAAAACATCTTTTAAAAAAGAATAAAAGAGACAAGAGAAACGACACTTGGTTCACTCCCAAATCATTCAACCTGGGTAAACTCCCCGCTGAAGTCGGTTTTGTGAGGGTCTACACCCCTCCCTCGGGCTCCCTCTTCTCCCCACCCGCGCAAACCGCCTGCAGGAAGCGGGCTGCCCTCACGCACCACCACTGAGGTCAGGGAGGCCCCAGGGATCCCAGAGGAAGCCTCCGAGGTCAGCCAGGGTTAGGCCAGGAGGAAGCCCCTCCTGCTGGGCCCCGGGCCATTTGACCCTTCTCACCCCGCCCCTCCAGCCCAGGCCACGCCCCCACTGCGACCACACCCACACGCCACGCCCCCTGCACCCACCGAGGGAAGCGTGTCTCAGGGCCCAGGCCACGAGTGCACGTGGGCCCCGGACTCAGCGAGCCGCCCCTGCAGGCTCTGACCAATCAGGAGGCGGTGAGCCCACGTGGGCTGCGAGCCAGGATGCTCATTGCTCAGTTTGTGGCCGTGCTGTCAATCACGGAGTTCCTGCTTCGGCTTAACCCTCGCGTTCCAGGTGTGGCGATTCGGGAGCTGGGAGACTTTCAGAGTATTTGGTGAAAGTCTGATTATTTGGGGCATTCGAGACGGGTCAGCAGGCGAAGGTGATTGCGGCCTAGACGTTTGATCCGAACTCGATCCCTGGGACCCACAGGGTGGACTGCGAACTCACTCTTGCACGCGCGCGCGCACACACACACACACACACACACACACACACACACACACTTTTCTTTAAAATCTTACTGAAACAGGAGAGTCAGGATTCATCTGCTGGCTCGCATGTGCCAGCGAGATGAATGTGGGGATAGTGGTCCTATCCCCGGCACCACTTGAACCTGGCTGGCATGGTCAGACACCTTCATCATTCCAGCACTGGGGAGGTGAAGGTAGGCAGGTTAGGAGTTCGAGGTCGTCCTGAGTTAAAGAGCAAATTCCAGCCTAGCCCGGAGTACAAGAGACCCTGTCTCAAATGAGAGAGGAAGGAGAGACATAGAGCACAAAGCCACACATGCCCAGACCCCCATATTCAAGGACAGGAAGTGAGGCAGACCCCTGAGCTCCAGCAAGGCCTCAGCCCCCAACCCCTGGCCCAGGATGGAGGATCGTGGAGTAAGCTGAGAGTGGCCCGGGTTAGAGTGGACTCTCTGGACCTCCCGACCCTCACCCCTACGCCCACTCCAGCCACAGATGGGGGATGTGAAATTAAACCACAGTGTAATCTTGCCACTTTGGACACGGAGGCAGGGGCGTGACGGTGAGTTTGGGGCCAGCCTGGTCTTCATAGTACAAGCAGGTGTAAAACAGAAAGGGCTGAGCTGGGCGTGGTGCGCACGCCTTTCATCCCAGCACTTGGGAGGCAGAGGCAGGCAGATTTCTGAGTTCGAGGCCAGCCTGGTCTACAGAGTGAGTTCCAGGACAGCCAGGGAAAGGGCTGTGAGAGGGCTTAGTGGGTAAAGGCCATTGCCGTCCAGCTTGAGTTTGATCCCCGCGACCCACACAGTATAAGGTGAGAATGCATTCTAATTCCCAAGAAGTGTCCTCTGTCACCCACACACCACACATGAACAAGTGATTGCAACTCGATCAGGCCTCTGTCACAGCAACTTTTCCTTCACTGAAAAGTATTTTAAGGGGGCTGGAGAGATGGCTCAGCAGTTAAGAGCACTGACTGCTCTTCTGAAGATCCTGAGTTCAAATCCCAGCAACCACATGGTGGTTCACAACCATCCACAATGAGATCTGATGCCTTCTTCTGGAGTGTCTGAAAACAGCTACAGTGTACTTACACATAATAAATAAATAAATCTTAAAAAAAAAAAAAAAAAAGAAAAGAAAAGAAAAGTATTTTAAGGGACTGGAGAGATGGCTCAGCAGTTAAGAGCACTGGCTGCTCTTCCAGAGGACCCAGGNTCAATTCCCAGCAACCACACGTTGGCTCACAACCATCTATAATGCGATTTGATGCCCTCTTCTGACTTATAGAGCACTCACATATATTAAATAAATCTTAAAAAAATATATTTTAAGGCCAGGCAGTGGTGGTGCACGCCTTTTATCCCAGTACATGACAGAGGCAGATGAATCTCTGAGTTTGAGGCCAACCTGGTCTACTGAGTGAGTTCCAGGACAGCCAGGGCTTCACAGAGAAACCCGGTCTGGAAACAAAGCAAAGTGTACAAATGTTTGCTTGCATGCACGAGAACCATGTGTGTGCCAGGTACCCTCAGAAGCCAGAAGAGGGCGTTGGATTTCCTGTAACTGGGGCAGACATGTGGTGCTGGGTCCTCTGCAGGAACAGCTAGTGCTGGTGACTGCTGAGCCAGCCACCTCTCCAGGCCATATACATATATACTTTTTCTTTTTTATCCTGGTCCTGCTTTTGACCCCAGGAGTTTTGCACATGCTAGGCCAGTGCTCACTATCCATTTCAGCCAGGGCTGTCATTGAAAGGACCAGTGGGACTATAGGATATTCATTTCCAGAGGGCTGCCCGTGGCAGGAAGGCAGGAAGCTGAAGGGGGAGGGGTAGTCTCTCTCTCTCTCTCTCTCTCTCTCTCTCTCTCTCTCTCTCTCTCTCTCTCTCTCTCTCTCTCTCTCTCTCTCTCTCTCTCTCTCTCTCTCTCTCTCTCTCTCTCTCTCCCTCTAGCGGTCATACCTACTATGACACATTAACGACGAATTTACATGAGATGATGTCACCACCACAGCTCAAGAAGCAAAAATATTCAATCATTATCATTATATCAGCTCTGCCCACCACCCAAGTCTGAAAAGGTTAAGTCTCTTTTGCTGGCTGTGGTAGCTTAGGGCTCTAATCCCCACACTCAGGAGGCAGAGCCGGATGATCTCTTGTGAGTTCATGTCTCAAAATAACAATAGCAACATTTTTTTGAAAAGTCCCTTTTGTCTTTTTTTTTTTCAGTCCTAAGAGAGACAGGGCCTTATATATGTGGTTTATTGTATTTAATTATTCTATTTACTTGTTATTATTTTACTTAATTCTCTCTCTCCTCTCCCTCTCTCTTTCCAGAGGGTTTCTCTGTGTATCCCTGGCTGTCCTGAAACTCACTCTGTAGACTAGGCTGGCCTGGAACTCAAAATCTGCTCCTGCCTCCTGAGTGTCTTACTTAAATTTATTTAATTCCATAGTATTGTTTTATTATCACATTTATTTTCTTTATTTCATTCTTGTTACATATTTATTGCAGGGTTTTTTGTTTGTTTGTTTGTTTGGTTGGTTGGTTTTTTCGAGACAGGGTTTCTCTGTGCAGACCAGGTTGGCCTCGAACTCAGAAATCTGCCTGCCTCTGCCTCCCGAGTGCTGGGATTAAAGGCATGTGCCACCACGCCCGGCTTTGTTTGATTTTTGAGACAGGGTTTCTCTGTGTAGTACTGGCAGTCCTGAAACTTGCTTGCTCTGTAGGCCAGACTGGCCTTGCACTCACAGAGATTCTCCTTCCTCACATGGGCATGGGCCACCACACCCAGCCCATTTTATTTTTAAATTCCTTCTTCTTCTTCTTTTTTTCTTCCCCCAGCCATGCACATTCCTAAATTTATTCTTATATAAGAATGTGGGGGCTGGTGAGATGGTTCAGTGATTAAGAGCACTGACTGCTCTTCCGAAGGTCCTAAGTTCAATTCCCAGCAACCACATGATGGCTCACAGTCACCTGTAATGAGATCTGATGCCCTCTTCTGGTGCATTTGAAGACAGCTACAGTGTACTTATGTATAATAATAAATAAATTAAAAAAAAAAAAAAAAGAATGTGTGCTGGAGAGATGGCTCAGCGCTTAAGAGTGTTGACTGCTCTTCCGAAGGTCCTGAGTTCAAATCCCAGCAACCACATGGTGACTCACAACAATCCGTGATGAGGTCTGATGCCCTCTTCTGGTGTGTCTGAAGACAGCTATAGTGTACTCACATATAATAAATAGATAAATCTTTTTTATTTTTATTTTTATTTTTTTGGTTTTTCGAGACAGGGTTTCTCTGTATAGCCTTGGCTGTCCTGGAACTCTCTCTGTAGACCAGGCTGGCCTCGAACTCAGAAATCCGCCTGCCTCTGCCTCCCGAGTGCTGGTATTAAAGGCGTGCACCACCACACCCGGCAAATCTTTTTTAAAAATAAGAACATATATGGCTCTTGTGATCCTCTTGAGTCAGCTTCTAGGAATCACTGTAGCTGGGTTCCTAGAAGACAGAAAAAGGAGCAGGGAGGGCACTGTGTCAGACCACTGGGCAGAGTGGGGTGAAGGAGAACACCCAGGCTGGCACATCCTCGCCTCAGGGTGCGCTCAGCAGCTGGCTATGCACAGGGCCCACTACAGTAGCCCCGTGTCTACCTCTCCTCACCCCAAGTGTCCCCTGTGTTGTGGTTCCCACCTCCTTAATTCCATGGCCCCTGCGTGTGCTCCTTCCCCCATGGTGGTCCCTGTGCCTATCATCATCCCCACCATGGTAGCCCCTTGTAATGAGCATAGAAAAAAAATGCCTTTTAGACATGTAAAAATATCTTAGGCTCTCCAGGGCTGCCCCTGATTACTAGAACCCAGTGACTTCACTCACTCACATGACTGACACATGAGGCCATTGCACCTTATATAAGCAGAGGCCAAGAGCAGTGTTCTGCTCTGCACACTAGAGTCATGTCTGCCCTCCATCCCTCATCCTGACCCTCAATTCACAGGCTTTTAGAGACTGTCCTTCAGCTAAGATAAGGCACACAGGTGAGCAGCCTTGTGGAGATAGGCTTAGAACCAGAGTTAGGAATTTAGAATGTGAACCTTGTGTGATGACCCTCAGCATAATAAAATACAACTTTTGTTTTACGATTTGTATCTACCTTCTTGCTCTCAAGACCCTGTGTCCAACGTCCCCAACACATGTGAGCGTGCACACACACACATACCACACTAACCACACACACACCATACGCTAACCACACACATATGCACACATGCACGCACACACCATTCACTAACCACACATACCACACACACACCACCCAATAACCGCACACTCACACACTACAGACCACACACTAACCACACACACCACACTAAACACTCATGAGCACGCGCACATGTACTCGGCGGCCCCTGTGCTCCGCCCTGGAAGAAGACAAGACTTCAAGGCTCTGCTTCACTTTCCCCTGCCCTCCGACCGTCTGGGGTGCAGACGTTGATCGAATATTCGCTAGAGAGACATGAGCATTTTGGGGCGTCTTGTGTAGGGTGACCGACCCCGGTTGTCACCTACAGGAAGTAAAGACTTTTCCTTCTGGAAGCTTTCTTTGCAGCGCTCAACCTGAACGCAATGCGGTGCGCAGAGGAGAACGCTGTCGCCATCTGCTGGCCGAAGCCGGATTCCACCAGAGACCGGAAGAAAAGGAGTGGGGGCAGGGTGTGGGGGGGGCACGCTGAGGAGCCAGGGGTCCTGGGGGGAGGGTTGGGGGATGGGTGGGTGACTGTGAGGGACCTGGGGGGGGGTTTGGGGGGGGAGTGGAGGTGGGCCAGAGGTGGCTAGAGTTGCAGGACGTGCAGAGACCGGGCGGCACTCCGGAGATACAGTCAGAGGCAGAGGGAATCTCTGAGTTCGAGGCTCGCCCGGTCTGCAGAGTGTGCCCTTGTCTCAAACAAACAAAAATTAAAATTAAAATAAAACGAGGAAACAAAGAAAGTGAAAATGTTGAAAGCGAACGAAATTAAGGAGGAATAATTCCCAGCGTTGGTCATACTGTGCTTTCAAGGGAAGGTAGTACTGTGTGGGAGTGCTGGGAAATAAGTTTTATTTCTTTATATGTCTGTGTATTGCCAGGCCAGAAAGGGGCTCGGATCTCTGGAGCTGGAGTTAAAGGTGGATCGAACCTGTACCTTGGCAAGAACAGGCTGTGCTCTAACCACTGGGCCTCTCGCCAGCTTTATCGATATACTTGTTTTGTGTACATGCGTGGCCGCGAGAGCCGCAGAGAATATGATGGACGTCAGAATTAACACACGCGGGGCTCAATTCTCAACTTCCACCACCTGGGACTCTAACTCGGGTTCTCGGTCTCGGCTGCAAGCGCTCCCAGGCGCTGAGCCATCTTGCGGAGCTGAATACGAGCATTAATGCATCACTTCTGCATTCAGAGCCCACTGGGCATCCCGGCACACAAAAAGGACGCACTGGGCCCAAATCAGATCACAACTCCGCCAAACCGGTTTTCCTCACCAGGGCTGTCAAAGGAGCGGATTGTGCCGCTACCCAATCACATTCGAGCAAAGGCGGGGACCAGCGGTTCTGGGGTCGGCTAGTAGAGGAGTGAATGGTCCTGCCTATTTTTAATATTCCACCAATCACTTGGCCCACACCAATTTTCACTTCCGGTTCATGGAAAAAGCCGGAAGTTTTTTTTTTTTGTACGGAAAAACTGGAACTCGATTGAAGCTGGAATAGGATGCTGAGAATGACCGGAACTGGATGTTATGCTCGACCGTGGGATAACCAGGAACGTAAATATGTTTCTCTGCCGCCTCGGTCTTCGTCGCTGTCGTTCTTGACCCAAAATAATTCCTCATTCGTTCAACGTGTCCAGAGCCAAAAAACAATTCTCAGGTCGAGGACTGAGGTCGAAGGGCAGGGAAGGGTTAAAGATTTGTGTGTCTGCGGGAGGTCGTGACCTCGGGTTAGGGTACATGGTAGCATTAGCTTCAGTGCAGGACAACACGTTCGGGTCCCCGCAGGGCTACGGGAGGGGTGGGACGCGGTGCTGTTTCCATGGGAACCATGCGCATCAACTCTGTACCTGGAACGCAGACGCACAGGCAGTCGGTATCGAAAGGTTATAAAGAACATCTGCAGATGTTACATACAAATAAGTAAATAATGAGCCTGGAGTGGGGCTCAGTGGATTACAGTGTTTGCGGCCAAAGTGATGACCTAAGTTTAGGTTCACAGGTGGAAGATGTCTCCCTCAAGAT
>NC_034598.1:46140546-46148688 GCF_900095145.1 Mus pahari
ACTCAGAAATTCGCCTGCCTCTGCCTCCCGAGTGCTGGGATTAAAGGCGTGCGCCACCACGCCCGGCTTGGGAGTCACATTTTTTTAATGTGCCCTGCCCCAAAGTGTAGTGAAGTTCAGGGAGAATGTGTACGGGTTCTAGAGCGCATTCGAGGGCTGGTGAGCCTTTCCATTTGGGTGGGGGTGGGGGAGCGTCATTCAGGTTCCAATTCTGAACAAATACAAGCTCTTAACAATGTCTAATGTGTATGGAGACAGGAGGTATCTGTCCTCCGGAGCTCTGTACCACCAGAGACAAGGTGTTTTAATGTAACCTTCGACTTGCGCCTAAGGTTGGCCAGTCTCAAACCCTCCTGTCTCTGGTGCCCCAGTGCAGGCATCCCAGGAAGTCACCCCAGCTTCCTCGAGTTAGGTGGACCTCGGGACCCAAGCGCTTTCCCAACCAAGCCCCACAGCTGTAGCTTTGAGCCTGACTGGTGCACACATGTACTTTGTTTGCAGGTTTGGAGATCAAACTCAACAGTGTCGCAGGTGCCTGCCATACGGCGTCTTTCTCTCCCACTGGCCCTGGCCCCAGCTTACATGCAGTTTAAATTACCCTGAAAGCCAGGTAGTGTGTGGTGTGGCCCGCGCCTGTCCTGAAGAGGTCCCACTGTGTAGCTAATCCTTCTGCCTACATCTCCTGAGTGCTGGGATGAGAGGTGTGTGCAACGAAGCCCAGCCCAGCCTCATCCTGCTTGCTGAACTGGTGCCTCCGGGTGTACGGGAACAGACTGACTTTTGATCTTGCAGGCCACCTGCAGGATCCCTGCCTTGTTCAGTCCCTTCAAAGCCATGGCTATGACTGAATGTCAAACAGTCGAGAAGGGGAAGCAGAGTGGTCATCAGGTTAGCCTAGTTGTAAAGACCAGGTCTCAGCCAAGTGCAGTCAGTCAAGCTACAGGGGCGTGGCAGAGCAGGTCAGGTGCAGAGCTGAGCCCAGGGTCGGTCACTCAGGCTGCGGGTGTGGGTGTGGGGGGGCCTGATTCTTTGAGAGTCACCCAATCACAGCATTCGCTTGGTCCAATCAGGGCTGGGAGATGGGCGGTCGCAGCGGCAGCTATCAATCTCCCCACACTGGCTCCAGCCGCTTAGAGTGTGTAGAGTGTGTACCGTGTGGAGGACACATGGTCACCGCGGCCAGGAATTGGCTCCTAGGCCACTGTGTGGGATAAAGGGGATGGGAAACTGGGCTAAATCTTCCCGGCATGGGGGAAAATCCAATGTGTGCAGAGCATCCCAGCAGTAGGAAATCGGGGGGGGGGGNGGGGGGGGGATTGTCAGGCGTTTGAAGCTAGCCTGGGCAACCCGAATACATTACTGGAGGGACTGGGCATTGGGAACAGGGGACCTGAGTCTTAGGGATGGGTTTCCAGCTTCGGAAGTGATCAGTAACAAAGATGATGGGGTGAGGGGCAAAAGAGTTCAGGAAGGTTTGTGCATTACACTTAAAAGTTTAGGTACGGGCCAGGCGTGGTGGTGCACGCCTTTAATCCCAGCACTCGGGAGGCAGAGGCAGGTGGATTTCTGAGTTTGAGGCCTGCCTGGTCTACAAAGTGAGTTCCAGGACAGCCAGGGCTATACAGAGAAACCCTGTCTCGAAAAACCAAAAAAAAAAAAAAAAAAGTTTAGGTACAATGGTAGTAGAACTGAATGAACTCCAGATATGAGGGCATGTGTGTACTGGATGGCTGATGCAGATGTGATGGTTAGTGGTGTCAAGTGGATCAGATTAAGCCACAGCTGTACATCTCTAAAACTCACTTCTGGGTATATCTGTGAAGATGCGGGTATATCTGTGAAGATATTTCTAGAGCACCAGACCATGTGGATGCCAGTGACTGCGTTAATCTCTTGATGGGTTAAAAATGTAATGTCAGGAGACCAGGCAGATTATCCATGGCCTTAACCTTAACACAGAAGGCAGCAGAGGCAGGCAGATGTCTGTGAGTTCAAGGCCAGTCTGGTCTATATAGTACATTCCATGCCAGCCAGGGGTACATAATGAGATCCTGTGTCAAAACATAAACAAACTGTATATTTGTCTTCAAGGATTGAACTCATGTCAGCCGGCAGGCTTGTCCGTGTCTTTACCCACTAAGCCATCTTCACACAATACAAGTTTTGTCTCCTCCCTGCCCCAAGACAGCATGTTTTAGTTAGAGTACCTGTTACTATGAAGAGACACCATGACTATAGCTACTCTTATCAAGGAAAACATTTAATTGGGGCTAGGTTACAATTGGTCTTGGAGAAGGAGCTGAGAGTTCTACATCTTGATCTGCAGGCAGCAGGAGACTGAGAACCACACTGGGTGTAGCTGGAACATATGAAATGTCAAAGTTCGTCTCTACAATGACACACTTCCTCCAATGAGGCCATACCTCCTAATAGTGCTACTCTCCCTGGGCCAAGCATTTTAAACACGTGAGTTTATGGGGGCCATACCAATTCAAACCACCACATTCCACTCCTTAGCCCCTACAGGCCGGTAGCCATAACATAATGCAAAATGTACTTAGTCCAACTTCAAAGGTCCCCATAGTCTATCACAATCTCAACAATGTTTTAAGAGTCCCAAGTTCAGCTGGGCGGTGGTGGCGCACGCCTTTCATCCCAGCACTTGGGAGGCAGAGGCAGGCGGATTTCTGAGTTTGAGGCCAGCCTGGTCTACAGAGTGAGTTCCAGGACAGCCAGAGCTACACAGGGAAACCCTGTTTCGAAAAACCAAAAAAAAAAAAAAAAAAAAAAAGTCCCAAGTTCAAAGTCTTCTGAGATTCCATCAATCTCTCAACTGTAATCCCCAGTAAGATCAAAATTAACAGAAACCTTCCAACCTATCATGGCACGGGATATACATTACCATTCCAAAATGGAGGAAGGGAGCACAGTGAAGAAATACTGGACCAAAGCAAGACGGAAAACCAGCTGTCAGACTCCAAAGTCTACATCTGCATGTCTGATGTCAGAGTGACCAAGCCAGCTCAGTCGGCAGAGTCTTGAGGGAGGGAGTGAGGATTAAAAGAAAAAAACGACAATTAGACAACATTATAGTATGACCTCAGCAAGTGCTGAGGCGGGCTTATTTTTTCCACTCTGCTTTTATACCATTCTAGGTATATGCAAAGAACAGGGTCAGTTCCAGGTCAAAGACAAAGTCAAGGAACAAACAAGGCATAAACAAAGTCCCATGATTACTGTATTCAGGGACTTAACAAGAAGGTCAAGATACAAAGAACACCTTCCTCAGCTGTATTCACCTTGAGCTTGTCCTAGCCCAATGTAACCATTCCTGCCAATATCCTTGAAGTGACCCCAGGAACTCTCCACATCAGAGCGCTCTTCAGATCTCCAACTCCTTTCAGCTTTGTGACTGCAACACACTTTTTTCTCTTCTTTCTTTCTGATTCCACTCCCGATTTGCAGCTTTCCTCAGCAGTATTACACAGCTCTGCCATCTAACACCTTGGTGTCTCCAAGGCAATCCAGGCTTCACCTTCACAAATTCACACAATGACCTTTCTGGGCCTCCACCATGACACCCCTGCCATGTGGCTGGCCTCATCAGTTCTCCTTAGTCACAGAGGGGGATTCCGTAACCTCTTTTTCTCTGTCTTTGACTCTAAACCCAGAGCCATGTGGCCGAAGCTGCCAGGGCTGCTGCTTGTTGGTCCCCGTGTTCAGTCCCATTTTCAGTAGCTTTCTGTTCTCCATGGCTTCCTTCGCTGGTTAAGCCTGGCTGTCCCGGATCTTGCTCGTAGACCAGGCTGGCCTTGGACTCAGACACGTGCAGTCTTTATCTCCGGAATGCTAGGATTAAAGGTCCCTGGACCCAGTTGTTCTTTAATTCCTTTTCACAAGATGAAAGCCTTCTGGGTGGGATCTCGCCCTGAGGTCATCGCTCCCTTTATTCTATTTAATGTCTTTAGTCTGTTTTTCTCCCAGGATTTAACTCCACTTCCTGGCGCTCCTTTTCTCCTTGAACCATGCATTTTCTATTTTTCCTTGGTCAGCTTGCTCCTTTTCATCAAAACACTCTTCATACGAGTGAAGCACGGGGGCTGGTGAGATGGCTCAGTGGGTAAGAGTACCCGACTGCTCTTCCAAAGGTCCCGAGTTCAAATCCTAGCAACCACATGGTGGCTCACAACCATCCGTAACAAGATCTGACTCCCTCTTCTGGAGTGTCTGAAGACAGCTACAGTGTACTTACATATAATAAATAAATCTTAAAAGAAAAAAACAAAAAACAAACAAACGAAAAACCCTCAGTTACAACAAGGTCACTTCTACTCCAACAAGGCCACACCTCCTAATAGTACTGCTCCCTATGGCCAAGCATTCAAAGGCACGAGTCATTGAGGGTCATACAGGGTTTCTCTGTGTAACAGTACTGGCTGTCCTGGAACTTGCTTTGTAGACCAGGCTGGGCACCCAGAGTGCCTCCATGAAACTAGGGGCCAGGAAGAACAGAAGATGGTACGACGGGAAAGTGTTCAGCTGAGCACACCACCAGGGGATTTGTTTGGGCCTTCCCAGTCTTTGAGATCTGCCTGTCTCTGCCTCCCAAATGGCTGTGCCACCACTGCCTGGCACAAGACACTGTCTTACACAAAATTCTGAACATTGACTTGAAGCTATTTGTAATCTCTAATAACTCCTTAACTGTTCTTCCTGCTTTGAATTGCAGTCCTTTTATGGACAGACTCTGTGAAGAAGGTGGCTTTGGCCAGGCTGAGGGTCCTACTGTGTCCTGTAGGTGGAGCCAGTGATGACACAAAGCCCAGGCAAATCTCAGAACCAGAAAATGCCCCTCACAAGATCACAAATTGTATCCTTGTGAGGACTGTGGGGAGAGCCTGCTGTGCTAATGCCCTTGAGTGGAGACTGGTGTTGAGGAGAGCACCAACAAGTGTGAAGACACTGGGAAAGCATCTTGGAAAAGTGTGCAGAGTCCTAGCAGGACAAAGATCCTGGAATGTATGAAACGTGGACTCTTTTTCCTGTTTCTCCTCCTTAAAGGGACACACGAGAGGTCACAGAGCAAAGTCATGCATGTAACTCACTCACGTGGGGGAGCCTTTAGCTTCTACTTCTGTCTTAAAGGACACATGAGGGCACACAAGTGTAAAGTGTGTGGGAGAGCTTTCGGCTGTCACTCATCATCCTGAGACAACCACATGCGTGTCGTGAGTGGAGCAGAGCCTTCTGGTACTCTGTGTCCACGAAGGCACACTGGATGACACATTTGGGAACCAGTCCTTACTATATAAGCAGTGTGTGAAAACCTACCACTCCCAAGCCTACTTCCAGACACACCTGAAGATGCACAGCGGGGTGAAGCCACGAGCATGTGCACAGTTCGGGAGGACCTTCAGCTTCTCAGCATCCCTCAACGTCCACACGAGGACACACAGCAGAGAGAGACCCTACAGATGCCAGCAAGGTGGGAAAGCCTTCACTTCCCAGTCTCCCCTTCAAGAGCACGTCAGGATACGTGGCTGAGAGAAGCCTCACACGTGTGAGCTGTGCCACAAAGCCTTTGGTCCCTTTCAGTATTTCCAGAAGCACATAAGATTACACAGGGAGGAGAGGCCCATCTGGGCAGCAGGTGTCCTTGCAGCAAGTGTGGGAAAGCCCATCAATCTTCTTAGTCCCTGTACACACATGAGGACACATCCTGGGAAAAGACATCCCTTCAAGGACATGTGAAAATCCATGCTACACAGAGCCTGTAAGGGGCTCCAAGGAGCCACCCGTGAAGTGTGACCTGGTTGTGGGTTGTTGGACAAGCATAGCCCAGGGCCTTAGCCTCATCCCACACAGAAAGAAGCCCATGGATGGGCTGGAGAGATGGCTCAGTGGGTAAGAGCATCCGACTGCTCTTACAAAGGTGCAGAGTTCAAATCCCAGCAACCACATGGTGGCTCAAACCATCCTCAACGAGATCTGACTCCCTCTTCTGGAGTGTCTGAAGACAGCTACAGTGTACTTACATATAATAGATAAATAAAATCTTAAAAAAAAAAAAAGAAGACCATGGATATGAGAAGTGTCCTCTGCTGAGTGGAAAAAAGCACTCTGGGAAAGGGCCTCGCTCACTTGGAGGGCCTGGGAAATCTCTTCATTTTCTCCGAGCTCCTTGAGGGAGGATTCTGCTCTGAGGTAGAGTCATGCTCCGGCCCTCTGCCCCCACCTCTGTCTCCCACATACTCGGACTCTGCATGTGCACAAAACACACCTTGCCCTCTCAATTTCTAAAACAAAACAAAACAAACAAAACCAGTTTATTTTATTTTTAGTTATGTATGTGTCTGTCTGAGTTTGTGCATGTGAGTGCCGTTGTCTTTGGAGGCCAGAGGGGTCGGATCCCATAGACCTGACACCCATCTGCCCGGCGTGGCTGGCAGGCACCATCTAGGTCCTCTGAAGACCAGTGTTCACCCTTTACCCCTGCGCTGAAGTGGAAGTTTCTGGTTGTGCATGCAATGCAGACTCATGTGGTTTCTTGCTGAAGCAGACTCACTCACGTGACATTTTGCTGAGGCAAGACCTGTGGGAGGACATGTGATGTTTGGAGAGAGTATATGTGTGACTCAGTGTACAGTGGCTGGGCACTCACATAGCTAACCTTGCAATGCTTCATTGGTTTTGTATCTTCACTTTGTTGAGAGAGGCATGGCAGAGAACTCCTGTCATCCTGGCTGGTTCTGGTCACTCCAGCTGAACATGCCAATTCAGCAGAGGCCTAGCTGTTTTCTGCTGGATCTTGCCACCACTGCTGATTTGTGTTTGATATCCTGGCACTACTGAACTGGACTGCTGATATCCTGACAAAAAGAGATTGGAATCACCAAAAAGAACTAGTTCTAAACAGGTCCACATCCCCTTGTCCTATTCACCATCTTTTCTCCCCTGCCTTAGGTTTCTGATGGGCTAGAAGGGGGGTTGAAGCATTTGAGAACCCTTATTAAAATAGGTTTTGAAAAGCCCTGTATCCTGGTGCCCAACATGGCTTAGGCATAATGGATAATTCTGCTCTGAATGTGGTAGAGGAAAGGTGAGGTTATGCAGAGGTTAGCAGTATTCTTTAAGGAGGTTGACACAATAGCAGCTATGGCTCCTGAGTGTTTCCTACCTTGTTCCAGAGAGTGTTTTGGTTTTGTTTCATGGTTTTCATGCATTCTCTTTTGAAAAAGATGGGCAGGGGGTGGGGGTGACAAATCTCTTGTATTAGAGAAGATTGACGAGGTTGCTAAGCATGTAGAGAGTTTGTGAACAGAATGCGTAGGAAGCAAAAAGCGCCAGTGGAATAACAGCACACTTGCGGCTTCATGTCAGACACCAGGAGTTTACCACATGATGAAAAAGGGAGGCAAAATAGGTTGGAAGGTAAACTGCCACCTCGCCCTGCTCCACACACTTTCACTGCCAGGCACCCAGAGCATCGCCACGAAACTAGGGGCTGTGAAGAACAGGAGATGGTTCATGGACAATGGGAAAGTGTTCAGCTGAGCCCAACACCAGAGGATTTGTTTGGGCTTACACAGGCACCTTCTGCCTTCCCAGGCTTTGTGCAGCAATGCCTATGATGAGTTAACCTGGCATCTGATAGAAATGCTAGATTTAAAGCGCTTTAAGGAGGCTGTGGTATTATATGACTTACACTCTCCGTATGTTAAAAAATGTTAAATACTTGGGCTATTCAGAATAGGGTTCCCCCCCAAGAATAGACAGGATTGGTGTCAGCTGTTCTAGACGCTGGACAGCAATTACAATGGTTATTGTGGTGGAAATAGAAGGATGGAATATAGCCAGGGAGATAAATGTTACTAAAGACAAATTGCTTGGTGAAGGGGGTTATGCTCATTTATTAGAACAAATCCAATCTGATGATGGTGTAATTGAACAATGTCGGGTTGTGGCTTTAAGAAGCTGGAATATGTAGCTGGGCGTGGTGGTCCATGCCTTTAATCCCAGCACTCTGGAGGCAGAGGCAGGTGGATTTCTGAGGCCAGCCTGGTCTACAGAGTGAGTTCCAGGACAGCCAGAGCTATACAGAGAAACCCTGTCTCGAAAAACCAAAAAGAAGAAGAAGAAGAA
>NC_034598.1:46148723-46157172 GCF_900095145.1 Mus pahari
GAAAAACCAAAAAGAAGAAGAAGAAGAAGAAGAAGAAGAAGAAGAAGAAGAAGAAGAAGAAGAAGAAGAAGAAGAAGAAGAAGAAGAAGAAACAGAAGCAGAAGCAGAAGCAGAAGCAGAAGCAGAAGCAGAAGCAGAAGCAGAAGCAGAAGCAGAAGCAGCTGGAATATGGGGCCTGGAGAGATTGCTCAGCGGTTAAGAGCACTGACTGTTTTTATGAAGATCCTGAGCTCAAATCCCAGCAACCACATGGTGGCTTACAACCATCTGTAATGACATCTGATGCCCTCTACTGGTGCATCTGAAGACAGCTACAGTGTACTTACATATAAATAATAAATAAATTTGTAAAAAAAAAAGGCTGGTGAAATGGCTTAGTGGCTTCCAAAGTTCCTGAGTTCAAATCCCAGCAACCACATGGTGACTGACAACCACCCGTAATGAGATCTGACACCCTCTTCTGGTGGATCTGAAGGCAGCTACAGTGCACTTATGTATAATAATAAATAAATCTTTTTTTTAAAAAAAAGAACCTGGAATATGATTGAGGAGCCAGGGGAAAGGTAATATGGGCCTCTAGAATCTTTTTTTGGTTTTTCAAGATAGGGTTTCTCTGTGTAGCCCTGGATGTCCTGGAACACACTCTGTAGACCAGACTGGCCTCAAACTCAGAAATCCACCTGCCTCTGCCCGCCCCCCCCCCCCAAGTGCTGGGATTAAAGGCGTGCGCCACCACTGCCCGGCAATGTATTTATTTTTATTTCACGCGCATTAGTGTTTTGTCTGCATGCAGTCTGTGCAAGGGTGTCAGATCCCCTGGATCCAGAGTTACAGATGGTTGTGAGCTGCCGTGTGGTGCTGTGAGTTGAACCCAGGACCTCTGGAAGATCAGTGAGTGCTCTTAACTGCTGAGCCATTTTCCCAGCCCCTAATGGTTGTTTATTTTAATGACAATTAATTATTTATCTTATGTGCACGGGATGTTTTGTTTGCATGCGCATTTGTGTACCACTTCCATTGCTGGTGCCCACTGTGGCTAGAAGAGGGCATTGTGTTCTCAGGAACTGAAGTTACATACAGTTGTGAGCCATAAACCACTAGACCCCTGTTCTCTGCAAGAGCAGCCCCTGCTGTAACCGTTGAGTACTCTCCTGCCCATGGCTTTATGCATCCCATACCAGTACCTAACACTGAGCTACATGGTCAGAGCAAGCTATGAGTTTATCCCTGAAGTCACTGGGGTCATAAACACAGAGGGACGTTATCAATGTGTGTATGTGTGTGTGTGTGTGTGTGTGTGTGTGTGTGTTTTGCTCCAGGGAGGGGTAATCACAGGTATGTGTGTTCATGTGAGGATTTGTGTGCACATGGAGACCAGAGGTCAACAATGGGTGCTTTGTTCTATTGTTCTTCACCTTTTGTGTGCTCATGCACACTCCCATATGTGCATGTGAGTGGGGTGCACTTGTGTCCTGATTACTCACACCCAGCCTTATTCCCTTGGTGTACAATGTCTCTCTGCACTTAGAGCTGAGTCAGCCAACAAGCCCCAGTAATGCTCCTGTCTCCACCCCCACAGCACTGAGGTCACAGAGCCACATGACCTTGTGTGGCGGTGAGGATTCAAAGTCTGGTCCTCATGCTTGTGTAGTAAGCCCTCCCACATGCTGAGCCATCTCAGCAGCCTCTCTTTATTTTTTGAGACAAGGATGTCATGGCTTCACTTGGGCTGACTGTCCACTGAATCCCAGGGACACTCCCTGCCTCTGCCAGCACTGGGCTTACAGGTGTTGACAGCCACACCTGACGCTTATGTGGTTGCTGGGGATCAGAAGGCAAGTTTCCATGCTTGCCCGCTGAGACATCTATCCAGCTCTGATTAGTATTATTATTACTACTGTCATCATCGTTGTTATTGTTCGGTATGGTTGCCAATGCAGCTGCATGACACGCTTTCGGCCACAGTTACCCTGAATAATGCATCTTCGGCTCGCTAGGATGCAGGTGGAGCTGCTCTTTCTGGTCTGCTCGTCTGCTTTGTGGTTTTCTTCTGGGAAAGGGATTGAGGTGTTACTCAAGAAGGAAATGGCTCTGATGTCTATTAGGAATCAACTGCTCTGGCTCTGGCCCTTCAAGCAGCCAGCCCAGGTGTAACGGGACAAGGAGTTGTGGATGTGGAGGCTGGCTGCCTTAACTGGTCTCTGGGGAATTTTAGCCAACTCATGATTTCACTGTACCAGGAAGTGTTTGAAGCAGGAAATGTTCTTGAGAAACCTGAAGTTTTTGTCGTTAAGAGAATTGAAGACCCCAAGGAAAAGGAAAACTGGGTCTGGGTCACTAAGGACAGGGAATTCCATAGAAGTACAAGGGACAAGACAGGGGCAGAGACACTGGAACACACTGACTTGACCCCCCCTGGCGTCATGTGCCCTAGGAGATTAGGATGCAGGCTTTAAGATAGAGAATTTAGGCCTGCGATAGAGCCCTAGGGGAAGTGGCAAGAGGAATTCATATTGCACATGGGAAAGAGTTTGAGACACATTGTACAAATAGATATTTGGATAAGCTTAATAAAGGGAGTTTTGCAAGTTTAAGACAAGTTACAAATACTAACATTATTACCCTGACTGTTTTGCCCCTTTCTGCTCTCAGGCTACTGCTGTGACCACAAGTTCATGCCAGGATGACCTGCGATGTGGAGCGTGTTCTGAGAGGTAAAACTGAATGAATGTGTAACTTACTTTTGCGGTCACTGAACTGTGACTTTGGGTGTGTGTTGTGCTTTCTGGTGACAGTTACATGGAGTTTTTAGGAAAAGTAATGGGCTTGAGGAAAATAATGAAAGGCTTTTGATTGTGTGTTATTGCATAACAAGGAAGTGTGTAACCAATAAAAGACTGAGGTGAGGGCTGGAGAGTTGGTTTAGTGTTTAAGAGACCGCTCTCCTGGAGGTCCTGAGTTAGAATTCCAGCAACCACACCGTGGCTCACAACCATCCGTAATGAAATAGGATGCCCTCTTCTGGGGTGTCTGAAAACAGATACAGTGTACTTACATATAATAAATTAATAAATCTTAAAAAAAAAAAAAAGACTGAGGTGAACTCAGAGAAGTAGGGGGAGGGGGAGAACTGCAAGCTGTTGCTGAGCTCAGCTTCAGAACAGCAGTGAGTCACCTGTCAGCTTGCACCTGTATCATTGCCTGAGACTCAGATTTTGCACCAATTCACTCCCTCCGTTCTCGAGAACCCTGAAATGACAGAGGCTGGCCCTGGGCAATTATTATTACTACTGCTATCTACCACTACTAGTACTACTATTATTATTTTGACAAATTTTCATATATCCCTATGTAGCAGAGGCCAACCTGGGCTACATGAGACTCTGTCAAAAAGAAGGAAGGTGTGTGTGTGCCCAGGAGAGATGGCTCAGCAGTTACTTGTTGCTTTTGTGGAGGACTGTTGTTCAGATCCTAGCACTCCATGGTGGCTCACAGACATTTGTAACTTCAGTTCCAGAAGATCTAATACTCCCTTCTGGCCTCTGTTAGTGCTGAAGTCCCATGGGGCATGCGTTGCTATGGTGGCAAGGACTTTACCTGCTGAGTCATCACCTCAGCTCATGAATATCTGTCTCTCTTGTTTGTTTGTCTGCTTGGTAAGCTAATTGGTAAGTTAGGTGGTGGTGCATGTTCATGACACGCATGTGGAGGTCAGGGGGTAACTTATGGTTCTCTCTTCCCAGGGTTTCTCTTCTTCACTCAGCTTGTCAAGTTGGCAGCAAAGGTTAGTAGTGATTAGGCATTTCCACCGGCCTGCCTCCAGGGACCTAGGGTCATTTTATGCCATTGTAAGACTCTGGAGAGCCTTAGCTTACTGGGGACTCCCTGAGTGAATTGCAGAGCCAGGAATTGATGCAAAAAGCAAGAGGAATGTATTGTTCTAACATCTTGGGACTGAAGGGAAATGAAATTTAAGGCCTGTGATTCATGTAACTTATGTCCAGAGAGTTGTTTGTAAACTCAGAAGCCTGAGGCAGAGGACACAGTAGAACAGGCCTGGGCACGTCCAGGCAGGCCGTGGTTAAAACATTCCAGGGGCGGCTGATAGTTTGGAGTCATATGTTACTTGCACATACCATTCTGCAAATGTGTTGGTGTTTAAATGGGCCAATCGTGTGTAACCTTGCAAAATTCCTTAGCCCCCACCCTCTCCCTATAAAAACCCCTAGCTTTCAAGCCACGTGGTCGATGCCTCCACCTCCTGTGTGAGGTACGCATCGGCCCGGAGCTCCGCCATTAAACTACCTTGTGTTTTTACATCAAGATGGTTTATTCGTGGTTTTTGGGTGCCACCTTCTGGAGTGGGGAGGGCTCCCCACGGAGGTCTTTCAGGATTGCCCTGCACATGGAGAAAGAATGACCACGTGTAGCCCGTCTGGCGAGTCTTTATACAGTTCTCAAGGCAGCAGTCATTAGGCACAATGTGACTGGTGGAACAGTGTGACTTTTAAACTGAATGAGGTGGGTGGCCAACGGTTGTGGAATGTGTCTATGGGTGGTCGGTCCCTGCTCCCTGTGGTCTGAGGAATGCAATCAGTCCCTCCCTGCTGGAGGAGAGGGGTGCCTGTGCTCTTTATGACCTTCCAGGAGGAGAGGGGTCTGGTGGGGTTTGCTAAGGTTCCTGAGCTGACCCCTTCACCATCCCCTCAGCCAAGAGCTCCAGGTGTGCCACGTGTGGTGCGGAAAACGCCCTGGCCACCCCAGATCTCCCTCCTGTTCCTCTCTGGCTCTGTCTCCTTCCTATGCTCTCTCATTCTGTGTCTTACACTAGATCTGTCACACGACATAATTTCTTAGCACGTCTTGACATGGGTCCTCCAAAGGTACCCCCATCTTTGCCACTTTATCTTATCAGCAAGCCCCTTTATGCACCGAGCGCTCTTGCTGGTCCAAGTGCTTATAATTTCTAACATTATTATTGAACCCAGATTTGGGAATTGCATACTTTAGGTTGCATGCAATAGAAATCCTCCCAGGACCTAACACTGGGGAAGGAGTAGGTCAGCACACTTAATGAGGCACCCAGAGACAAAGTCTGACATAGTGTCTGGGTAGAATCAGAGCTATGAGAAGTGTTCAAATAATGAGGCATTCACCACCCAATTAAACATTTTAGTAATACATAAATATCTAAAGAAGACCCAGGTAGCCGGGCGTGGTGGCGCACGCCTTTAATCCCAGCACTCGGGAGGCAGAGGCAGGTGGATTTCTGAGTTCGAGGCCAGCCTGGTCTACAAAGTGAGTTCCAGGACAGCCAGGGCTGTACAGAGAAACCCTGTCTCGAAAAAACAAAAAAACAACAACAACAACAACAACAAAAAAGACCCAGGTAGTGGTGGTGCACATCTTTAATCCCAGCACTTGGGGTGTGTATGTGGGGGGGTGGTAGGCAGAGGCAGGGGAATCTGTGTTTGAAGCCAGCCTGGTTTACAGAGCTGGAGCAGAGCTCTAGTGGAGCCATCCATTGCATATGGCAAGTTCTGGAGTGACGGCTTCTAGGCTTTCACGGATCCTTCTGCACATAAGATTGCTATCTGAGGGTTATGCAGTTGTTCTTCCTGAAGGATTCTCAGAGCCTTTGTGTAACAGTCCTGAGTCATACCTGGCAAACCCAGAAGTCTCATTTAGCCGAGAAGTGCTTAGGCGATGGTTCCTTCAGAGAACTCCCAGATCTGATAAGAGGTTTGGTGTGTGGAAACTGACTTGCTGAAAGTGTCTTTTCTGAAAAGCTCCTAGATGGTTAGTCCTTCAGAGGCTGAATGACGCCTCACACTCAAATGGTATGGAGCCGCCAAGAGCGCTTTGTTCTGCAGAAGTCCAGCATGCTGGGGTCTCCCGTTACCAAGACAGAGAGACCCTGAAGTGAGCTCTCAGGCCTGACTTAAAGCACAGAGAGGAGTCCCAGGGTAGGTGGGCTTTGTCTTACTCTGTCTCTAAGGACATCCCATTACCTGGTGTGGAGGCGGGCTGGAAATTGCTGTCCCATTGTCCTTGCTTCTGGCCAGGTGGTGGGGCAGTTTCTGACTGGCTGCCTGAAGCCTGGGTTTTTAGGCCTAATCTCCTGAAATGCCCACCGAAGCCTGTCGTGGAGTCACCTGTCTTGTCAGCTGATCCTTTTGCCGCTGCAAAGTCTAAATTTATCCTGGAGTGTCTCCTCTCCCCAAGTACCTGGGAACCATGGAGGAAGGCTTCCCATTGGCTGCTTTCCGGGCTCACCTGGAGGTGGCCACCCCTGTGGCTGGATCCTTGAAGCTCATAGAGCAGTGTCCCATAGAACAAGTTGAAATTCATGCTTCCCTGGTGGCTCTAGGTTTGTGTCAAGTTAACAGAGACAAAAAAATGAACCATCACATAGGTGACTGGAGACATTTGTCAACTTCACAACAAAACAGCAAATGGCAGATGCCAGAGGGGACCAGGCTGCTCTGCTGTTCAAGTTTTACATTATTTGGCGCTTCTGATACTTTATCAATGAAGAGCATATGTTCTTCTGCTCGGTAAGTAAAATTACCACAGTAGAAAAGATAGAAAATGCAATGGATGGGCTCCCACATTTGCTCCACTGAGGTCATGAGTAAATATCACAGCACTCATTGTCCAAACAGCCTCTTAATATTTTAAGGTTTCTCTGTGTAGCTCTGGCTGTCCTGGAACTCACTCTGTAGACCAGGCTGGCCTCAAATTCAGAAATTCACCTGCCTCTGCCACCTGAGTGCTGGGATTAAAGGCGTGCACCACCACGCCTGACATAAGAGATATTTACTAATGGCCACTGGATGGAAATTGAGCTGTTTAGTGAGGGCCACCAGGGAGACAGAACCATGTATGTGCATGTGTGAATTCTCATGTGTGCGTGCTGAGTCGTCTCTAAAACAGTGACTCCAGCACAAGCCCACCGGAGACCCAGAGAACCAGATCCCATCATTGATGCTGGAGGTCCAGCATCACAGTAGGCCCACAGTAGCATCTCTCACTGGGGCCAACTGGTAGTTATTGAGTTCAGAAGGTGTTGCCTCAGTAGTACCAATCTGGCACCAGAACATTCCTGGAGAACCAGCCACCGGCTATGCTTGGGGATACCAGTTCTGCCACCAGCCAGAGGGAGGCCACAGGAGCAAAAGGTGAGATGGTTTCCCCTGACACTCTGTCTGGGCTGCTACCATTGGCATGGACTGTTCTACACCGGGGAAGGCAGGAAGGCATCTCTTCAGGGGTGTCTTCTGCTCAGGTGATTTTAATTTGTGACAGGTTGACATCAAACCCAGCCTAATCCAAGCCTAGCTGCATACAAAGAGTTCAGTTCAGAGACCGCAGAAATGACAGCTCAAACTGAAGGGAGCTGGCTCTCTGGCAGTGAGGCGCGAGCTTGGACCCCAGCACTCACGAGACGCTGTGCTTTGGTGCTGCTCTGCAACCCTAGTTCTGAGTGGGTGAACACATGGAGATCACTGGACTTGATGGCTTCCAGCTTAGCAGAGATGCACATGAAGCCCAGGTTCAGGGAGAGTCTGCTAGAATATACGGGGGACCCGGACACCTTCTTCCAGCCTCTGTGTATGTGCACAGGTGAATAGCCCTGCACAGGTGTGAGCACATCTGCACACAGAAGCGTGTGCATATGCTCACACCATGAATAGAAAAATACACTTTAGGGCTAGGAATGTAGTCCAGTGGTGGTGATGGTGATGTGTTTGTTTAGCACATGCAAAAGCCCTGGGGTCCATACCCAAGACACCACACACACACACACACGAGTTGCTCACACAGGTGCCATGACATCTACAACACTAGTAGGACTGCATCTCTTGTGTCAGGTTGCCTCTGGAACACTGTATGTATGTGAGTCCCTTTGTAGTGTGACCCCACACTGTGTGCCTGCTGGTTTTCAAAGAGTGTTGTCTCAGGTGTCTCTGTAAGGAAGAGGAACAATTGAAGGTCCTTTCTGACTGCCAGCCTCGATACACCTTTTCTCCCTGTGCCCTCTCGTATGGACACAAAAAGACAGTGCCCATCTGAACACTTTCTTACCTGCTTTACATTCACAGGATTTCTCTACAGAGCACAACCTTGGATGTTGCTGAAGACACCACCGTCTGTGTCTGGAGTTGCTGCAGTGTGTGAATGTGCTGGTAGATATGTGGCTATGTGGAAGTCAAGAACTTTCTTGCCCACTCTGCATTCACATGCTTGATCCTCAGGAACATCTCGAACTCAGGCTTCTCCACACCATGTACACTGACAGAGATTCTCTGTGATGCCACCTCTTGTCCTCTTTAAAGAATATTGCAAGCCAGGTGTGGTGGCGCACGCCTTTAATCCCAGCACTCGGGAGGGAGAGGCAGGCGGATTTCTGAGTTCGAGGCCAGCCTGGTCTACAGAGTGAGTTCCA
>NC_034598.1:46157262-46185867 GCF_900095145.1 Mus pahari
GCCGGGCTTGGTGGCACACGCCTTTAATCCCAGCAGCCAGGAGGAAGAGGCAGGTGGATTTCTGAGTTCGAGGCCAGCCTGGTCTACAGAGTGAGTTCCAGGACAGCCAGGGCTACACAGAGAAACCCTGTCTCGAGAAAAAAGAAAAAAGAAAGAATATTGCAGTGACAATTTTGGGATTTAGGCTTTTTTTAAAAAAACCCAGAAATATTATAAGAATGTATCTTTGTCTGAATCCCAGGTGTGGGATGTGGGGCTGCTTCGGACTGCCCACAGCAGCTGACTATGATTTGCCTCGAGCTCTAGCAGAGGCATGGTTTTGCCAGCTGCAGATAGTCTGGTGATTGTGTAATGCTTGGAATTCTGGGCACTTCTTGGAGGACATATAAAATGCAAAGGCTCCAAGAGGCAGTGTGGTTGGTTGATGGTCATTGGCACACGGGATGGAGGGGGATGAATTAGGGGGTTGGTTGATTGGTTGTTTGGTTTTAGTTTGTTAGTAGTTGTGCTCAAAGAAGAAACAAGAAAAAAGGAATTAAATTCAGAAGCCTTCCCCCACCCCTTTATAAGGAAGAACCCACAAAGTATCAAAAACCACCTACAGGATATTAGCCAATGGAGGGTTTCCTCATGTCACTGTTCTCCTGTATGGAATTTCATGCACATCTGCAAAGGTGAGAAATGTCTGAGGGCTTTCCTACTCGGCTTAAAACTGCAGGGTTTTTCTCTCCCACACGGCTGAAATCTGTAGTTTCTCTCTGAGGTCCTTTCCTGTCTTTGAAAAGATTGTAGATAAATGCAGGCTTCCCCACACTACTGACAC
This sequence comes from Mus pahari, assembly GCF_900095145.1. NCBI lineage: Eukaryota > Metazoa > Chordata > Mammalia > Rodentia > Muridae > Mus > Mus pahari. The sequence goes on from NC_034598.1 coordinate 46,158,086, forward strand.
TCAAAGACAGGTGCAGTTTCCTTCTGAGGGATGGCTGGTGGATGTTCCTCCACAGTCCTTACACTGTGCGTGATATTAATGCTCTTAGGAGGGAGAGACCCCTGTGACCCTGCTCTCACTGCTGCACTGGATGGCGAGCTGTGAAAGAAGAACGTTGAATGGAGACTTTGCTGGGTCATACTGTTTCGCTCAGAGTTTGGGGTGGGAGACTTTCCGGTCTGTGTGACGATTTGGGACGCATATGAAGATGCCTCCAAACTGAGCAGGATTTCTGGGACATCTCTTCACCATTCAGTTGCCACTACCAAGTGGGAACGTTGGAGGTGGGGTGGGGGGCATAGAGTGGAGACCACTGCCCTTTGCAGGGCATTAGTCATGATCCCACCTCGGACTCTGACTGGACAGAGCTGAAGTCGGTGCTCCTGATTGGGCAGGTGCCCAGCCTCGCCTCTGACTCACTAGCTATCACTGCAAGCCGCGACTAGGAGCTCCTGCACCCAACATCTGATTCTTGAGGTTCTCCAGGTTCCACCCTAAAATCTGAGTGATCAGGTCCTCTAGAGTGCTGGATCTTGGGTGAGTGGGTTGACCTTGACTAACCAGACACCTAGGAACTCCTGGGATGTGGCTCAGTGCAAACATGGAGAACCTGAGTCCGAAATCTCAGAACCCACAGAAAAAATGTCAGACCTCGCTGTGCCTGCATGAGCAAGAGAATTGTGGGATATCTGTCTCCAGGAGTGGTCAGGAGGCTCCAGAGGTGATGATGTCCCAGGAATGTTTTCATCCATGGATTTGGCCTTATTGGGGTGGAATGACTTCAAAACAAAATAACAAAACAGGTCCTTCAAACTTACGTTTTTGGGACAGGGTCTCACATAGCCTGGGCTGGGTGGGGACTCTAACACACTGAGGTAAATAAAGGAGGTGGTGGTGGGTTGGGGGAACGGGACTGGTGAGAGGGCTCAGCAGATAAAGGTGCTTGAGCCAAGCCTGATGAACCGAGTTCCATGTCCTGGAGCCATTTGGTAAGAGAGAACTGACTCCTTCAAGCTGTCAGTTGACCTCCACACACACACACACACACACACACACACACACACACACACACACACACAGAGGAAATAAGTAAATATAACAAAATGTAAAAGAATGGAAGGAATTTTGTATTTATTGCATTGGGAGCTTCTGGAAGCCTGGGCCCTTAGCACAGATGGGTGCCTGGTGGGCCCTTGGTGGCTCTGTGTCAGGGTGGGGTGGGGCGCGTGCAAGGGGCAGCAGTGGAGTGTGGAGTGTGTGACTGCTGCTCCGGGCACATCCTGAGTCAGGAGTGGGGTGTGATTGGTGGAGAGGCACGTGGATCCCTGGGACACGGCCTCTTCCACACGTGTGGGATTCCCCATGCCCTGAGATTCCCTGGAAGGACCTGGACAAGGGACACAGTGAGACTTTGAAGAAAGGAGTTGTGCTGGACATGGTGTGCTGGCCCGCCATCCCTGCTACAGTGGAGGCTAAGGCAGGCAGGCTAGCTCCAGGCCAGCCTGGGCTATAGCTGTGAGTTCCAGGCCAGCCTAAGCGACCTAGGGAGTCCTGGTCTCAAAAAAAAATTCTGAAAAGACACCAGGTGGGATATGCAAACCTGGGTTCACTCCCCAGAGTATAACAAACAAACAAACAAACCCCAACGTGTGTGGTTCCTTCAAGTACCCCTCCCGCCCCACATACCCGGGTCAGCTGGGGGCAGCCTCAGTCTTCACTCTTTTGGGGGGCCGGTGGAGTATAGGGCTGTTGGGCTTGGGCTTATACGAAGCATGCACGGCACCATTGAGATGCACGGGGGGCTCAGCCTTGAGTGCTACTGGGCGCGGCAGAGGTGGCAGGGCTTTGTCGAGCACGCAGGGTCCATCCCAGGCGGGAATCTCCAGCCCCAGATGCTTCATGAGCCTGCACATCACTTCATCCACGTAGCCGTGGATGCGCAGGTCAGCCTGGCGGTCCTGCCAAGGAAGGGACAGTCAGCGCGGGGTAGGGGGCACCGGGGCACCGGGCAGGGAGGGCACTGGCACATACATGTTTTGTGGGTTGCAGGTTGACAATGACCAGACGGCCTCCGCGGCGCTTAGTGGCAAGGGGCAGGTTCCCGCTGGGGCGGATCTGCAGCGAGGTACCCAGGGTGACAGACAGGTCTGCGGTCCTGGAACAGGGAGCAGGAAGTGGGTGGGGCTCGGGCCCACCTCAGGTTCCAGCCCTCGAACCCACCCACCAGGCACTGGAGAAACACTTGGGAGCTGAGATTCCGTCTTCGTGTCTCACTGTAAACCACTGTCCAGTTTTGGGTTTTGTTTTTGTTTTGTTTTTTTCTAAGACAGGGTTTCTCTGTGTAGTCCTGGCTGTCCTGTAACTCACTCTGTAGACCAGGCTGGCCTCGAACTCAGAAATCCGCCTGCCTCTGCCTCCCAAGTGCTGGGATTAAAGGCGTGCGCCAACACCACCCAGCCAGTTTTTTTAAAAACTATAGTCAGGCTGGTGGCACAGGCCTGTTGTTCTAGCTGTTCCACAGTCTGAGGCAGGAGGATCAAATGGTTCAAGCTTTGAGCGAGCATTCGCATTGAATTCCAGCATTCAGAAGGTGGACCTCGCCGGGCAGTGGTGGCATACACCTTTAATCCCAGCACTTGGGAGGCAGAGGCAGGCGGATTTCTGAGTTCAAGACCAGCCTGGTCTACAGAGTGAGTTCCAGGACAGCCAGGACTACACAGAGAAACCCTGTTTCGAAAAAACAAAACAAAACAAAACAACAAAGAAGGTGGACCTCTTTTGTCTAAGGCCAGTCTGGTCTACACAGCAGACCTTGTCTCAGGTGAAATGGCTCAAAGCTGGAGGTCAGGGTAGAGCCCCACCTAGAATCCCCCAGTTAGGTATGGGGGCGTGGTCAGCGTGGAGCCCCACCTAGAATTCCCCCCCCCTTAGGTACTGGGGGCGTGGTCAGGGCGGAGCCCCAGTTAAGGTGTGGGGGCGAAGTCACCGTGGAGCCCCACCCAGAATCCCCCAGTTAGGTATGGGGGCGGGATCAGCGTGGAGCCCCACCTAGAATCCCCCAGTTAGGTGCTGGGGGCGTGGTCAGGGTGGGGCTCTTGCCTAGACTCCTCCAGCGAGGGGCTGGCTCTGTGCAGAGGGCTTGTTTAGTGCACACAGGCCCAGGATTCTCCCCACTACCACAAAAGCCTGAAAGCAGGAAAGCAAAGAAACCTTCTTCTCACTCTGTCTCAGCTTCTCCTCTGCACCTATTGCGCCCAGGGCCGTGGGTGATGGGGACAACCCTGCTGCCCCACCCACGTCCACCTGGGGAGTACGGGCTCCCACCTGCTGGCCTCGTCCGCGAGCATCAGGTCCCGGTCAGGCAGCGAGTCCTCCCAGTCCAGAATGGTGTCTCTCAGCTCCCCTCTGTGGCAGTCGGGGAAGGGAGTCAGGGGACGCCCACCTCCTCACAGGTGGAGGGTGTGAGGAAAGTCACCTACCTACAGGCCCGAAGTCCCCTGGCCTTGGCCACGGTGCAGAGCCGGCCTGTGGCCTTGAGGCCCATGGTGCCCACAACTGTGTCTCTCACATACTGCCTGTAAAGGGGGAGAGTGCACATGCATCTTCTAATGTTCTTTCAGGGTTAGGGTGGTGTAGCCAGGCTCAATCCATGGGCTACTGAGCAAGACAAACAGTGGAGGGATAGACAGACAGACTGCTCAGTCTGAAAGTGCCTGGCATGCAGACTCGGGGCTCTGAGTTTGAGTCACCCATGGAAAACGAAGGGCATGGTGGAGCAGGATTGTCGCCCCAGAGCTTGGGAGGCTGAGCTGGGGACCCCAGGAGTTCACTGGCCACTTACTCAGCTAAACCAAAGAGGGACAGGTTCTGAGAGCAAGTCTGCCTCAGAACACAAGCAGAGGGGCTGAGCCGGGGTCAGCTGCCGGCACCCACACGGGGCGGGGTGGGAGGGAGTCGGCTAAGGGAATCATGATGGCTCACATCTGTGAGCTCAGCACACAGGGCGCTGAGGCAGGAGGATGCCAAATTCCAGGCTAACCTGGGCAACTTAATGAAGTCCTGTCTGAGAAAAGAACCCCTAAAAGGGAGTCAGGGGCGAAGCCCCTGCTCAACACCCCGAGGCTCTGGTGTGCAAGCCATGTTGACACCCAGCCCAGAGCCATAGCATAGGCAGGGCAGGGAGAGCCCCTCATTGCCAAGGGCATGACTAGCTTCTCGCTTGGGGGACTGTGAAGAAAGGGTTTGCCCCATTTCTCTATGAGCCCTCGTTGGTCTGTTTTCATCATCTGACTGTCTCTGGCCTTCCCTAGGCCATGCTAGGACCCTGAGCTGGCTTAGGGGGGCAACACTCACGTCTTACACTTGGGACATTCCTCTACAAACATGTTTCCATGCAGCTCTGCCAGCTTGTCCCTGCAGAAGAAGATGGCAGTAAGGACCCTTCCCAGATCCTGGGGCTCGGACCAGCTGCTCAGTCTGCCTCCTCCTCCAGAAAGCCTTCCTAGGTGGCTCACTCACAAGGGGTGTACCCTTCTCTTTCCTGGAGGATGCCCCAGCCTGTCCCGTTCTGAGGAACTGTTACATGCATAGCTGATTGTATCTTCACAAACTCACAAACACCTCCTCCCCACTACAAAAATCTGCTGGCTAAGAAGCAGGCAGACTTCTGAGTTCGAGGCCCAGCCTGGTCTACAAAGTGAGTTCCAGGACAGCCAGGGCTATACTGAGAAACCCTGTCTTGAATAAATAAATAAATAAATAAATAAATAAATAAATAAATAAATAAATAAACAAATCTGCTGACTAGCCGGGTGGTGGCGGCGCACCCCTTTAATCCCAGCATTGGGAGGCAGAGGCAAGTGGATCTCTGTGAGTTTGAGGCTAGCCTGGTATACAGGGCAAGTCACAGGATAGCCAAGACGTGGAGAAACCCTGTCTTGAACTCGCCCCCACAATAGTCAGTTGGCCCTAAAGCCCCTGCCGACCTCCCCCATCCCCCAGTGAGGGGCCGGGGTGGAACCCGGCCTACAATCCCGCAATTTTACCAAGGACTGCCCAGTTTGGGCTCCGAGCCTTCTCCCTCTTTGCATCCCTAGTAAATGCCCCTGAGCTCGGGCATACTGGTCCAATAAGGAGGAAGAGATGCAGTTGAGCCCCAGCCCCCGGCCGACTCATCCGACCTGGGGAAGCCCGAGCGCACGTGCAGCCCGTCTACGTTCTGGCTGACCAGGAAGCTGAGGAAGCCCATGCGTTCCAGCTGAACCAGGGCCATGTGGGTCTTCGAGGGCCGAGCATTCTCAAAGGTGGTGTCAAACTTGGGGGCCAGGCCGCGCTCCTCCATGGTCCACACGCCATGGGGGCCCCTGAGGATAGCAAGCAGAGGACACTCACAGAGGTCAAACATTCATTTTCCAGGCTACAGGCTCTTCCTGCTAACACTGAAGTCCGCCCATGCTGGCCCCAGCCCCGTTCTTGGGGTGGTTCTGTATCCTGTGGGGGAGACAATGGCTGCCGGGTAGGCAAGGGTTCTAAGGAAAGAGTGGGACATCTTCATGAAAGAGGCAGAGGGGCTGAGGGCCAACAAAGGCAGGGAAGCTCACGGAGCTGGGGCTGAGTACTGGTTAAGACCTGCTGAGGATTCCCAGAATACTTCACAGTGGTCATAGGCTGCCACCGAAGGTTAGGGATGAGAAAGTCACTCTATAACACTGAGTCATTCTGACCCTATAAAACCCAATGGCCAGCTGAGCTGCATGAAGAATACATTTCCCAGCATGTCTTGCAGCTACTATATCACGTGGGTATGCTCTGGCCCTTGGGCAAGTGGAGTTCTCGCCGGGCCTTTCAGAGACGTAGGGAAACTGAAAGGCCCTTCTGCCACCTCACCTTGGTCCCCAGAGGTTATCAGCAAGAGCCCTGCCTCAGTCTCCCCTCGTCCACCGACCTGAAGTCAGGGATGCCAGAGGAGGTGCTGATGCCGGCGCCCGTGTGGAAAACCACGCTGGAGGACTGCCACATTAGCCGGGCCAGCTCCCACACCTTGCGTTCCAGCTCCTCTGGTGGGTCGAAGATCTGTAGGGTCAGAGGGCAGGAGGAGGCAACACGTGACCTCCAAGCGGCAGGCCTCCTGTGGGTCAATGCTCTGTCTGCCCCTTCTCAACACCCCTCAGTTCCAGCCACACAGGCACCTCTAACACATCGCTGTGTCCTACCCCAGGGCCTTTGCACACGCCAAGCCCTCTTCCCAGAGTGCTGTTCCAGCAGGCAACCACTTTGTCCAGGTCAGGTTGTGGCTCACGTGACCTCCCCACTGACGTCATCCCCCATCCCGGACTTTAGATATAACCCACCTCTCTCCCCTAAATCAAGATGCTACTTGTCTAGGGGTTCCATTAACATGAGGCAGGCAGGGCATGGTGGCGCAGGCCTTTACAGAGGCAGGAAATTTCTGTGAGTTCGAGGCCAACCTGGGCTACAAAGAGAGAACCCTACACCCCCTTCCAAACAACAAAGACTGACAGCCCCACTCTCAGGGTCCATCTGGCCCAGAATCAGGGAGGAGGAGTACAGAGTGGGGTACAGGGGTGCCCCCAGAAGAGGGTGCCAGCTTCCGGTCCTGCAGATCTTCCCACAGCTCCAGGTTTTCCCTGACAAGCCCACCTGGTCGCTTCCCCACCACCCTTAAAACGTCTACTCCCTGGCCTGACGATTTGGTCTCATCCCCATTAGCCCCTCACTCCTTCCCTGACCCAGGTCCCTCCGCGTCACGCTGCCAGAGCAGGGGCGTCACTTCCCGCCCCCTCCTTCCAGGGAAGTCCTTCCCATTGTCTAGACTCTATGCTTCGTGCTGTTCCCACAATGCCCCGCTCCGCCGGGCCGCTCCCCGTCTGGGGTCATTCGGTGACCCGGACACTGCAGCCCTCACCTCGGGCAGCCCGCACTTGCCCTTATCCGCGTAAGGCGACAACCCTGCTGCATAATTCACCGACATCATCGCCGGCGCTGCCGCACAGGAACAATAAAGTTTCCCTTGTTGAGGCCGCTTCCGCCGGAAGTAGAGAAGGGACGGCCGGGAAAGAGTAGCCGCCTTCCCTAGATACGTGCCCTAGGGTGGGGTGGGGTACGTGGAGGTGAAGAACAGCATTCTTTCCAGAGCGCATGCGCTCTCCTGATGCAGCAAGCGCAGTCTTTAGTACTGGCAGAGACTTCTCTGACTTAGTGGCTTCCCCAGCCCTGGGATCCGGCTTGTCTGGCCACCAGAGCCAGAAAGATGATGAGGCCACTAACAGGAGCCGAGGCAGGGGGATTGCGACTCCCAGACCAACTTCCTGTTTCAAAAGAGACAACATCAGGAAAACCCAGAAACGAATCAAAACAAAGCAAAACAAAAACCCTCTCGCACAGTTCTCAGTGTGTAGAGCCCTACCCCGAGTGCTTATGGCACTGGCGGGAGGGGACACAGCAAGTTCGAAGCCACGCTAGGCTACTTGATACCATAACCTTTGTGACTGTCATCCAGTGTCTCCTGTCTCTGGCTACAGGAGAGAATGAATGGAAAACTGGGGTTCTTGGGCAGAGGACGGACCTCTGGGCCCCCTGCCAACATTTCCTGGGTTAGTTTCTGGAGTGTACCTCCCAGGATATCACAGAACATAGGGTCAGGGCCACAGTACTGGGCGAGTTCCACGTGCTGCCCAGAGGTGCCCAGAGATGCAAGGAGAGGTGAAGAGGATAGATTGGAGGCGCGGAAACCTCCTGGGATGCCCTGCTTCTTCCGTGGCCATTGAGAGATGGGAGGCACCATCTGAGCATTCTGCCTGTTGGTAATCAACAGACACAGGAGCAGGCCGTGGTGATGGTGACTGGGGACCCGGGTCAGTGGCAGCATATAACAACCGAAGCCTCCTGACGCCCGTGGAGACCCCAAGAAAGGCTTCGAGGAGGCAGGAGCACACAGGGAGGTGGGAGAGGCCCGTCCTTGGGGCTGCCCATCTGAGCAAGCTGGCTAACAGCAGCTTGTCTCCTCCCTTGGCTCATCCGTCACCTGCCCCCACCCCACCCCCCCAACCTGATCGGGTGTCACCTCTACTCTGCTGCTGGTGGCTCGCAGCTGGAGCGGGTAACCAGAGAGGCTGCTTGGACACTGGGTTCCGGCCGGAGTCGCTTGAGGTAGGGGGATGTAGGTGAGGGAAGCCAGGGAAGTCTGAGTGCTGGTGAGGGGTGCTACCTGCAACAGTATGAACACAAGCATCTGTACACTTGTGACCGGCACACACATCCCACGCGGAAGCCGTGGGCCAGGCCCAGTGCGCAGCGTCTCCTGTGCTATGTCACCTCTTCCAGGAGGCAAACTCTTAAATCCACAGGCCTGACTGGTAGCATGTGGACAACTCTTTTGGGTGTTTTGTCACCCACCCTTGGTGGTAGGTGTGGGGTGAAAGTGAGCCTGAACCGTCAGACTAATTAGTAGAGGAGGTGGGATGGATGGATGGATGGATGGATGGATGGATGGATGGATGGGTGGATGAGTAGATGGATGGATAGATAGATGGGTGGGTAGATAGATGGATGGGTGGATAGGTGGATGGGTGGATGGGTGGATGGATGGATAGGTGGATGGGTGGGTGGGAAGATGGGTGGATGAGTGGATCTGCCCTAAATAGTGACAGTCTTGACCAGACTTTCTTGCAAAGGACTGACTGTCCTCCCCTGTAGCTCCATTACATATGAACCCAGGTTAGAGGTGCAGGAGGACACCCAGCTTGGGAGAACTCGGAAGCTCTGTTTGGGGCGGTAGATGATTCTGTCTGCGAGAGAGGAAATTTTGTGAATAGAAGTTTCACAGAGAAGTGTGTTTGTGTGGTGGGGAGTTCATGGCATCAATGACTGCACAAACTCCAGGTTGCAGCCCGTGTGAGCTGCTGAGCTAGTGCTGCCGGTTGTGATGCACGCTCAGCCCCACTTCAGGGGACTGCCCAGACAAGGAGGAATTATCTGTTTATAGTTGAGGACAGTTCCCTCAGAAAGTGCAAGTAACCTGAACTTGGACACACAGCAGATCTGCCCAGACTGTGTTGTGAGGGCAGTGTGGCTGACCACCCCAGCATCCTGTCCCTCACCCCACCCACACCTTGCCCAGAAACAGGACAAGAACCCAGGTGTGATGAAGACCCTCCGGGCACGGTTCAAGAAGACAGAGGTGAGTCTGCAGGCTTGGGGGAGGGCATGAACCCACCACTCCCTCCTCCTGCTCAATCCTCCCCGCTGTGGCTCAGAACCCACCAGTCCACTGCTAGTCCTTTAGGCTCCACCTGATCTCCCCTATCCGCTCTTTCCCCAGCTGCTCCAGCAGGTCCATGGTTCAGTTTTCTGGACCAAATGCTGATTGCCCGCATGGGTTCACTGAGTCCCGCTCATGCTTCAGTTCTGCTCACCCACCCCCGACTCAGGGTCTCGGTGGTCACCATGGCAATCCTTCCTCCTTTGCACATGCTAGCAAGGTGTCGCCGAGATACCCCCCAACTCTTCCTGCCCCCCCCCACTGTTTTCATTTTCATCGTCATCTGAATTTAGTGATTACTGAGGGATTCCCAGTGTTCTGCTCTGTGAGCCCAGGTCTCTCTCACTATGATTCTTCAAGGAATGAACTTATAGTGTGTGCATTTGAGAGAGGAAAGATGGCTCTGGGAGGCCATGGAAGGTCCTCAAAGCCACACAGCAGGGAAGGGATATGCCTGTCTCCAATAGGAGATGGAGATAGGTATCAATGGGTGTGACCTGCAGGGGGGAATGGGGAGGGAGGTTTGGAGGGGGGAAAACAAGAGAGCGAGAGAGCCAGAGAGAGGGGACTGCTGCTTTCCTACACAGTAGAGCTGGACTGGTCCCTTAATATTTTCCACCTGGTCCCTCTTTTCCCCAGAAAAGTTTTTGACAGAATCCCTGAGCATCCCAGTCAGTTGGAAACCAAGTCATTGCAAATGCTGAAGAATGGGCTGGCAAGATGGCTCAGTGGGGAAAGGTGCTTGCAGCCAAGGGATGCATACCTGAGAGATTTCAGAGTCGATTTTATTATTTTGTGTGTGGGGGTGTACTGCCTGTGTGCCTGTTTGTGCTGGGAACTGAACTCTGCTTCTCTGTGACAGCAGCCATTGATCTAACTGCTAAGCCATCTCTCCTGAGTTTGATTCCCAGAGCCCACACGGTGGAGGGAGAAAAATGACTCCACAAAGTTGTCCTCTGACCTCTGCCTCCTATGCATGTGTGCACGTATACATATAAATGTAACTTTTAAAAAACTCTTTAAAAAAGCTGGGCGTGGTGGCGCACACCTTTAATCCCAGCACTCGGGAGGCAGAGGCAAGCGGATTTCTGAGTTCGAGGCCAGCCTGGTCTATCTACAGAGTGAGTTCCAGGACAGCCAAGGCTATACAGAAAAACCCTGTCTCGAAAAAAAACAAAAACAACAACAACAACAAAAAAGCTGAATTATTTCAAAATCTTGCAGCCCACCCTTGGCAAGAGACACTTAGCTTGGAATGTGGGTGTATTTTGGTGGGGCTTCGGAGAAGGGGCAGCAACAGAGTATGGAGGGGTGGGTCCCTGGTGCTGGACCAGCCTGGGCAGCAGATGGGAGGCCTGGTCAGCCCCTCCCTTCTGGGAACCTGTCTGCCATCCCCACCCTTCTCTGGTTTCCCCACAGCAGCCAGAGTGAAGCTTGGCTTTTGTCTCTGCAGCCCCTGGGGAAGAAAGCGAACACTCATGGCTGTCTGGAGGCCCCTTGGGCCTCTGGGTCCTCTCCTGCTGTGGCCAAGTGCCAGGTTGCAGCCCCGCAGATGTTAGCTAAGGCTGAGATCATCCCCAAGGTGTCCTCAAGGTTCCAGCAGGGGCTCAGTGGGCTCTGGGCCCCAGATTCTCTTGTGTAGAATGGGAACTACTTTATCTGGGGCACCCTTGCTGCTCTTCTGACCTTATTGGAGGGAAATCCCTCCAGGCAGTGATGGGGGCTTGTACAGTTTTGGAAATGGGAGCCCTGGCTGGCCTTGAATCACAGTCTTTCCTCTTCAGTCTCCTAGTGTTGTGAACATGGGTTGTACAGCCACATTGGGCTCAAAGTATTCTCTTTCTCCCTTTTTGTTTGTTTGTTTGTTTGTTTCTGTGTAGTCCTGGCTCTCATAGAACTTGCTCTGTAGACCAGGCTGCCCTCAAAGTCACAGAGATCTGTCTGTCTCTGCCTCTCAAATGCTGGATTAAAGGTGAGACCCACTGTGTCCAGCTCAGTATTCTCTCTCTCTCTCTCTCTCTCAAGGTGGCACATGTGTGTGGATGTGTGTACATGTATGTGTATATGTATATATGTATATGTGTATGTGTGATGTGTGTATGTATATCTATACATGTGCATATATGCATATGTATATATATGTATCTTTATGTGTGTATCTATTTATGTATATATGTGTATATATATGTATCTATATATGTGTATATATTTATGTATACATGTGTATATATGTATACATACTCCAGGACTCTCTGCAGTGAGGGACACAGCAATATCTAGAGTGTTGTGGGACACAGAGAAAGGCAGGAGTTGCTTATTGCTTATTAGGGAAACTATATCTCCACCTGTGCAAGGCAGTTGCATGAATGACTCACTTCTCCCCGAGTTCTGCCTCTCTGGGACTCTCATCCCACAGCTCCTGTCATGTATCCCTGCCTGCTGCCCCATCTCCAGGACAGCTTCTAAAGTGCCAACTTACATGCACAGAAGCCAGAGAGCTAGAAAGGCATCCCGCGGTCACTGGGTAAATGTAGGACGGAAGAGTCTCAGGCTGTGGCCCAGGAGTACTTGGTGGGTCCTGCATAGAGGGCTCTAATTTCAGGCGAGGCAGACAAGTGCCCGAACACCTTGGAGCCGGAAATGGGGGTTGCAACCCAGGCTTTCAGTTGATCTAAAGAGTCCTCTGACCCAGCCTGGGAGCTGTGCACGGGCCCAGATACATGTGCCTGAAGAATGAAATGCAGTTCTTATTGGGTACTCGTGGTGTACCAGGCCTGTTGTGCAGCCTCTGCACGGCCTCTGCTCAGCCTCTGCACGGCCCTCCGGAGCTGTGTCTGGAAAGTCTGTGTGAAACCCCATTGCACATATGAGGAGGGCGGAGGCCCCAACAGGTGAGGTCTAGGTCAGTCCCATAGGTGGATAATGGCGAGGCAGGCCTGGGATTCAAGTTTGGAGTGAGACTTGAGAGCCACTGGAGCGAAGCAAATAATGAAAGAGTAGATGGGTGGACAGGTAGGCCCGCGGAGTGAATGGGTGAGAGGATGTGTGCATGGATGAAGGGATGAGTGAGCCAATGCATTTGCCCATGAAAAGACGTGTTAGTGAATGGGTGGTGAGGAAATTAATGAGCGAATGGGTGAATGAAAACATTAACAAATGTGCAAATAATGACTGTTGGAGAGAGCGAATGTGTGAAACGATGGATGAACGAATGAATGAATGAAAAGATAGGCATAAATGTATGAATGAATGACGACTGGAAGGTGATGGCTGAATGAATGATGGACCACCTGTCCATCATTGTAAGTAAGGTGAGCTGGAGGTGAGGCGTTAGCGGGCTGACACCCGATAGGGACCATCCTGGAGGTGCGGGGCAGAGCCTGAAAGGGGGATGGAGCGTGTCAGTGCAGGAGTGGGGTGGTGGGGAAGAGCGCGCTACATAGCGGCCAGCGGGCCCCGGGGAAATGGGAGTAACCTGGAACGTAGAAAGGATGTGAGCCGGGCCTGATCTTTGGTGGAAGAGGTGGGAGGGGCCTGAAATATAGGGGGAAGCTGGGCGGGCTCTGTGCCTGAGCCTGGTGAGGAAGGGTGCTGAGTTAGGAGAAGAGGTGTGCCAGAGGAGGAGGGTAGAGCCCGGTGTCTGAGGAGGTAGGCGTGGTCTGACCTGGCCCCGCCCTCCTGCGGTTCGCCATGAAGCAGCTCTGCCTGTGCGCTGCTGCCTCCTTCGCGGTAGGCGTTTGGGTCCCTCTGCGCCTTCCCCTCTTTCCTAGAAAGAAGCTCGGCAGAGGGCGGGGCGCTTGCAGAGCCTGGGCGGGAAGTGGAGGGCGGTGTTGAGGGCGTCTGTGCAGGCGTGAGGTCAGCAGACCGTTGCGGGATGCAGGTCTTGGAGGACACTGTGGACAGTGACTCCGGAACTGTCCATGTTCCTGGGCAGTGAGTTTAACAACATTCGCGGCTGCAATTCCGCTGGCCAGGCCTTGATGCTACCTGGGGGCGATGGTCTTGGCTGAGCAGCTGTGAAGGGCGGGGGCGAGGTCGTGGGCGCTGGAGGATAGTTTGGAAAAGGCCAGTCATCCCAGCGTTCGGAGGCTAAGGCAGGGGATCTTTACTTTTAGTTACACTCAGTCTCAAAGAACTAAGATAGTAAAATAATTGTGAATGAGGAGCTTGGCACCACCAAGCGCTGGCTTCCATGCCCAGCACTACATAAACCAGGTGTGATGTTCCACACCTGTCACCCAGCCTTAAGCACTGGGAGGCAGGAAATTCAGGAATTCAAGGTCATCCTGACTCACAGGGAGTTTGACAGGCAGCATAGGCTACTTGAGGCCTTGACTCAAAAAACAAAAACAAAGCCGGGTCATTGAAATCCTCGCACTTCGGGAGATTTCTGTGATTTTCAAGGCTACCCTGTCTACATAAGAGACATGTTATAAAAAAAAGAAAAGGAAAAAAAAAAAAAAAGCCAGGCGTGGTGGCACACGCCTTTAATCCCAGCACTTGGGAGGCAGAGGCAGGGGGATTTCTGAGTTTGAGGCCAGCCTGGTCTACAAAATGAGTTCCAGACAGCCAGGGCTACACAGAGAAACCCTGTCTTGAAAAACAAAAAACAAAAAACAAAAAACAAAAAACAAAAAACAAAACAAAACAAAAAGGGTTGTACCCTGTCTTTCAAACTGGCTTTGGATTAAGGCACACAGAGGTGGTTTGAGGAAGATTGATATCTGGAAGCTGGCCTGGTGGTGGTGGGCCTGGATCACACGCTGGGGGGTGCAGGTTTCAGAGACACTGTCTGAGGCCCCCAGCCCAGGACCACCTATCCCACAGCTCCGGCTCAACCCCACCGACCTCAGCTCCTGCCCACCCTGTGGCCGGTGCCCTATCCCGAAACCCGCAGCCAGAGGCAGGCGCCAGGCAAGTGCTCAGGGGTGGGTGGGGAGAGCCCGGAGCAACTGCCCCTGTTCTTTGGTGGGGAGGGGACATCGACCCACTCAGTCCCTCGCACCTCTGGGTGTGCCACTGCAGGGCCAAGACTGGGGCAAAAGTGACCAGCGACTGCTCCAGGCAGTGGAGAACAACGATGTGGCCAGGGTGGCCTCGTTGATCGCCCACAAGGGGCTGGTGCCTACAAAACTGGACCCCGAGGGCAAGTCTGCGTGAGTGTCCAAGCCCTGGGGTTGGGGTGGCTTTGGACATTCTTCTGGGGTTGACCCCTGACTCATGCCTCTAGGTTCCACTTAGCAGCCATGAGGGGTGCGGCGGGGTGTCTGGAAGTGATGCTGGCTCAAGGTGCCGACGTCATGAGCACGGATGGAGCAGGTACTTCCGGACGTGCCCCTGGGTGGATGGCAGGGCTGCATCAGCTGTGCAGAGCACAGGTCCAACTGTGGGAGCTCGCTGTCCTCAGTGGGGCTGTAGCTCAGTAGGTTGGACATTCACCAAACATGAGGGAAGTCCTAAGGTCTGTCCCCTGAACTGCTGGCACACACCTGTCATCCCAGCACTTGTGTGGAGGCACGAGGATCGGGAGTTCAAGGCGATCCTCAGCTACATAGGAACTGCAGACCAACCTGGGCTATATGAGAACCTGTTAAAAAATAAAAGTAAAAGACCCCTTTGATCACAGCGCCAGAGGCAGAGAGATCCTGTGAGTTCTAGGCCAGTCTGGGCTACTTGGGACATTGTTTCTAAAACAAAGACAGCAAATGAATATAGCAATAAAAAGGCCGCTGGGAATGGCACAGTTTTAGGAAGTAGCTGAGTTTGGACATTCAGGCTTGGGAGGCAGCTGAGAATACCTGGAGGACACTCCTCTTCTCTTCTCCCCTCAGGTTACAATGCCCTTCACCTGGCAGCCAAGTACGGGCACCCAGAGTGTCTGAAGCAACTCTTGGAGGTCCTGATGTCCACTCCCTCTCCATACTGAATTCCAGCTATTTCTCCAAACCCCAGCTGCTCCTGGTCCCCAGCCCTGCCTTGCCCCTTTGTTACAGTCATCAAAGTAGCGTTATCTGGAACATGGGTTCTCAGGGAAAGAAGATGGAAGAGGGGAGCAAGAGAGCCTGAGGGGCAGGAGAGATGGCTCGGTGATTACAGCACTGGCTGCTCCTGCAGGGGACTGGGATTCAATTCCTGTCACCCCCATGGAGGCTCACAACCATCTGTAACTCCAGCTCCAGGAGATCTGACTGACACCCTCTTTTGGTTTCCTCAGACATTACTCTCTCTCTCTCTCTCTCTCACACACACACACACACACACACACACAAAAATTTAAAATAAATCTTCAAAAGTAATGAATCTGTGGGTCTCAGCAGGTAAAAACATTTGCCTTAAGCCTGATCTTTGTTCCCTGGGATGCACATGAAAGGAAAGAGCAGTCCCCCCCCCCCACACACACACAGGATATCCTCCATTCTCAGCAGTGTACAGATTACCCTCCACTCAGCAGTGTGCCGTGCCGTGTGTGAGCATGCACGCACAGAAACTAAGGCCATAGAGAGTTACAGGAAAGACCCTGAGAAAGCAGGGAGCAGGGGAGGGCAGGAAAAATCAGTCACTCGGGAAATAGAGATGACATCACCTGTCACTCCTTCCCAGGCTTCCTGCGTGGTGGACATTGAGGACAGCAGTGGGTGGACAGCCCTTCACCATGCAGGTAGGTGCAGCTCTATTCTCCCGAATTCAAGGAAGGCCCTCTGCCAATGAGCTACATCCACAGCCCTCACTAGGGAATTC
This sequence comes from Mus pahari, assembly GCF_900095145.1. Taxonomy (NCBI): domain Eukaryota; kingdom Metazoa; phylum Chordata; class Mammalia; order Rodentia; family Muridae; genus Mus; species Mus pahari. Next base: position 46,174,143 of record NC_034598.1, read on the forward strand.
TAGGTGGGGTTCCTCCCTGACCACGCCCCCAGCCCCTCACTGGGATTCTAGACAGGGACTCCACCCTGACCACGCCCTTAGTTTTTAAAGAATGTGTGTCCATGTGTCCCTGTGTTTGGCCTGTGGAAGTCAAAAGACAACCTTAAGGTGTCTTCGTCAGGCACCCTCCACATCCTCTGAGACAGGGTCTCTCTCTGAACCTGGTCTTCACAATTTAAGCTAGGTTGGCTGACCAGTGAACCTTGGATCCTCCTGCCTCTGCCTCCCTGGTGCTGGGGTCACAGACATGCACTCCCATACCTGACTTATGTGGGTTTCGGGAATAAGGTGCAGGTCCTCAGTCTTCCCAGCCCTCTCAGTATGTTGATATAGAGTCTCTCTCTGTAGCCTAGGCTAACCTTGAAGTCAGGGTCCTACTGCCTCCAACTCTGGGTGACAGATGTGGGCCACATCCCCATCTGCTTTCCTTCTTTTGACCTGAATGCAGTCCCCAACAGAACCAGGCCCTTTTGCCCATTGCACAAAGAAGTTAGGCACATGTACTAGTGGGGGAACCCTATTTCTTGGACCCCAAAGCCTAGTCTCTGGGTATATGTACAAAGTGGGGTACCTAGAACCCTAATTCCTTCCAGGGTCTCCTGGGTACCTTGATTGCAGCTAGGTCCTCCAGCACACCCCTCAAACCCAGACTCCATCCTCAGAGCAATCAAGGACTTACTGGAGCCCCTGAGCACAGGGCCCAAGTTAGAACCACCTGTTCCCAGGGACTGCACACTTGGATTTACTTTAGGGGTAATTAGCCACTAATTCCCCAGTCAGAGGCACCACCAGGTGGTGTCGATGCCAATAGGAGATATCTTAAACATTAAATTGCATTTATTCATTTATTGTGAGGTTGGGGACATCCTTGTCATGGTGCTTGTGTGACAGTCAGAAGGTGACTTTTGGGAGTTGGTTGTCTCTCCACCAGCTGGCTCCTGGACGTTGAACTCAGGTCATTTGGCCAAAAGCACTTTTACCAACTGAGCCATCTTTGAGACCCATTTTTTTTTTTTTAAAGTTGTTTTTATTTGATTTTAAATTTTTGTGAAAAAATATTTTTAAAATGTGTGTGAGTATGGTTTGGTTGCATGCATGGCTGTGTTCCATATAAGAGCCTGGTGCCATCAGAGGCCAAAAGGGGGTGTCAGATCCCTGGAATTTTTACATACATGAGCTGCCATGTAGGTGCTGGGAATTGAACCCGAGTCCTCTGTGGGAGGAGCCAGTGCTCTATTGAGCCATCGTTCCAGCCCTGAGGTTTTAGTTGAGGTCTCAATCTGTAGCCCAGGCTGGCCCCTAACTTGCAGCCATCTTCCAGCCCGGGCCTCCCAGCTGCTGGGATGACCAGTGTCAACTGCTGTACTGTGTAGTGAGTTTTAGGCCGGCCTATGCTACAGACCAAGACCCTGTCTCAGCAATTAAACTATAGTGATCTTGGCAGGCAGCTGTCTCTCCCACCCACGCTTCTTTTTCTTGTCTGTCCCAGCGGCTGGTGGTTGTCTGTCCTGCTCAAAGCTGCTCTGTTCCTTTAAGGCACACATGAACCCCCGGGATCGGGTGAGCTGGGATCTCACTGGGTGGGTGGGGGTACAGTGTTATCCTTATGGTGGATGCCCACCATGGGCAACACCCCAGGCATCGTCTGCAAAGCATGGGTGAGTCTCATGCCATTTCATCCTCCCTACCAGTCGGGTGCCACACCCCTCATCATAGCGGCTCAGATGTGTCACACAGATCTGTGCCGCCTCCTCCTACAGCAGGGGGCTGCCACAAATGACCAGGACCTGCAAGGCAGGTGAGCATGTCCCCTCCAGGCCTTTCCATCATATGCTGCAGGATTGGGGGCAAATATCTTGACCTCTTTAAGCTGGCGACCCAGTTGCCACTTCCTCCCTACTCTTCCTGGCCTGGGTACACAGACAGGTGTATGGTGTTGGGGACAAGCCTCTGTCCCCTCAGCAGCTCCTCTACCCCACAGAACAGCCTTGATGCTGGCATGTGAAGGGGGCAGCCCCGAGACCGTTGAAGTACTCCTGCAGGGTGGGGCCCAGTTGGGCATCACTGACGCACTGGGCCAGGATGCCACTCACTACGGAGCCCTGACTGGAGACAAACTCGTCTTGCAGCTTCTACACGAGTCTGCACAGCGCGCTTCACCTCCCAGTGGTATGCAAGCCCCTACCCTTGCTCTCCTAGGCAGTTTCTGGCCATCTCCTTATATGTTACTGATAGTTTTGAGGTACCCCAATGTGCTGTCATGAACATTTTCATGCTTCTTAACTCAGGGCAGTTTAAAGAATCCCCACTGGTGTGAGGGTCCACTGTGATTTCCTGGGTCATCCTTAGTATGGAGACTCCGCCTTTCTTAAGAGGTGGCAACCCACGCACCCACTCACTCCAACCTGGAACTCCAGTGCCCCGAGTCTCTGAGAGATGAAAGGTCCTCCCCACCCGGGACTCTATCCATAGATCTCTCTACCTTACTGTTCCTATTCAGAGGCTGGACTTTGTGGTGCCCGACTAGGAGACAAGAGCAGTTAGATCTTAGTTTGCGGTTAGCCTGGGGTACAGAGGGAGACTCACAGAATGAACAAAAGAAGAATTAATGCTTCGGAAGCTTTGAGAACCCTTGGAATACCTCAGGTTGGCCAGTGGCCTTTCTAGAGCTGAGAACACATAACTGTGTGCCTGTTTCCCCTCTCTCCCCAGCCTCTCTAGAGGAGGACTCCGGAGAGGCCTCATCTCAGGTAGGAATCCGGAAGACGTGACGTGAACGTCCCCTGACCTACAGGAAGAGACAGACTTCTATGTACAGGGTTCTGTCATGGCCCCTATCCAGGATCTGCCCCTGCTCAGTGGCAGTGACATGAACACCAGCAGTCCTACACACTAGGGGCAGTGAATCTGGGACAGGTGGCTGAGGACTGGCATTGCTAAGGGCTGCTTCAGGCAAAGCAAGAGCAGGCCTGACCACTTTCCACATTCCTGCCCTGGGTCTGCTGTGTCTCAGGCTTCATAGAGAATAGGAAATGACATAGAAGCCGACAGAGCCAGGGAAAGTATAAAGTATGAACAGCGAGCCATATGATCTAGAGTAAGTGGGAAAACACAGGGTCCTTCACAGTATGGAGGAGGCAGGGGAGCTGAGGCTGCTGACAGCAGGGTATGGTCACATTGTATCCCCTGTGTGGATCCTGGCCCTGTACCCCATGTGCTACACCCCCTCTGCCCACACCAGAACTCAGTGTCCAGCCATGAGAAACGAGGAGCCCCCAAGAAGAGGAAGGCACCCCAGCCTCCAGCCAGCACACCAGTTCCTGTAAGAGTTGGGGGGAGCCTGTGGCAAGGTGGGATTCTGCTAGCTCTAGAGACTTTACCTAAAGTGGTGTCCCCTGGTGGGGAGGGGACAGGACGATCGGGATGCTTATGAGGAGATCGTGCGCCTGCGACAAGAGAGAGGCCGGCTCCTGCAGAAGATCAGGGGCCTGGAACAGCACAAGGAACGGAGGAGGAAGGAGGTTAGGAGGCTGCAGGCCCTGCAGTCTGGGAGCAATTCCCTGGGATATCATTCCACCTACCTTCCTGTCCGTCCTTCCCCCTCTCTTCCCCACTGTCCCTTTGCTCCTGACATGCAGCCCCCTCACTGGCCTTTCAACAATCCAGGCTCTGCTCAGTCCCAGGGCCTTTGCCCATGGTGTTTGCTGTACAGAACTGCTGCCCTTCCAGCTGTCACCAAGGCTCCCTTTCTCCAACATCTCCCCTGCGACCACATTTAAAATTGTACCCTCCTTTTCAGCTTCTTTCATTTCACCAGAGCACTCTACCACTCAAAGGCATGCTTATGAGGACAGGCTCGCCCATGAGGGCAGGCTCAGGTGAAAGTGCTGAGCTCAGAGTGGATGAATACTGGATGAGGAGTGGCCCATGGTGAGGAATGTGTGAATGAGTGAATGCATGCATGAATGAATGGCCCAGAACAGGATCTGCTACACAGCAGGCAATGTACCAAAGCGCCTTGAGTGAAAGAACAGAATGCGGTCTGACAGTGTGAAGGATCAGTCAGAGTGGCACACAGTAGGTGCTCACAGTACATGCAGAAAAGACATGGCTACCAGACACTAGGTGATACATGGCTGTCCAGTCCCAACCACTTCTACCTGCAGCCCCTGGAGGCGGAGGCCAGCTCAGTGCACAGCCTGGAGAGACAGGTAGGTGGGGAGGACACAGCCAGTTATTGGGAGGGTCCAGTGTCCTGAAGTCTTCAAGTGCTGACCTCGGTCTCTGTAGGTGCAGGAGCTGCAACAGATGCTGGCGGAGAAGCAGGAGGAGAAGGAGAGCCTGGGCCGGGAGGTGGAGAGCCTGCAGAGCCGCCTGTCCCTGCTGGAGGTGGGCGGGGCTTGGGAGTGCAGAGCTGCAGGAGGGTCTGGAGGGGTTAGGGTGTTGCCTTAGGGGCAGGGCAATAGGCTGGGTGGGGTGGAGCTTGGGATGGCCTTAGAGATGTAGGGAAAGGCAGGGAGTGAATGTGGACTGGGGCCTTCATCAAAGTGTGTCCTGCCAGTGTTGGGAGGGGCAAAGGGTGGGGTCCCGGCATGAGTGAGGAGTGTGGTAGAGTGTGGCCAACTTTGACGTGCCAGAACTTCACCCATGTACCATGGGGCATCCATAATGTCCCGGCCACACGACTGCCGTAAAATCACACACTTATCAAGACTTCTGCAAACATACACACACATGCAAAGATTGCAGCCCCTCTGACACACCACACGTGCCCCAAACATATAAATATACCAGTCACACACAGGCCACAGCCCTCACACAGACACCCACACACTGCTGAGTATGCAACTAGAGTTGGTGATATAGACCAGTCACTAAAGAGGTTGCTGCCAACCCTACTGACCTGATTCCACTCCCTACATGATGGAAGGAGGGAACCAATTCTTCTGACTGCCACTTGTACTGTGGCATGTGTGCACTCCTGCAGGTACACACAGAGTAAGTGATAAAATATCCCTCCAAGCACATCATGGCACAGACATACACAGAGATGAGCATGTACTTGGGGATGTGCTGGGAGTCAAGTCCAGAGCCTTGATTCTGGCCAGAATGTCCCTCAGTGGTGAGTGCTTGCCTAGCATGTGCGAAGGCCCTGGTCCATACATGTATCTCACTAGAAGGTGGAAGGGTCATTTGGGTGCTCAGTGGACACAGACACAGCCAGTTGGGAGTCACCCCCACCCCCGCTGTTGTGTGGCTATATAGACATTGTCAGTTTGGGAGGACCTAAAGTCTCTTGTCAGTAAGGGGATGGGTCTGAAGGTCTACTTTGTGCTGGACTCCTAGAATGAGAGAGAAAACACAAGCTATGATGTAGCTACCCTGCAGGATGAGGAGGGTGAGATGCCTGACTTCCCAGGTGAGATCTGCACCTGCTCTGCCACACCCTCCCTGCTGCCTACCCGGGATTCTGGGGGGGGGGGAGATGGACATGTGGACACAGAGCCATGACCATGGCCTCCTATGGAGGAGGCACATGATGCCAGAAGAGCACAGGCACTGTGATCCCCACCTGCCTGAGGCAATGCAGCTCCCCACTGAGCAGCTCCTGACTGTCCCTCATGGCGGTGTGTCCCCAGCCTGACTCTGTGCTGTTCTCAACCTTGTCAGGAGCCGAAGCACTGATGTCAAAGAACCAGAGTCCATCAGCAGAGGACATAGTTGCTTCCCTACAGGAGCAGGTGGCTCAGCTCACCAGGCAGAACCAGGAGCTGCTGGAAAAGGTCCAGGTGGGAAAACTGAGGCAGTGGACATCTCTGCAGACCTTGGGGTGGGCAGGGAACATGGTGAGCCCACCTCTTAGCCAGCCTGCCTTCCCCCTCCCCCCAGATCCTTGAGGAGTTTGAAAAGGATGAGGCGCAGATGGCAGAAGAAAGTCAGCCCGAGGTCGTCCCCCTGGTCTTGTATGAATCCTTACGGGCAGAGCTTGAGCAGCTTCGAAGGCAATACACGGAGGCCATGCATGCGCAGCAGCAGCAGCAGCAGCAGCAGCAGCAGCAGGAGCAGCAGCAGCAGTGGGAGGAGGGGGAGCCACCCAGGGCTCATGGAGGAGAAGAGACAGCATACCAGGAAATCAAGGATAAGGGAATCACTCTCCAGAATGGACCCAGCATCCCAGACCTCAATGGCACCACATATACAGAAACCACAGCAAATGGAATGGAACTCCAAGCAGGAGGCTCCAAGGGCGTCCAGAACACTGGAGCAGGGGTTTCAGAAGCAGCACCCATAGAACCCGAGGCTGCAGGTTCAGAGGCCACGGGGAAAGACAGAGTGGCAGCCGAGGCAATGGACACTAGTGCTACTATGGCTGAGGCCCTAAATGTGAAAGCTCTAGACGACAATGCCGAAAGTAAGCCAGTGGCTGCCAAAGATACAGGAGGAAAAGAGAACCCTGGATTGAAAGCTGATGGGGTGGATGTGTTGGCCCAGGCAGGGCTCACAGGAACAGTGATTAGAAACATGGAGGCCACCGGAGTGCGGGATACAGGAATTCAGGCCACAGGATTAGAGGCTAAGGCAGTGAAGACCACTGGAGTGCAGGCCACAGTGGCGGAGGTCATAGGAGTGAAGGTCACAGGAGTGCAGACCACAGCGATAGAAGCCATAGGAGTCAAGGACACCTCCCAGGAGACCACAGGAGCGCAGGACACAGCTATGGAGCCCACAGGGGCACAGGACACTGTGACAGAGACTACGGAAGCCGAGACCAGCGGCACGGGGGACCCTTGCGCTGCGATCCTGCACCCGGGGACGGCGGCGGCGGCACTGCAGGCCGAGCTGGAGATCCGGATCCGCGGTCTGGAGGAGGCGCTACGCAGGAGGGAGCGGGAGGCTGCGGCCGAGCTAGAGGCTGCTCGGGGCCGTTTTGCAGAGGCGGAGGCAGAGGCGGAGGAGGCGGCGCGGGGGCGGAGCCGCGAGCTAGAGGCGCTTCGGGAATTGCTGGCCACGGCCACGGCCACCGGCGAGCGCGCACGCACAGAGGCCGCCGAGTTGCGCCAGGCGCTCGCCGCCTCCGAGGCTCGGGTCGCCGAGCTCAGCTCTACAGTGGACGCCGCCCGCGAGGAGCTGGAGCGCATGCGCGGGGCCTCGGTTCCAGCGGACGAGCACGAGCACGCGCTGGGCGCCCTGCGCGACCACGTGACCCGGCTGCAGGCACAGCTGGCGGACCTGGCGCGCAGGCACGAGAAGACTAGCGCCGAGGTCTTCCAGGTGAGCGCCTGCGCCAGGCTGGCCTTTCCGAGGATTTCCGCGTGGGCCTGGGCGTCGGCGTGAATGTCTATGCACTTATACGCAGTACTCCCGAGGCCACAAGAGGGCGTCCGATGTCCTGGGTGTTGGAGTTACAGACATGAGCCCCCGCGTGGGTGTTGGGAGCTGAACCCTGGTCTGCAAGAGCAGTGATCTAACCCTCTTTGCTATTTCTCCAGCCCGTAGTATTTCTATTTAGATTTAATTTATTGTTTTCTATGTGGTGCACACAGGTGGCATGGTGGGAAAGTCAGATGGAAGCCTGTGGGACCCAGTCCTCTCTTCCCCATGTGGCTCCTGAGCATCAACCAAGGCTGTTAGGCTTGGCTGCAAGCACCTTTACCCTGAGCCATTCCTGAGCCCGGGGTGTGTGTGTGTGTGTGTGTGTGTGTGTGTGTGTGTATGTGTGTCTTGTTTCTATAGCAGAGACTTGTGTGGTTGAGGCTGACCTTGAAAGCCTGATCCTTTAGCGTCTACCCCCCAATTAGAGGGATGATAGGTTGGCATCAGTAGGACCTGTTTACACAGAGGTGCATGCTGGGCCAGCTCTCTACCCACTGAGTCCCATCTGAGTTGAAAATCTTGTTTTTGCCAACTATATTGTGTGCCCACAGCAGCACATTGAGGCCCCGTCTCAACAAAACAAAACAAAAAAAGTGAACAAACTTCCTTAGAAGGGATTGTGTGTGTGTGTGTGTGTGTGTGTGTGTGCGCGCGCACACACACACACACACACACACACATGTATGACAGTTTCTCTCAGTTCTTGCTTTGGCCTTGAAGTCACAGTGTAGCTTTGGAACTCCTAATCCTCCTGCCTCAGGTTCTCGAGTATCTGGGTCACAGGCTTGCACCACAAATGAGGACACCAGGGTACAAAGAGGCCTAACTACCTGTCCAGGGACAAACAGCTCGTAGCCAGTGGTTCTTGGCAGGACCAGGATGTTACCAGAGTCGGGTGGGAGTCAGAACCTTCCTTGAGGTGGAACGGTATCAGCTCAGCATGGAAGGGTGGGAAGAGCCGAAGGATCCAAGCCACTTTGGGGTCTAAATGTCCCGAGAGTCACGCATGGGCTTGGGCCACAGGTGCAGCGTGAGGCATTGTTTATGAAGAGCGAGAGGCACGCAGCCGAGGCCCAGCTGGCCACGGCCGAGCAGCAGCTCCGGGGGCTTCGTACAGAGGCCGAGAGGGCGCGCCAGGCCCAGAGCCGTGCCCAGGAGGCCCTGGACAAAGCCAAGGAGAAGGACAAGAAGGTGGGTTTCCTCTTTGCTCACTGTTGGTGCCCACTAGTCCGAGATTACACAAAACTAAAGAACCTCCCAGCCAGCAAGGGCTTGAGAATTTGGCCCATTTCTCACATGCGAAACTGAGTCCCAGAGAAGGAAGAAAGTCTCAGCTAGATTCACTCTTGGTATTGATGCGTCATGGTAACCATGGTAACAGATATCCAGCCTGTACTGTGTTCTCTAATTATCCCCATTTGAAGTAACATGCACAGAGAGGTGATACCACTCAGACAAGGTCACATGGCCATGAAATGGGTCATAAGCTGGGATTTGAACCCATTTATACATTTAAAAAATGTTTAAAATGATACGTATTTATGTTGGACTTGGGGCATGCATGTGTGGTCAGAGGACAATTTGCCTGAATCCATATTGTGCAAGCATGTGGGTCCCAGGGATTAAATTCAGGTAGAGAGACAGGCTTGGCAGCAAGTGTCTTTACCCCTGAGCTGTATCATTGGCCACCAATTGTATCTTTTTGTGTATGCCCTTTGTGTGCATGTGCATGCGTGGAAGTCACAGGTCAACGTTGGGCATCCCATAAAATGAGATTAAAAATCCCAAGTTGGGTTTATGGGCTACTGGGTATGGCCAGGCAGCCCCAGGCTCTATTTTTTTTCCAAGGTGTGCCAACACAGGCCTTAAGATAAGGGGAAGCAGGGTGTTTTTCTATGAAGAACCAAACCAAAACAAAAAACTGTATTTATTGACCTGGAGGCACCATAATGTCTGGTTCCTGTTTGCTGTGAGCAGACATGGCCGTGTAACAATAAAAGTTTATTAGTAAGTGTCGTATGTGATTTGGAATCCCTTCAGTGGTCACAAAATAGATCTTTCTTTGGATTTCTTTTTCTCCAGATATTTAAAAATATGAACATTTTAAGCCCTGGGCTGTATAAATACAGAGTTTTTTGGAGTGTTCTCACAGCATTCGGAATTCTCCTCAAATGAGGGGATTCCTGGACTGTGTTCTGGCAAGCAGGAGTGTGGTCAGAGGCTGAGTCAGCTCAGCTCCTGGCTCAAATCAGTGACCCTGTGCCAAGCTGCCCAGGAAAGGTGCAGAGGTCCCTGGTCCCTGCCTGGCTCAGCATGCTCACAGGGTCCCCTCCCCTTGCCAGATCACAGATCTGTCCAAAGAAGTCTTTACCCTGAAGGAGGCTCTGAAGGTGCAACAGTCCACCCCAGCCAGCTCCAAGGAGGAGGAGATCCTGCGCAGCCAGGTGACAGTCCTGCAGCAGCAGATACAGGTACTGGCTCTGTGTCATGGGGCAAGGGTGATGGGAGCCACAGACAGAGCAATCGGGGTAGAGGTGGGGATGGCTGGCAGGGTACAGGCTGGGCAGGGGACCTCAGACACTTTCCGAGGCAGCCACCAGCAGCCACTGGACACGGGGTTTTGACTCGGGTGCAGGCAGTGTGGGTGTGTCTTCCTCTAGATGGGCTTCCCTTCCCTTTCCATTCCAAATCCCCTTCTCTCCTTCCCTCCTCTTTTTTTCCTTTCCTCCTTCTCCACCTCTTTTTTGTGGAAGGGTCTCATGTAGCCCAGGCTGACCTCAAATTCACAATGTACACAAAGATGACTTTGTACCTCTGATCCCTCCCTCTCCCGTGTGTCCACAGGAGGAGGCCCGGGAGCATGGCGCTGTGGTGGCTTTATACCGCACCCATCTCCTGTATGCCATTCAGGTGAGTCCTCTGCCTCCTGACTCCGGCCCAGCTTTATTGATCCTCTACCACTGCCTGGGCCTCAGTTTCTCCTCCTGTTCAGAGCCAGCCTCATGGCTCCCGGGAACGCCCCCGTGCACTGATCTGTTTCTTGGGGGACTTGACTCCCTTGAGTTTGAAGGGAGAGATTTGCCCCCAGCAGCAGCACCAGGGTGTGACCCTGCCTCTGTCATCTCCCACCTCACCAGGGACAGATGGATGAGGATGCACAGTGCATTCTGAGCCAGATCCTACAGATGCAGCGGCTTCAGGCTCAGGGTCGCTGAGGACGCAGCTCAGCTGTTCAGTCTCCATCCTTCACCTCTACAAGCAGAAGCCACAGACACCACCTTCCCCAGCGCCCAGGGGATGAACAGGATTCAACACTCAGTGGGAGACCAGCCTGGGGCCTCAGCGATGGTGCCAGCTGACCACCCCACACTCCCTGTAGTCTGGCCCTCTGATTCCCAGCACTCCCCATTTGATATATTGGGAGCCTTGATATGCCACCTACATCACAATCCCCACTCAGGAGGACAAGCTTGGTGTGTGTGTGTAAAAGAGGGGGGGCAGGCATAACTGGTGTAACACACTGGGTGAGGGCAGGTATGGGGCAGGAGACTCAGAACACAGTTTAATCTTCTGGTTCCATAACACGATTATGGCAATAAATATAAGTGCAATGTAATATTTAAAGAAATCAAGTCGTAGAGTTGTGTCTCTCTCGGATGGAGATACACCTAGGAAGGGATGGGAGTGTGGTCAGTGGTGGAACCTTGTGACCACTCTAGAGGTGGTGGGGTCTGGGACAATGGATAATTGAGGCAGACTAAAATAGGCATTACTTTAAAGGCATTCACAACCACCAACTGCCAATGCCAACCTCTCATGCAATAGGCATTTTTATTCAAAGCCTCAGACTGTGTATGGTCCCAGGTTTATGAAAGGTTGCATGAGGACAGCTAGGGCTACAAGGAAACCCAATCTTGGAAAAACTAAGAGAGAGAGAGAGAGAGGTGGGGGAGGGGGGACATGTTTTCCCTAGAAGCAAAACAGTTTCTTTGAATAACAGCAGCAAGTAATGTAATCAGAAGTAATTTCACTCCTATGGAACAACGCTGGGAGGAGCATGATTTCACTGAGGCCGCAATGCACTGAGGTCTTGTTTCTTGGAGTGTTCTCACAGCATTCAGAAATCTCCTTAAATGACTGGATGCCTGGACTGTGTTCTGACAAGCAAGAGCCTGCTCAGCTTACACAAGACCTACAATGCCAAACTAACTTTCTTATTTTCTCTTTCTTTTGCCCTTCCTTCCTTCCTTCCTTCCTTCCTTCCTTCCTTCCTTCCTTCCTTCCTTCCTTCCTTCTTCCCTCCCTCCCTCTT
>NC_034598.1:46185945-46187692 GCF_900095145.1 Mus pahari
CTCTCTCTCTCTCTCTCTCTCTCTCTCTCTCTCTCTCTCTTCTTCCTGTCTCAGTCTCTCTCTCATTTTTTGTTTTGTTGTTTTGTTTGTTTTTTTGTTGTTGTTTTGTTTTTTTGAGACAGGATTTCTCTGTGTAGTCCTGGCTGTCCTGGAACTCACTCTGGATTCAAAGTCACAGAGGTCCTTCTGCCTTTACTTCCAAAGTACTGGGATTAAAGCGTTCACAACTATCAACTGTCAGTGCCAACCTTCTTTTTGTCATCTTTCCGTCCCAGATCATCACCCTGGAACCTCCCATTTGGGGACCTTAATTTTGGATGTTTTTAGTCTCAGACGAAGCTGGTTTAAACTTTTGATGCCCTGCTTCCACCTCCCAAAAGGTGGCATGAAAGGCCATTGCCACCACAGAAGGCTGGGAAAAGTGTTAATATTTGGCCAACAGTGTACACCTGAGAGAGATGCGAGCAATCTTAAGTGTGCCTTAGTGAAATTGAGGATGCCTGGTGAATATCAATTGGGTGGATTAAATTTGACCTGTATGGGCTGGGTGTCATTCAGCTGTGAGCAGAGAGACCACACAATGCACATAGAGTAATGATCTGTGTGTACTGGACATCCTATGCCTACCCGAAAAAGTGCCTACTGTGTGCAGGAAAAGTGCAGGGACGACTTTGTGGTAAGGGTGCAGATTCTAAGGTCTGTGCCTGGGGTGGAGCCCCAGGCTGGGAACTACTGTGTTGAGTCCCTGAGGGCCACTCTGTCCCTAAGGAACATGCTCCTGTCACTCAGGTCTCATTAGCCAATCAGGGTCTCGAGGCAGCCGAGTGGAGGCGGGAACTTCCGGTCCGCCATTCTCACGTTTGACTGCGAGTCTGAGGGAAGCTCTAGCGTGTCCCGTGCTTTGCGCTGAGACCGGCTACTAGGAGCTGTGAGGAGAGCGGGCGAGCTGGGAATCCGCGCCATGGTGAGCGGGGCCGCCGTCCCCACGCGGGGAGGATCCGCGGGAGCCCGTGTGGGGTCGTCCCGGGGCGCGGGAACCGGCGGCGTCCGGTGTGATTGCGTTGGTTCCCGAGGTCTCTGCACCTCCAGGCGGAAGCGGGACCTCGCTCTGACTTGGTTCCCCTGGCTGAACCTGCGCAGAACATGGGACGCGGGAGTCGGTGCTTGGGAAGTGGTCACGCACGCGTTGCTTTCGTCGTCAGGAAAGGCAGATTTTCTGACTGGCAGAGCTCTAGTTCCTCTGTGTCCTCTAAAGTTCTGCACCGGGCACGTGACATTCGGGTGTAGCATCCATCGCAGTTGACTCTGCGCAGTGATCAGTCTGTGTCACTAACACATTCGCCTGTAGATGCCATGCCGGTCCAGTCACGTGCGTTAGTAAGGCCAGACTCACTTTGTTTCCCTGCCTAAGTTGTCAAAATCGACCGAATATTAATTGTGTTTTTGTCCTAAGTGTTCTCTCATGTTCTGTCCGTCTCAGACAGCACAGTCTTTATCGCAGGTGTAGGGTAATTTAGAAGTCAGACGGTGTCACTGCTGTTTATTCAGTCTGTGAGCTCACGTTTTCATTCATGATGACCTTTTGTCATCGGCTTTCTGTCGCTCATTGCAGAAATCGTTAGACTCTTTTTTTTTAAAAAAAAGATTTATTTATTATTATATCTAAGTACACTGTAGCTGTCTTCAGATGCACCAGAAGAAGGTGTCAGATCTCATTATGGATGGTTGTGAGCCACCATGTGGTTGC
>NC_034598.1:46188207-46199518 GCF_900095145.1 Mus pahari
GATGGTTGTGAGCCACCATGTGGTTGCTGGGAATTGAACTCAGGACCTCTGGAAGAGCAGTCAGTGCTCTTAACCACTGAGCCATCTCTCCAGCCCTCGAATCAGCTTTTTGTTGGCAGGTGATGCTTCTACCGTGCACAAGCGAGTCCCTTACAGGCCATGGGAACTCTTGTAAAGGAACTATTGCTTACCGTCTCAGAGGGCTAGTCCATCATCATCACTGTGGGGAGTATGGTTGTACATGGGCAGATACACTGTGACTGGTCTCAGTCCAGATCAGGGGGCAGCAAGAACAGAGACAATAGGCATGGCTTGAGTTTAGTGTGAGGTGTGTAGTTTTGGCTTCTTTTAAAATACACAGAAATGTTATGGGAATATGGTTTTATTTTTAATTCTAGGTGCAGGGATATGGGAGTGCTTCACAGCAGGTGTCTGGGATTTGCTTCCTGGTCTAGCTGGGCAGCTGAAAATAGTTTCTGTGAGTGTGTAATACTTGGAATTCTGGGAAGTTTTCAGAGACGATGTAAATACTATGGCCTCAAGAGGTGTGTGGCTGATCCGTGCTTGGATGTTGGTTGTAGGTTACCACAGTTTGTTAAGTAGTTGTGCACAGAGAAATGAGAAGAAGAAAGTAGATACCTTGCTTCTGAAGATCAAAGTACTTGCTCCAAAGAATCTGATGCCCCAGTCAGTGGAAAGTAATCTAATGATGATGATGCCCTTTCTCCCTCTGTTCTTCCTTCTCTACTGTTTAGTGTTAGGGGGTTGAAAGGGAAAAAAAGAAGTAGAGAAGGGTGGAAGCCAGAAAAGAATCTACAAAGTAGCAAAGGCTGGCTACACGTGGGCATTTAGAACTTCAAAGCACACCCCTGTGATACCCTTTCTCCAACCAGGCAACATTTACTCCAGTAAGCTAAAGGTCCTAGTCCCTGTATTCAGACCTCCACAGGCAGTGAGCAGCATTTACTGGGTTGACATCAAATGTGACATGCATGAGCCTCTGGTTTATAGTTTTGTAAGTTAGCAATTCTGTTGGCCAGAGCTGGAAACTTGTTATTATAAAGACATTTTTCTTTACTAATCTCTAGGTGTGTGGTGTGATTTCACATTGGGAAAGCACTTTACTTTCAGAACAGCTTCACCTCTAGACTTTCAGAAATATGTTTTTAACAGTAAGTTCTCCCATGTTGACTCAGGTTGCCTTCATCCCACTGTGTGGCTACAAGGGCCTTGCTACTTTCCTGAGCAAACCTCTTCAATTTTTGGGTTAATTGTTTGTAGCTCTACACAGTTCTAAAAAAATATCTATGTGACTATAGTGGCCTGTCCATATCAGCAACAGGAAAAGGATTAGACCAGAGTAGAAGGAAGGGAAAGTTACTGTGTGGACGCTGCAGGGGAAACAGGTTAGGCAATAGTTGGATTACAGTTGGTCCAAGTTTGTGTTAATCAGTGAGCTACTGGGGTCTGAAATGGCAGGTGAGTGGCTTGGCCAGCATGCATTCACTCATACTGTACGAATGAAGGCAAACCAAATTGGTGAGTATACAATTTGGAGAGGTTACCTTGGACCAATGAATTTCCAACTCTCATATGTGTAAGTGCAAACCTGGTTTCGTCTCTTCAGTGTGGTTAGAGATTTGAGACACAGGGCATTTGGTTGTGGCTTGTGCCAGCTTACAGCACTCAGCAGCTAACTTTTTACACATGCATTTCGGTCTGTTGAGCAGAATTTCTTCCATGCTTGTCGTCTGGCATGAAGCAAGAATAGGTAGCTAGAATGAGTTCGGTCTGTTGAGCAGAATTTCTTCCATGCTTGTCATTTGGCATGAAGCAAGAATAGGTAGCTAGAATGAGTTAGCAGCTCCCTGGGAAGTCTCCAGAGCCTAACCAATCATAAAATCACTCAGACCCCTGGAAGTTTATTCCACTCACCATCAGGCTTTTCTTTAAACCTTCATTTAATCTCTTTGTGTCCCGGTTTAGCTCCGTTGTACATCCTGGTGCTTCTTTTCTCCTCAAATTATACGTTTTGTATCTTTCCTTGCTCCTTTTCATATAAATCTGCATAAGAGTAATTACTAATAACCACACGACAGAGTCATATGTGTAATTGAAATCTCCTTTGCCAGTGCCTTTAATCCAAAGTCTTCACTTTAGCTTCATGTGGATTTTTTTGAACAAGGATGGAAAGCAGCCACATTATTCACAGAAATGTCACAAGAATGGCCTTTAGGCCACTTACATTCTGAAAACTCTTGAGCCAGACCAACCTGATTTATTGTTCTCAGCACCATTGCCTTTCATGATCTTTTAGTGTGGCTCATTATCCCCATTTAAAGCATTCAACCACTGTTCTATTTCAAAGCTCTAAAGTCCACATTCTGTCAACAAGCAGCATGCATAGTAGGAAATTTAAAAGTGGCAGTTTCTTCTATTCCAGCTAGCTCCCCAGTAATGAGACAGACCTAAAGATTAATTGAACAAGCTTTAATCACAATAACTGATCAGCCTGCCTCTCGATGCTATACTTGCCACTCCCCAGTCACGTGCCCCAACTTGCTTGCCGTCTTGGAGTTGACCTGACACACACTGTTCCTTGTGTCCTCATGGTGGATCCTCATGGCAACTTTCCTTCTCCTGCCACCTTGGGCCCCTTCTTTCTCTGCTTCCTCTTTCTCTGGGACCCATGGTTGAGATTGGAGGTCCAGCCTGTCTCTTTCCTCTGCTAAGTCATTGGCTGTTCAACTTTTTATTAACTAATCAAAGATAATTGGGGAACATTGATACAGGGGATGGTCTAATTTTCATGACAATGCCTGTGTCCAGACTGTAACCAGATCTTGGGGCAAAGAAATGAGCAGCTGAATACACAGTGCACAAGACCTTCCTCCAAGAAGCATGCTTGGGCCTTTCAGAGAAATACCCTGCTTTCTGGCACCAGCTCCCATCTGAGTGTTGTATTGCTATGAAGAGATTCCGTGACCACAAAACAGTCAAGGCTTGCTTACACTTTCAGAGGTTCAGCCCACTGACATCAAGGCGTGGAATGATGGCATGCAGGCAGACATGGTGCTGGAGAGGTAGCTGAGAGTTCTACATCTGGATCAGCAGGCAGCAGGAAGAGAGAGAGCCTGTGGGCCAGCTTGGGCCCTTGAAACTCAAATTGTACCCCCAGTCATACACCCATCGCAACAAGACCACACCTCCTAACCCTTCTCCTGCAGTGCCGCTCTGTGATTGATGGCTGTGGGCCTGTGGGGGTCATTTTCATCCTAACCAGTGCAGAATTACTTTTAAAGTTCTATTTTTGTATGTGAATCACTGCTCTAATCTCTATTTGCTTCTGTTCTCCAATGTTTCTCAGTTATTAAGAACTTCATTCCATTTTCCTCAAGTGGTTATTATTTTTTAAAGCAAGATGTCACAGCAATGTTTTCTGTTGCTGTGATGAAACCCCATGACCAAGGGGAGGAGGAAAGGGTTTATTTGTCTTATCCTTCCATAGTACTGTTCATCATTGATAGAAGTCAGGACAGGAACTCACACAGGGCAGGAACATGGAGGCAGGAGCTGATGCAGAGGTCCTGGAGAGTGCTGCTCACTAGCTTGCCCCCTAGGGTCTGCTCACCCTGCCTTCTTACAGAATCCAGGGAAGGCACCATTCAAAATGGCCTGGTCCCTCCCCATTAATCTCTAATTTAAAAAAATGCCTTTCAGGTCTGCCTACAGCCCAATCTTATAGAGACATTTTCTAAGTTGAGGTTCCCTCCTCTCAGATGACTTCGGCCTGTGTTGACTTGACACAAAACTATCCAGCTTAGTATGCCAGGCTTGCTTTGCATGATGTTATTGAGAATACCTTGGAACACCTAAAACTGCCTCTGCCACTCAGTGCTGGGAGTAAGGTATTCAGGTTAGTGAGAAGGAAAAAGAGACAAGGGAATGAGTATCCTAATGGAGCCTGCGAATTTCCTGGGGAGATTCAAATGCAGAAGGACCTGTGTAAGAATCAGTCAGTGGGGCTGGAGAAATGGCTCAGTGGTTAAGAGCACTGACTGTACTTTCAAAGGTGGTGAGTTCAAATCTCAGCAACCACATGATGGCTCAAAACCATCCACAATAAGATCTGATGCCCTCTTCTGGGGTGTCTGAAGACAGCTACAGTATACTTACATATAATAAATAAATCTTAAAAAAAAAAAAAAAGAATCAGTCAGTTGTCTAAGTGGTGATTTGAATATGCTTGGCCTATGGGGAGTGAGTGACACTATTAGGAGGTGTGGACTTGTTGGAGTAGGTATGGGCTTGTTTGAGGAGGTGCATCACTGTGGGCTTTGAAACTTCCTACTAGGTGCCTGAAAACAGTGCTCCTGGCTTCCTTTGGATGAAGATGTAGAACGCTCAGCTCCTCCAGCACAATGACTGTCTGGATGATGCCATGACCCCTTCCTTGATGATAATAGACTGAAACTCCGAATCTGTAAGCCAGCCCCAGTTAAATGTTGTCCCTTATACAAATTGCCAAGGTCATAGAGCAATAGAAACTCTAAGGCAGTCTACTTGTAAGGTATTGTAGTCAGTGCAGAGAAAAGGAGGTGGCAGAAATGAGGCTGAAAGTTTTTCAGTTTTGTCTGCACTTGTGATTATCCTTGAGTAGTCAGGTATCAATTTTAGGTGATCAATAATTGTTCTGGTAAATATTGCTTTTAGGGTCTTTAGAACAGGATAATAAAGAATGTTCTTATGGAAACCACAATTATGTAGTTGTACTAGTTCAACCAGAACAGAAGACCTGAACAAATAGGTGTGGTTCTGCCTAACTGGCCTGTTGGTTTTCTGGCTGAAAGAAATGGCCTGAGAGAAATGGTATGAGTTTTTCTTGGTGTGTTCTAATACAAGTTGTTATTCTTTTGAATACCCGGGGACATAAAGCCTGTTTTACAATATATTTTTGAGATCATAATTACTTCATTTGGCCTTTTCCTTTCCTCTCTCCTGGTCCTCCACATACCCTCCCTGCATTCAAATCCATGGCCTCCTTTTGCTTTAATGGTTGTTCCTATTTGAGTTTGATCTAAGGTTGTGTAATGACTGTGCACTCTAGAGACCCTACACCCAGGAAGAGAAGCATAAAGTGCTATGGGAGGCTGGAAGAATTTCTACTTAAATGCAGGTTTGCAGTAGAATGGCTCTGTGTGCTTCTGGGATGGGAGGCAGGGCTGGGAAGGCCTGGGAAGTATGAGTCATTTGACCTGTCTGGCCCTTGACACAGAGGGTCTCTGGGAAGGCCTCACAGTGGGAGCAGCAGCATGGTGGCTCTTTCTAAGGTTCTCCAGGATCAATATGTGAGTCTGCTGTGTCTGTTATGCTGCTGTGTGTCAGTATTTGAGCCACATTGCTTTCCCAGGAACACTTGGGAAGAGGAAAGGGAAAGGCCAAATAAAGAAGTTATGATCTCAAAAATATATTTTAAAAACACTGAGACAGGCTTTATGGCCACATGTGTTCAAAGGTGGATCAGGCAGATTGCAGCTCGTGTGCAGTAGCCTATGTGGCAGGAGGCAGGCATTAAATCATCTTTAATGTTGTTCTCTGTGTGGTCATGTTAGAAGTAAGTTGAGGGTGGCCAAGAAAGAGACCAGCACTGTAATTGTAGTGTCTGGACAAAGAAGATTTCAGTCTGGATTTAGTACTTGTGGTCTTGGCCTAGACAGAGGCTGTACTTGGATTTTATTCTAAGGAAAATGGTGGTTGTATCTTTTATCCTGGTTTAGCTGGTGTCTAACTTCAATATTTTTTATTTGGGTATTCTGAAAAGATAGCTGCACAGGAAATGAAGGAGCCGGGGAAGAGAGGAACTGCTCTAAGGAGAAATGAGTCTGCTCCAGGCCATTAAATTCCTACCACAGAGAAGTGGATCTTTGAAGAAACAAAGATTTTGCTGGGTTGGAAGATTAAAAGGATTTGAATTTCTTATTTCCAATATAAGCTCAATAGTATTTCATGGAAAAGGTTCATGTTTGATTCTTTTTTTTGACAAGACCCTTCTCTTTTAAAACATTTTTCTTCAAACTCATTAATATGTTGGCACCCTGTCCTGTGTTGGAAAAAGAATGTGCAGTGGGGACGAAGTACATGTTTAGTATTAGCTGATTGAATAATCCTGTGTCAGTCCCTGTGATGGCACTATTAGAAGATGTGGCCCTGGGCAGTGGTGGCACACGCCTTTAATTCCAGCACTTGGGAGGCAGAGGCAGGCAGATTTCTGAGTTCGAGGCCGGCCTGGTCTACAGACAGCCTCCAACTCAGAAATCTGAGTTCCAGGACAGCCAGGGCTAGACAGAGAAACCCTGTCTCGAAAAAACAAAAAAAGAAAAAAACAAAAAAAAGAAGGTGTGGTCCTGTTGGAGTAGGTGTGGCCTTGTTGGGGTAGGTGTGTCACTGTGGGCATGGGCTTTTTTTTTTTTTTTTTGGTTTTTGAGACAGGGTTTCTCTGTCTAGCCCTGGCTGTCACTTTGTAGACCAGGCTGGCCTTGAACTCAGAAATCTGCCTGCCTCTGCTTCCCAAGTGCTGGGATTAAAGGCGTGCACTAACCATGCCCAGTTGGGCATAGGCTTTAAGACCCTCATCCTAGCTTCCCAGAAGCCAGTATTCTGTTAGCAGCCTTCAGATGAAGATGAAGAACTCTTAGCAGGAGGTATAGAACTCCTGCACCACACCTGCCTGGAAGCTGCCATGTTCCCATCTTGAGGATAATGCGGGGAACCTCTGAACCTGTAAGCCAGCCCCAATTAAGTGTTGTCCTTATAAGAGTTGCCTTGGTCATGGTGTCTGTTCACAGCAGTAAAACCCTAAGACAGTCCCGTAGTACAAAAAAAGAAATTATTACATCTCCTTCATTAGTATGGTTTAAGGTGAGTATCCTAGTTCATATGATGATTTCTTTTTTTTTTTTTTTTTGGTTTTTCGAGACAGGGTTTCTCTCTCTGTCTAGCCCTGGCTGTCCTGGAACTCACTCTGTAGACCAGGCTGGCCTCGAACTCTGAAATCCGCCTGCCTCTGTCTCCCGAGTGCTGGGATTAAAGGCGTGTGCCACCACGCCCGGCCCCATATGATGATTTCTTGGCAGAGACATTGACTCATCATCATTAGAATGTTAGACCTGTACCAAGGATGTTGCAGAATATTTGATTATACTGTAAGCCTTGAGATTATGTTGTTTATTGGGAAAACCTTATTCTAGTTGTGGTGTGGCTAAGCACACACGTTTAATCCAAATGCTTTCTGCTTGCATATTGTAAATAGGATTCAATAAAGACAACCATAGGTCAAAAGGTGGAGCAAGCAACCAGTTGACAGGAAGTGAACATAGGAAAAAAAACCATAGAGAGGAAGAGGAAGTCAGGAGACAATAAGATGTAAGGGGCGACATTCAGTGTGTTTGAGATGGCATCAGGAAGGTGGCTTTCTTCTTTCCCGATGTTGGCTAAGGAGGAAGGTCAGCTGGGTGCTTTCTCTGCCTCTGAGCTATTTTACTGCAGGATCTGGCTCCCAAGTCTTTATTGGTAAAATCAAACAATTGAGATTTTATTAAAAACAACAGGGGGCCATCCTTTTACCAGGGGTTCTTATCTCTCCCTCCCTTTCCCTCTCTCCCTCACTCCCTCTTTCCCTCCTTCTCTCCTTTCCCCTCTCTGAGACAGTGTTTCTTTGTGTCTTGGAACTCACTCTGTAGATCAGGCTTGATTCATTTTTTTGTTTTGTTTTGTTTTTTTGGTTTTTCAAGACAGGGTTTCTCTGTGTAGCCCTGGCTGTCCTGGAACTCACTCTGTAGACCAGGCTGGCCTCGAACTCAGAAATCCTCCTGCCTCTGCCTCCCAAGTGCTTGGATTAAAGGCGTGCACCACCACGCCCGGCTCAGGCTTGATTCAAACTCACAGTGTTCTGCTAATCTCTGCCTCCCAAGTGCTGGTATTAAAGGTATGTGATGAGAGAGAAGGAGTGAGGAAATAGGTGGGGGAGAAATGGAAGAGAAGAGAAGCTGAGCTGTTGATATGCTATGACATGAAGCAGAACTGAAGATAATGAAGATGGTTTCTGTTCTTTTTCTTGGGGAAATTGTGACTTACACTGTCCATCAATTGAGCCAGTAATAATCCTAAGTGCCAGTGGGCCTATGCATTCTTCCTTTGAGAAAACCTACCACTGTGTGAGACTCTTGTGACTCCCAGAGCTGCATCATAGCCCAGGAAGAAGAGCAGGACCTGTAGAGTGGAGTCCACAGCTGACTGGCATGTCTTGCAGTGATTGTCCTGCAGTCATTGGCCTGTCTGCTCATCTCTCCAGGCGGTTGTGGTGGCTCGAGAGGCTCTCCTGAGTCTGGGGGGCTATGTTGAATTATAGCTTTACTGTGCTTTGTGTATCTTTGGCCAGACATTTATTTCCTTTGGAATCTTTGGATTGATTAAAGATTTGAAGACATCCAGTGTAGGGTTGCTGAAAATGCAAAACAGTCCAAGAAGGCACAAGAGTTTATGCAAAGCAAGATCTTTATTTGATTTAGCCAGCAAAAACTGACTGACCAGAGGAGACTCAGGAGGGACAGTAGTGTACAAACTTGAGAACTGATTTCATTTTAGTAACTATTTGAGCAGAAAAATAACAAAACCCACAAGCATCTGTGCCAAGCTACAGTTACAGTTTTTTGGTATGAACTGTTATGTTTTGGGGAACAAGGAGAAAGTTGGTCAGCTACCTGGAAAGTCCTCGGCTCCCCTAGAGCCTGGGAATTTGAACTGAATTTCACTTAATGATCAAATTGGAGTCTGAAAACAAAATGGTAGTACTCTGGATAAAATCTCATTTGCTTGATTCTCAGAATTCTCTTATCTTTGCATCTTAGTCAAGTTTTTGATGGTCTGTTTCCAAGTAGGGGGATTGTATTGGGGTCTCAAGATCATGAGCTTAACTGTGCTGTCCGTATTCACCCTCTCCACATATATTGTGTATTTTTTGGTAGCTTAAACTGAGCAGCCTCCTCCCCTAGTATGCAGCCAAACCATTAGCGCCTTTACAGACCCCACCCCTAAAACACATATGATAAATTAGAAGCAATTGCTTCTCCTTAAGCGATTTTCTGGCCTTATATTTTTTATTTTTATATTTTCAGCTGATGGAATTAGTTTTTATATGTGTCACGCCATTCCTCCTGTGCCGAGCTTTGTTCACAGCTTGACTTTGGAACCTTCAAAATACCAAAAAGTTTTTTGGAAAAAAATACCGCAGAGGGTATTGTTTTCACCAGGATGGCATCCATTCATGACATTAATACTGAGGCTTCAGAATTGTCACATTGCAGTTTAACATTCTTGCTACCATTGTGTATATCTTTGATTTTTTGTTTTGTTTTGTTTTGTTTTTTTTGAGACAGGGTTTCTCTGTGTAGCCCTGGCTGTCCTGGAACTCACTNTGTAGACCAGGCTGGCCTCGAACTCAGAAATCTGCCTGCCTCTACCTCCCAAGTGCTGGAAGGTGTGACCCACCACGCCCGGCATATCTTTGATTTTTAATAAATGTGCATAAGTCTTTTGTATGTATACGTATATATCAATATTTGTATATAGATATTTATGGATGTGTAACGTTTGTGTATCTGGTGTTTCCTGATGAGAGGAGAGCGTTGGATTCTCTTGATCTGGAGTTATGAATGCCTGGGAACTTCCGAGCGAGTGTTAGGATTTGATCCAGGTCCTCTGCACAAATCCTAACTGCTGAACCATCTCTTTTCTCTATGCTTTTTGGTTTTGATTTTGGACAGACATTTATTTGCTAGTATTTTTGAGAACTCTTTGATCTGTCAGTCAATAAACTGAGTAAACTGAGGCACTCCAGTTTTCTGATAAACTAGTATTGAAATAGAGTGAATATTTAACTCTTTGGGGGAATTTCAAGTAAGCTCTTGAGTGCTTTCTATCCTTAATTTGTTTCTTTGAGACAGGGTCTGACTGTGTACCTCTGCCTATCATGGAAGTCACTACATAGGCTAGGCTGGTCTAGAAATCGCAGAGATCCACATGTCTCTGCCTCCTGAGGTCTGGGATTAAAGGTGTGCATTATAACATTCATTATGTCCGTCCTGTTTTGAAGTTAGGGATTTTGATTCAATTTTGCTAATGTATAATCAGTAGTGCTCATCTGTTTGAGTGTCTCTCTGTATTGTCTGTTAGTAGTCATTTCTCTTGCAGTGCCGTATGGAATTCAGTGGGCCCAGAAATGAGAGATGTGATCCTCCTTTTCTATTTCCTTCTAAAAACACTTGGAGACTTCATTTGAATGTCTGTGATATGGAATAAATGTGTGGAGCACCTAGAATTATATATTCTCAGTGAAATGTACATTTACAATGCAGTCAGTCTATTTTTATTATGTATTATGTATGGGCTATTTTAGGATGCAGTGACCTATGAGGATGTGTATGTGAAATTCACTCATGAAGAGTGGGCTTTGCTGGATCCTTCCCAGAAGAGTCTCTACAGAGATGTGATGCTGGAGACATGCAGGAACCTCACTGCTATAGGTAAGAATGTGAGTTTTCCTTCACTTTCTAAACAAGGGAACAAGTGTTTCTTGGTTATTGGTGTACTTCTGTGATTTCTCTTGTGACAGGGGAAGAATGTGGTGACTAATGAGACATGATTCTCGGGCTTACCAAAGATATTAACTTAAAAGTTGCATACTATCCAATAATATATCATACATTTTCTGTTACTATATTCTAGGCTACAAATTGGAAGACAACATTGAAGAGCACTGTCAAAGTTCTAGAGGACATGGAAGGTAAATGTCACATGCAAGCTGATACAGATGCATTACTGAAGAAATTTTAATGTACTCTGAAGTTTTAAAAAAGCAACAATGTAAATGAGCACAGATTTAAGTATACTGGTGATTATTAAATTCTCATAAGACCATGTCTTTTAATTTCGGGTAGCTGACCTGTGCTTGCAAGATGTTCCTCTAAGGAACAAGACAATGAAACGATATCTTAACACAGGACATTCTTTTAGTTTTAGTCCTGTGAGAACTGTGTTGTAGAACTGTCAATCCACTTAGTTTCATCCCATTCAAGTATCATAAAAAGCATGCGCATTGATTAGGGGATTGGTGTGTATCCAAGACTTTATAAGCGAATGGTCCGTAGTAAAGCTGGTCCTACTCATACGCTCCTAGTGGCTTTCCAGGGTTACTCCGTAGTAAAGCTGGTCTTACTCATATGCTCCTAGTGGCTTTCCAGGGTTACTCCGTAGT
>NC_034598.1:46199853-46208067 GCF_900095145.1 Mus pahari
TGGTCTTACTCATACGCTCCTAGTGGCTTTCCAGGGTTACTCCGTAGTAAAGCTGGTCTTACTCATACGCTCCTAGTGGCTTTCCAGGGTTACTCGGTAGTAAAGCCAGTCTTACTCATATGCTCCTCGTGGCTTTCCAGTGTTTAGTGAGAACATTTTGTGGGAAACAAGAAGGTTGTTGTCATGGAGAAACCTTAATTCCTATAGCACATATCTATGTGGAACAAAAAGTTCACCTGTGTGTGTATGTAGTGTGAAACCTTTTGTTATTTCTCTTTTAATAGGTATAACATCTGTGGATACAAGCCTTGTGAGCATAAGGGATATGGAAAGAACCAATGTACCTTTGCACATAAGAGTTTTCTTCAAACATATGAAAGGATCCATACTGAAGAGAAACCCTATGAATGCAGTCAGTGCAGTAAAACCTTTGCAAATTTCCGTAGTCTTCAAAAACATGAAAAAAATCATACTAGAGAAAAACCCTATGAATGTAATCACTGTGGTAAAGCCTTTCCAAGTCGCAGTGCTCTTCAGATTCACCAAAGAACTCACACTGGAGAGAAACCCTTTGATTGCAGTGAATGTGGTAAAGCATTTGCACGTCACAGTAATCTTGATATACACAAAAGAATTCATACAGGAGAGAAACCCTATGATTGCAATGAATGTGGTAAGGCCTTTTCAACTCGCAGTCATCTTCAAATACATGAAATAATTCATACTGGAGAGAAACCCTATGTATGTAATCAGTGTGGTAAAGCCTTTGCATATCGCAGCAATCTTGAAGCACATGAGAAAACACACACTGGAGAGAAACCCTATGAGTGTAATCAATGTGGCAACGTCTATGCAAGTCGTAGTAGTCTTCGAAATCATGAAAAACATCACACTGGAGAAAAACTCTATGGATGTAATCAATGTGGTAAAGCCTTTGCACGTCGTAGTAGTCTTGAAATACATGAAAGAACTCACACTGGAGAGAAACCTTATGTATGTAATCAATGCTGTAAAGCTTTTGCACGTCGCAGTAGTCTTCAAATACATGAAAGAACTCACACTGGAGAAAAACCCTATGAATGTAATCAGTGTGGTAAAGCCTTTGCAAGTCGTACTAGTCTTCAAAATCATGAAAAACATCATACTGGAGAGAAACCCTATGGATGTAACCAATGTGATAAAGCCTTTGAATTAAAGTGTGATCTTCAAATACACGAAAGAATTCACACTGGAGAAAAACCGTATGGGTGTAATCAATGTGGTAAAGCCTTTGTAAGTCGTCGTTATCTCCGAAATCATGAAAAACATCACACTCTTGAGAAACTCTATGATTGTAGTCAATGTGGTAAATCCTTTGCAATTTTCAGATATCTTCAAAAACACAAAAAAACTCATACTGGAGAGAAACCATATAAATGTACTCATTGTGGTAAGGCCTTTGCATATCGCAGTAATCTTTATAGACATGAAAGAAGTCATACTGGAGAGAAACTGTATGAATGTAATGAATGTGGTAAAGCCTTTGCATATCATTCTAGTCTTCATAATCACAAAAGATGTCATATTGGAGAGAATCCTTACGAATGTAATTGATGCAGTAAGTTTTGGAACATCAGCTCATCAAAGACTTCATACTGGAAAGAAACCCTATGAATGTAATCAATGGGATAATGCCTCTGCATCTTATAGTCGTCTTCAAAAGCATGAGAGAATCCCTACTGGAGAGAAACACTATGAATCAAATAAATGCAGTAAACCCTTGCACACCAAGCATTTTTTTTTTCCGTTTTGTCACTAAGCCATCCCACTGGTGCTCATGTACAATTAATAGAACCATTTCATCAAAATATTGTCTTGATTTCAAGTTGTATACAAATTGTCATCCAAGGATAGAGGAACACATAATATTTGAATAATAAAACCTATTTGCAAATGAAAATGATATACTGCCATCTATTTTTGTTGGTTATGGTTTTTTTTTTTTTGAGGAGTAAATACTTCTCAACACTTTCTTAGAAACATGAATGGCAGAGAATTTTCTCAGTGAATAAAGGTAGTTGCTGTTAAACATGATGACCTGAGATTATTCTGGGAGACCCATGTTACTCATGCAAGTTTTTTCCTGATTATTAAATACTTGGGCTGTGACATTTGCACACCCAGACAACAGCACATACATTTTGAAACTTAAATAAGGACCAGTGAGTTCACTCACTACTTGAAGGCACTTGCTTTGTAACTTGACTATCTGGGTTTGATCTCTCAAAGTCAGAGGAAAAATGGAATAAACACCATAAGTTGTCTTCTGATTGGCACATGCTCATAGCACAGGTGTTTTTTCTTTTTTTTTTCAATTTATTTTATGTATATGTGTGCAGTGTTGCTATCTTCAGAGGCACCAGAAGAGGGCATTAGATCCCATTACAGATGGTTGTGAGCTACCATGTGGTTGCTGGGAATTGAACTCAGAACCTCTGGAAGAGCAGTCAGTTCTCTTAACCACGGAGCCATCTCTCCAGCCTGCACAGGTATATCTTTCACAGGTAAACATTATTAAAGATGAAACTATGAAAGAAAGAAAAGCAAAATGTTGAGAACCTAAGAAATGATTTACCACTCAAAATTGATACATTGTATTCCAAGAAGTGTTCATCAAAAGAGTAAGGGTTCCTGTTTAAATCTTACATTATCCTTTCATTCTTTATTTAATGATAGGTCTTTTAAAAAACAACTCAGCTGGGTGTTGAGTTGTAGGCCTATAATCCCAGCCTTGGGAGGCAGGCAGATGCATTTCTGTGTTTGAGGCCGGTTTGGATCACATAGTTCTTTTTGTTTTTTTTTNTTTTTTTTTTTTTTTTTTTGGTTTTTTCAAGACAGGGTTTCTCTGTGTAGCCCTGGCTGTCCTGGAACTCACTTTGTAGACCAGGCTGGCCTCGAACTCAGAAATCCGCCTGCCTCTGCCTCCCGAGTGCTGGGATTAAAGGCGTGCGCCACCACGCCGGGCACTGGATCACATAGTTCAAGATGGCATAGTTGTGTACAGATATCCTGACTCATAAAGTCCAAAACAAACAAACAAAACATCAATAATATTCTCCCTATCCCCAAACCAAACAACCATATCTCTCATTATGGATCTTTTTCTAATAATCTGGATGTAGTGAGAATATTGTAATATTGGTATCTTTAAAAAACTGAAATATAGGATTTTGTTTGTTTGTTTGTTTAGTTCCAGGTATGAGGATATGGGGCTGATTCACAGTAGGTAGCAGTAATTTGCCTGATGGTCTAGCAGAGGTGGTATTTTTTTGCCAGAGGCAGATTCTTTGTGCAATTGTGTGACACTTGTAATTCTGGGGACCTTTCAAAGGGCATATAAATGCCCTGACAGGTGGTGTGGGTTACTGGTTGGTGATGTGATGCTATTGGTCATGATTGGTTACATAGTCATGTACAAAGAAACAAGAAATTAGATATCCTGTTGATGAAAATCAAAGTTGCCCCAAGGAACTGGACATTCTAAGTCAGCATGATGTAGTCTATTATAACATCACCCCCTTTTTTCCTCTATACTTTTTTTTCTCACCCGTTTAGGTATTTGAAGAACCCACCAAGCAGCAAATGCCTGCTATATCGACTCACCCTCGTCAGCTAAGTTTGTTCTTCTCACTCTTATCAAAAGAACTGTGTTAGAAATAATAGTGAGCAGCAATTTGTAAAGCCCATTCACAAAGAGATAGATAATCCATTCAGTTCTTCAAATGACCATGTACTAGGTAGGGACTTTTCATCATCAGAAAGTGATAGAAGGCAGAGGCCTAATGGGGCCTGTTCATTTTCTGCATTATAATGGCATACTTAGGGTCTCAATAGTACTGATCGTGTTGGGTGCCCAGCTGTTGTCTAGCACCCATATCAGATGATTCAGAACTACCTGTAATTCCAGGTGTAGACGGTCTGATACACTCTTTTGGCTTCCTTGGACACCATGCATACAAAGGAAAGACACACATTTACCTCCACACACATACATGGGACTACATATTGTAAAACGTGCTTTCTTCACGTGCGTATGTTATTTTTTCTAAATAAAAATGATTTAATTCATGTGCGTTGTGATAGAGTCCTGGAATCGAGTTGTGTGAGAAGTCTTAAGTGCTCGTGAGATCACTCCTAAAAAACGAGAGGAAGGAAGAGTCTTGTGACCTCAGTTTCTTCAAATCACAGACTTGTTTTTGGAACCTCTCAGGTATAGCTAGTGAGAATACTCATTGGTTGCTGTTGTTCAATTTAAAGTTTAAACTATGCTATGTATGCTTCCATTGGAAAATGTGTGTGTGATACTTGTGCTTGCTCTTGTCGTTGTATATGCTTGAATTCCTGAGAACTTTACTCAGGTAACATTTCTTAACACTCAGAGTATAAATTGACTCAGGCTCTGTATAACATTGCCTATTGCATGAGATGTCAGTCCAGTACTTATATTGGCTCCGTTTGCTCAGGAACTCCTACTTGTAGAACAGTGACAGAAGCTGAAAGGGAGTGTAAATCAGCAATGAAATAAGAGTGGGAACCTTCATAGGATGAGAATGAAAATGATGGGAAGAAACCAGCAAAGGCTTGGCCTTACGTTGAGTGTGTGCATTTTGAAAAAAACATAATATCTATTAAAGTTCTTGTAAGTTATTTATGATTATAATTCCTGTTTTCTATAAGGAGTTTGGATAAAGAAGTATGGGACAGTTTGAAAGAAGATGAACATCATGGGTAAGAGATAGTGAATTCCTGAATAAATCAAAAGTAGATAGTCACACTTTAAAATTGTTAAAAGAGGCAAATTTCCCTGTTGAAGCAAAATGTGAACACAGCCTCACCAACTGACAACCCCCTCAGCTCCATTACTGTAGTTTCTTTTAGATACAAATCTTCCAGTGCCTGAAAATCACCCTGAAGCATGGGGTAAGGAACTTGATCATCAATCTAATCTAAAATTCCTACTGTTTCCTGATGAGGACTTAGGAGAGCTTATTTTACAACCTAGGTAAGCTAGGGCACACAGCAAAGAGGAATTTGTTTATCAATTTCTTCCCTGCGTCATGAACTACACTTTGTATTTCAAGTAAATTAAGCAAAATCAAAATATACAACACTTAATTATACACTAACCAGTCATTTAAAACTCTAGACGGGCTCTTGCTCTCTTGCCTCTCTCTTGTCCCTTGCACCCCGTCTCTCCTATTCCCTTCCCCCTCTCTCCATGTGGCTGGCCTCTACGTCTCTACTCTCTCCTCTCTGCCTCTCTCTGCCTCTGCTACCCACTTAACTCCCCTCACCATGCCCCTAAATAAACTCTATTCTGTATTAAAACAAACAAAAAAAACCCAAAACTCTAGAAGGATGGATGACATTGAATAGTGCTCTCAAATTATTTCAAGAGGCAAGGGAAGAGCCACAGCTATTGAATTCACATTAAAAGGCATTTGTACATCATGTGGATCCTAAATTGCTTTTAAATTTATTTTCAGGCTGGAGAGATGGCTCAGCAGTTAAGAGCACTGACTCTTCTTCCGAAGGTTCTGAATTCAAATCTCAGCAACCACATGGTGGCTCACAAACATCTGTAATGAGATCTGATGCCCTCTTTTGGTATGTCTGAATACAGCTACAGTGTACTCACATGTTATAATAAGTCTTTGGGCCAATGTGAGCAAGGCTGTGAGCGAGCAGAGGTCCTGAGTTCAATTTGCAGCAACTACATGATGCCTCACAACCATCTGTACAGCTATAGTGTACTCATATACGTAAATAAATCTTTAAAAACAAAAAAAATATTTATTTTCCCCACTAAATTGTCTCCTACAGGTCTTATAATACCAGGTGGTAACCTTTGAAATGGATGTATTTTCAGTGTAAGGGTCAGAATGCAGGAGCTGCTCTTCTCAGCCTCCTTGCTCAGTGAGTAAATCATGGGAGGACCTGCTGGCAGCAATGACCTGGGTGTGATACCTGCTGTGGGATGTTACCCCTAACTAACAGTGAGTTTTTAAGAGGGTTACACAGACTATGGGTTTTCAAATTTTGTTTGTAGATTACCACAGAAGGACAGGAAATCACTATCCAGCTGGAAAGATGTGGGATTCCCTCATATAAACTGAATTTGTTATTACAAAAGCTGTCCAAACTTCTTCCATTCCACAGGCAGATACTAAATTTATTGATGGCTAATCAAATGGTATAAGAAGGATTCGGGTTCCTGATACTTTTTATTCATCAATCTATTAATACTTGGTTTTCCTCAGCCCAACAGTTGGCCCTAGCTGATTTGATTCCTCTATTATGGCTATTTAATAAACCCTTATAAATCATTTCAGATTCTGCTCATGTTGTAGGATTATTTGCAGCAATAGACACTGCTTTAATTTTATCTTCCTGTTATGCTCCCATTAGAGTGGAACTGTAACATCTATTTAAAACCTGCCCATGTCCTTTGTTTCTTATTCATACCCCACCACCAGGTATTAACCCACCCTGGTATATCAAGTCACTTCAGGACTGGGCACATTCTTTCCTGCTGAGGCCAGACAACGGGATCTGTAGGCAGGCAGCAGAGTCTGAGACAGTCCTCATTCCAGATGTTAGAGGACATCCATGAACACCAACATGCACATCTGCTACATGTGTGGAGGACCTAGTTCAAGCCCATGAATCCTGTTTGCTTTGTGTGGATCAACTTTGAGAGCACTGAGGATCTGAGTTAGTTGACTCTCTTCGTCTTTCTGTCGAGTTTCTATCTCCTCCAGGTTCCCAAGGGGGGTATTCTTGTACTTTCTTTAAACCTTTAAAGTTTGTACACAGTCATATATGTTCAAGATCTAACAAACATTTCTTTCATTTATTTATTTATTTATTTGGTTTTTCGAGACAGGGTTTCTCTGTGTAGCCCTGGCTGTCCTGGAACTCACTTTGTAGACCAGGCTGGCCTTGAACTCAGAAATCCGCCTGCCTCTGCCTCCCAAGTGCTGGGATTAAAGGCATGCGCCACCACTGCTTGGCAACAAACATTTCTCTACACAGCATTGTGAATGGCCTTTAGATAGATAGGGCTTCGTAGTTTAAACAATTTGAGACTTGGAAGCCCCCTTGGCTGAAGAAATTTGGAAAGGGGTATTCAGCTGTGATTGCAGATAGATTTGTTCTGTAAAATGTACTTCAATAAAGTAAAAGCACTCTAATGGAACTCTGACTTTAGTACTTTATCTCACCAGAACCCTTTGCTTATAAATATCAAGAAGAGTAGGCTGCTTAATGGTGCTTGCAACCAAGCCTTGCGGGCTGAGTTGGAAGCCGTGGGGTACCCACTCCTGCGTACTCTTCTGACCTGTGCACATGCACTGTGGCATAGAGCCGCTTCCCACCCTGCAGCATGTGTGCATACATACCTACCCACCCAGAAGAAATAAATACAAATTTGTTATGAACCACTACTTGGCCAAGTGTGGTATAACATTGTGTAAGGAACAGGGAGGATGTGCAGAGAGGCATCAAGTGTAATACATTGTGGGGCTGAGGGGTGTAGGGGAAGAGGGAGGGAGAGAGCCCACGTCCCGCCAGAGTTCCTGTGCTCTGGGCAGGTGGACATGGGAGGACTGCCAGATGCTTTCCACTCTGCCCCTGGTGGGCATCTGGCTGTGTGAAGCCACTGACCCCACACTGAGGGGGGGGTAGACAAGGGGCAGCTCCCCAGGGTCCCCGGGGCGTTACAAGAAGAGGCCCTGAGATACAAGAAGAGGGCAGAGGGAGAGAAGTTCCCGTGCAGGCTAGAGTCCTCAGTCCGGTTTGAGCCTTCTGACGGGAGATTAGTCACGTCTCATTAGGAGAAAGCCTAGCCCATCGTGCAAGCACAGCAGGCCTTGATGAACAGAGATAGTCTATGGTTTTAGAGCCTTATTGTAGAAAGGCAGAGGGAAAGAGAGAAGGTAGAAAGAGAGAGAGAGAGAGAGAGAGAGACTGGCCATGGCCAAGAGGAGAGAAGGGAGAAAAAGAGAGAGAAGAAAGGCTAGAGAGTAAAAAAGCTTAGAGAGAGAGTGTGTGTGTAAGAGGGAGAGAGTAAGGGAAGTAAGAGCTTAAGTGAGCGAGGAGGGAGCCGCCTTTAATGGTGCACGCCTTTAATCCCAGCACTCAGGAGGCAGAGGTAGGCGGATTTCTGAGTTCGAG
>NC_034598.1:46208260-46210528 GCF_900095145.1 Mus pahari
AAAAAAAAAAAAAAAAAAAGTGAGGAGGGGGAGGGGCCAAGCAGCCCCTCTTATAGTGAGCTTGTTATCTCCTTGTTGCTAGGTAACTGAGAGGAGTCTAGCCTGAAGGTCAGAAGCTTGGGACATTGTGTATGTGACTACTAGCCACAACTTCTCCTGTGGGGGCTGTGGGGGCGGTAATTTCGACAGGAGCCAGGGGTCCAGGAGACATGAGGGAATGCCTACAGTCCCATGTAGGTGGGAATTAACACCGCCGGCTCCTACCGGGGTTCAGACCTCACCTCGACTGGAGACCAGACTGTCTGTGCATAGCCCATTGCCCCACAATACATGAAAGAATTCAGGGGCTGTCCTTTAAGCTCAGTTGTAGGCTGCTTGTTTCCATTGTTTGTACAGCAGAGCCAGCTATGGTGGGCTGCTTCTGTCATCCAGCACTCAGGAGGCATCGGGGGAGGCTCAGGACTTTGCTGAGTCTGTGCCACCCCGAGTTACACCAGACCCTGTCTCAGGACAAAGTAACAGGAAAATCCAGTTGGAAGAGAAAGACTGGAAATCTTTCCCCTCCTGGACTCCATGCAACAAACCACACATTTAAGCAACGTGCAGGATAAAGGGGCTCAGTGGGCTTTATGTAAGTAACCCACAAGGGATCAGAGCTTTCGGGGATGGCTCACACAGTGTACTGGACCTGCAGGCACGAAGTCCATCAACCTCTGAGGGAGAAGTGAGGACGATTATAGGAAACACAGAGAAGAAACGAGATACATTGAGGGGGCTGCCAGTAAATACTGAAGCATGGAGTTTAATTGGTACAGCCTTTTCTACCCCACAGTGCGGTGAGAAACGACACCACAAGCTAGCAGAAACAATGACTTACTCAAGTAAGGTATCTGCTCCCAAATGGAGGCCTCCCTGTCCCTTCCACCAAGATTAATAGAATATCCAGCCCCTCACCTTGAGCCTCAAGTGTGTCCATGTGTCAGCAGACAAAGAAATCTGCCAGCAGACCCTGACCTGTCTGACTCTACCTGGCCAGCACACAGAAGCAGGCAAAATAGCTCCTGTCAACAGGGAAAATCATATTTACTGTGTAAAGCACGAGGCTGAGGGTTTAACAGTATATCCCTTGTGTGGATCTGGATCTGGCCCACATGTCTTCTCTCTCCTGTCCCCAGAACTTAGAGTCTAACTGCCAAGAATGAGGAGCCCGCAAGAAGAGGAAGGTCCTCCAGCCTTAGGCCAGCTTACCTCTTCCCATAAGAAGTAGGGGTAGCTTAGGCTGAAATTGGCCTCTGCCTCACACTCAGGATGGAATAGCCCTAGGGACTTCACCTAAAGTGGGGTCCACTGTTGGGAAGGGAACAGGATAATCAGGGGACTTATGAAGAGATCCTGCCTGAGCAAGACAAGAGAGCAGTTCCTGTACATGATCAGGGGCCTGAAACAGCACAAGGCAAGGAGGAGGAGGAGGAAGAGGAGGAGGAGGAGGAAAGCGAAAAGAAGCAAAAGTAGAAGGGGGGAAGTTAGGAGGCTGCAGGTCTGTAGTCTGGGTGTGGGGGAGCAATTCCCTGGGATATCATACCACCTACCTTCCTGTCCGTCCTTCCCCCTCTCTTCCCCACTGTCCCTTTGCTCCTGACACGCAGCCCCCCATTGGCCTTTCAACAATTCAGGCTCTGCTCAGCCCCAGGGCCTTTGCCCATGGTGTTTGCTGTACAGAACTGCTGCCCTTCTAGCTGTCCCCAAGGCTCCCTTTCCAACATCTCCCCTGCGACCACATTTAAAATTGTACCCTCCTTTTCAGCTTCTTTCATTTCACCAGAGTACTCTACTACTCAAAGGCATGCTTATGAGGACAGGCTCGCCCATGAGGGCAGGCTCAGGTGAAAGTGCTGAGCTCAGAGTGATGAATACTGGATGAGGAGTGTCCCATGGTGAGGAATGTGTGAGTGAGTGAATGCATGCATGAATGAGTAGCCCTGCCCAGGATCTGCTACACAGCAGGCAATGAACCAAAGTGCCTTGAGTGAAAGAACAGAATGGGGTCTGACAGTGTGAAGGATCAGTCAGAGTGGCACACAGTAGGTGCTCACTGTACATGGAGGAAAAGACATGGCTACCAGACACTAGGTGATACATGGCTGTCCAGTCCCAACCACTTCTACCTGCAGCCCCTGGAGGCGGAGGCCAGCTCAGTGCACAGCCTGGAGAGACAGGTAGGTGGGGAGGACACAGCCAGTTATTGGGAGGGTCCAGTGTCCTGAAGTC
>NC_034598.1:46211083-46220652 GCF_900095145.1 Mus pahari
GAGAGGAGAGGAGAGGAGAGACAGAGAGAAAGAGAGATGGGGTATGGGTGCCAAAATGTCTGAATTATATAGTGAAGACCCTCTGGGGGAGAGGAGACCCAGCCTCTGAGCTGAAAAGTTCAGGACAGTGGGTGGGCTACGCTAGCTGTGCCCTGTACCAAGTAGGGACAGAGTGATTCTGGGAATAACCTGGAGGCCAGGTCTCTCTTGGCATGTTAATTAGGCACCTTAGGTGCTTGTCCTGGGTCTGAAACCCAACATCCCAGCCTTTCGTTGATAATAAATGAACAAGAGGCTATGTACCTGTCTATAACTACTACCTGCTGACATTGGGACATTTGGGAGTGGGTAGGCAAAAAGCTGGAATGGTCTGGGAAGAGCATACCATGTTACTTGCTGCTTAGGTTGTGGGACCATCTGGGACTATTCACTTGTGGAGCTGTTGTGCATGAAGATCTTTAAAAAACACCGGGACCTGGCAGGATGCTGGAGCAGATACATATATTAGGGGCAGAAGATAAAGTTAAGGAATTGGGGGGGGGGAACTGGGGCATTGTCTTAGGGTTTTATTGGTATGGAGAGACACCATGACCAAGGAAGCTCTTATAAAAGTCAACATTTAATTGGTGCTGGCTTACAGTTTCAGAGGTTCATTCCTTTATCATTGGGGCTGAAAAATGACATCATGCCGATTGACTTGGTGCTGGAGGAGCCAAGAGTTCTACATGTTAATCGAAGGCAACAGAAGTGGACTGTCTTTCCAAGGCAACTAGGAGGAGACTCTTTTTCCACACTGGGAAAGCTTGAGCATAGAGACCTCAGAGCCCACCCCCACAGTGACACACTTCCTCTAACAAGGCCATCCATCCTCCAGTAAGACTTCTTCCTATTGTCCAGGCATATTCAAAGTTTCTTTTGAAACTTTTAAGCCCATGGTCGGTGTTGCTGAAGGAGGAGGAGGAGGTAGCAGGAAAGGGGAATAGATCCCAACCCTCAGGGATAAGCAGATGGGGAGGGAAATATGCTGGTGATGGACAGTACTTCTCTGGAGTCTATTTGACCTGTGAGGGGCAGATTCAAATGGATTCCATGAAGCTTACAAGAATCTTTTCAATTTCACAAAATAATAAAAGAGATAAAATTTTGATATGTTAGTATTACTAGTGTTTGTAATCTGTATTGAAATCCACATTGAAGAGAAGGCAATAGACCCACACTTTTGTGTCATAGTAGAAGTTTGGGAAACAATTTAGAATCCTGAGCTTGTTCCTATGATAGTGGATCTATCGCGGATTTTATTTTTTTTTAACCAGAGTTAGACTAATAATTTATCAGAACTCAATTGATTAATGTTAAAGCTCTAAACTTTGAAGCCCTAATACAACAGTAGCTTAGTGAGGGAAAGAAGTCTGAAGCAGTTTTCATTCCTTTTATACACCTTAAATCATTTTCCTATCACTGTTTAAATTTTTACTCGCGCTAACCTCGTAACTTGCATTTACCAACCTTAAAACAGCTCTTTAGACCCTCAAGCACTTTCTTAGATCATCATAACATAAGCTTTCATATCCTAGGTCTTACATAAACTTTACATTTTTATATCCAATTATTTACCACCTGTAGGGATTGGATCTGAGGCTTTGGTCTGTGTTTATTGACGTTGAAAGTCCTCACCCTCAATTGGTTTTTGATCTATCAATAAAGATGCCAATGGCCAATGGCTGATCAGAACGAAAGAGGCGGGACTTCCAGGTTCCCACCGGCTAGGGAGAGGAAGAGAGTCGGGAGAGACTGAGAGAGAAGGGGACTCAGTAGCAGACAGGATTAAGCCAACCGGCCTTGTGCGATCTCGGGTGGAGTGGCCATTTGCTGCCTCCCTAACTGGGCCTGGGGTAGCAGGCAGGAGATTAGAAACGCAACGAAGCGGAGGGCAGATCTAGGGTGCTGAGCAAGAAGTTAACTGGGGAACTATGTTGAGGGCAGAGTCAGAGGTTTTGAGCTGGGAGTGAAGGTAAGGTCACGTTAGCCACGGGAGGCTTAAACGTGCCCAGCCATTGAGCTAAAAAGCATATTAAAAACAAGCTAATGTGTGTGTCACTCATCTGTGTGTCCAAGGGAACCATTGTGGTGGCTGGTAGCGCTGCTGCCTGGGAGAGCCTCAGCTTAGAGATACTGGGAACTCCTGCCGTGCAAAAGGCTGGTTGGTTCCAAGAGCTAGGAGTGAGGCAATGAGAAGCAGACAATAAAGCTGAGTGCCTCCAGCCACCAGATAAATAAGAGGATAGAAAATTATAGATCCGATTTAATCGATTTTAAGGATAGAAGAGAGTATACATATTTCGCCCTAGCCACGTGGGGATTTCTTTCCTCAGTTCAAAATGGATACAAAGAATCTAAGATGAGAGGCAGAGAGCCAGATGATGGATGCGCAGGTGTTAAGCTCCACAGAAGAGAGATGTTAGAGAACAAGAATGAACAAATGATTTCAAGACATGTAAAAGTCTTGCCAGGACAGTTTCTTGGGATCTTTGAACACGGTCATTATGGGATTTCTGGAATTGTTAGTCTAGTATGATAAAACTTAGAGCCTGTAAACGGACTTAAGCACTAAGTAGAAGGGAACTTAATTAGAGTTAAATAGAGAGATGTATAAATATTGAGGCTTTCAATCTTAATGAAAAAAATTAGGTCAAAGTAGGAGGGAGGGAGCCTAGCCTATCTCAGACAGTAGAAACTTAGGCATTGAGAATTACATACAAAGGGACATTCTACAATATGTACCCACAGAGACACTGATCTCCACAGTAGGAAATATTCAAGTTCACACAGGCATATAAATAATTTAGGCCTTGATCTCATGTAGGTCAGGCCAGGAGACAGAAGCACTGTCTCAATGGTTAATATTTGTTTAGATGGATTTGAATTTTTGATTATAAAAATGAGTGTGGCTATGAATTTGGTGGTTATGTTAAAGTTCCTCTGGAATTCCAGTTACTGGACCAAGGACATGCTATTTTGGAAGAAAGGTTCTGTGTTTGTGTTGACAGGAAAGGAAAATTGGCTCTGGAGCTCTTCCACAGTCCATACAAAAATCTTAATGGTCCTAAAATTTTGGTTGTGAGATTCATATATTGCAGAATGTAAAGCTCTGACAAGATTCATCCGCTGGGATGCTGACCTGACCCGATGTTCCAGCCCCTGCTTCCTGATGCTGTCCAGAGACGTGCTTCCAGAGCAGCTTTAGGGTTGCTGCTGATTCCAGATGATCTCCCTTCATCCAACCTTTCAGACAGATCCAGTCAGAACTGCAGTCAAGCCCTGATCCTTCTGAGCATACAGAGACTGGATAGCAGATGCTAAAGCTACCTTTCTCAAGTCTAACTAATTTTCTAATTCTCCTGCCCCTTCCCACCCCTTTAAAGAATTTCTCATTGTCCATATTTAACAGGAAGAAGTTGTCAAAAGTTGTTATCCTGATTCCTTGGGTTTGGGTTTCTGGTTATTCTTTAAATTTTAGATAGGTTGTCATTTTAGGGGATAATGTCGAAATGGTCATAATTTTGAACAGGAAGGAAATAGATGGGATGGCTTACTAATTTTATTCTTGAAGAAAACATTGTGTGACCATAATCTTACATTAATAGAAATTTTTATAATTGATACAAATTGAAGTTATAATGTCTTACACTGGTGCAGAATTTATATTGATACAGATTTAAGGTTTTCATTGGTATAAATTCCTATATTGATTCTAAATTTGAGATTAATATTGTTACTCTTAGATAGGCATTGTGCCTATGCAACTCATTTAACAATACAAGGCTTAGACCCATACTTTTAATAGCTAATATTACAAACTGTTTAGAATGATTAAGTAACACAAGTTAAAGGCCAGATAGTAAACTTTTGGTTATGTTAGATTCTAATTTAATTATAATAAATCACTTTCAATTTACTCAGATAGAAAAGGCTATGCCAGGTGTGGTGGAGCACACCTTTAATCCCAGCACTCAGGAGGCAGAGGCAGGCAGATTTCTGAGTTCGAGGCCAGCCTGGTCTACCGAGTGAGTTCCAGGACAGCCAGGGCTACACAGAGAAACCCTGTCTCAAAAAACGAAAACAAACAAAACAAAAAACCAAACCAAAACAAAACAAAAGGC
Source organism: Mus pahari (assembly GCF_900095145.1). Classification (NCBI taxonomy): domain Eukaryota; kingdom Metazoa; phylum Chordata; class Mammalia; order Rodentia; family Muridae; genus Mus; species Mus pahari. Next base: position 46,215,244 of record NC_034598.1, read on the forward strand.
TAAGAGTAGCTTAAGGTTTAACAGTTCAAGACACTTTACATAGATAGTCTTCAAAACATCCACAGGATGGTTTTCAGATGGTGTTACAGGCTAAAATCTAAACACAATTCAGGGACAGAATTATGAAGTTAGGAATGATGGTAGAGTATTTATCTAATTGTCACATATGGTGGACTGAATGCTAATTGTATACATTTACATGGTTTGTAAATTTACATGGTTGTTATGGTTCTGCTCAATTTACATCTGAGAGAAGAGGTTTTTTTTATTATTATTATTTTATTTTTTACTTTTCGAGGCAGGGTTTCTCTGTATAGCCCTGGCTGTCCTGGAACTCACTTTGTAGACCAGGCTGGCCTCAAACTCAGAAATCTGCTTCCCAAGTGCTGGGATTAAAGGCATGTGCCACCACGCCCGCCTGAGAAGAGGTTTTTTAATTGGACAGAAAAGGTGAAATGTAGGGGTGTAATTCTAATGCTTTGATCTGTGTTTACTGACACTGAAGATCCTCACCCCCAATTGGTTTTTTGATCTATCAATAAAGATGCCAGTGGCCAGAAAGAAAGAAAGTGGAACTTCAAGGTTCTTGCAGGCTAGGGAGAGGAAGAGAATCTGGGCAGACTGGGAGAGAGAGGAGAAGGGGACACAGTAGCAGAGGAGATAAAGTGGAGGGATTAAAGCCAACCAGCCATGTAAGTTTTCAGGGAAGTGGCCGTTTGCCACTTCCCTGACTGGGCCTAGGGTAGCAGGGGAAGATTTAGGAGTGCCTAGTCATTGTGTCAGCCAAGAATTTCAAGATGTGTGTGTGTGTTTCAAGGTGTGTGTGTGTGTGTGCGTGTGTGTTTCTACCTGTGGATCAAGATAGCTCCTGGATGAGTGTGTGCTTGCGCCTTGCCAGGAGTTCAAAGCAGTGTAGACAAAACTACATGCTACAGTCATCATAAGACACTGGGAGCAGTAACCTTGTAAAGTAAGTTTCTCTAGATGGAGGAATAGTAAAATTTACTTCTTTTATTAGTCTTGTCTTCAAAGGTATAAGAGACCCGAGAAGAAGAAATTTCACTTGAATAAGCAGGAAATGCGGACCGAACAGCTTCTGAGGCTATGACAATGACTTAGACTTGACAGCTACTTGTTCCCCAGGTTCCTCCCTCGTCGGTGGGGCATCCGTGTTCACCTGTCAAGCCCTGACAGAATCTTCTGTGAAGTAGAAACTTGGGAAAACTGTCTGTCTTTGTCTATGCAAAGTAAGGCAGTCATTCTCCCAGTGAGGCGATGGGCAGTCTATAGCCCAGTGGACAGCTTTAACACATCTGAAGCAAACCTCAGATGGAGGTTCTTCTGTGCCTGTCCTCTTCAGAGGAGGAGAGTAGGGGAGCTCTTGGGAGCTGGCGTGTCTATCCTGAGAAGCTTTTTATTAAACATTTTAAAGACCATATTCTTCATTTCTCTGAAGTGCCCGAGGGCCACCTGTTCATCTAAATTGACAGACTTTGCTTTTTTTCTAGTTATCCAACCTAGCCTTAACCTTGAAGACACATTCAGGTTAAATAAAGCCATCTCTGTTAGTTCTGAGCCTTCATCTATAGGCATAAATTTTCTCAACCTTCTTTAATCAGGGTTCAACCTTCCCTCTAGCCCACTACCCACCAGAAGTAGTGGAAGAAAAAAGTTATTAGGACACAAGGAAAGTAGACCTGTTTAGAAATAGTTCTTTGAGCCGGGTGTGGTGGCGCACGCCTTTATTCCCAGCACTTGGGAGGCAGAGGCAGGCGGATTTCTGAGTTTGAGGCCAGCCTGGTCTACAAAGTGAGTTCCAGGACAGCCAGAGCTACATAGAGAAACCCTGTCTCGAAAAACCAGAAGAAAAAAAAAAAGAAATAGTTCTTTGGGGTGTGTTTGTGAGCCCAGTCTTCATTGTCAGGATATCAGCAGTTCAGTCCTCTAGCAAAACACCAACATGAATCAGCAGTGGCAGTCCAGTCCACTCAGCAGACACCACACAGGAATCAGGAAGGGCCGTTCAACCCAGAAGAACCTGTGAGGCTCATCAACCAGTCCACCACACAGGAATCGGAAAGGGCAGTTCAACCCAGAAGAAACTGTGAGGCTCATCAACCAGTCCATTGTGGAAGTGGCAAGAAGCCACAGGGATCTCAGGAGAAGTTCTATTATTAGCTTCTCTCTATAATGTCACCACAAGTGAAGCTTAACAATGCAATGTAAGGTGATCCAATTCATGGATGCTGTCAGCAAAGAATATTGAGGCAGAGGAAAGCAAACCAATGTTCAAGCGCCTACTGTCTATGGGGTCATCACGCATCCTTTCACATGCCTGCTATAGCAAAACATCCTTTCACCTGTGTGCCCTGGCAAAACACTTGACATAAGTGACTTTTCAAAGAAACCAGACGTTTCCACATCATTCATGATTTTGAATTACAGCTTTTCTACTATCAAAACTTTAAAAAATACGTAGGTTAATAACATTAGCAAAATCAGCCCACTAATATTTTTCAAGCCAGTGATTTTTAACCTTTTTATGCTGTAGTTCTTTAAAAAAAATTTAAGAGTTTAAGATCTCTCAATTGTGGTTTTGTAATATTAAAGTAGCATTTTAAGAGTGAAGACATAGAACACAATCATAATTTTCAGAAAACAAAATGAAGTTCTAGCAGTAATGTAATGTGAAGTGGAAATTTCTGGTTTCTTTAGGGACTCAGTTATATCATGATTTTTTTTGGAAACTGTGTTATGAGAGGATGTTTTGCTGAGAACAGAGAGAGAATGCACTCAGAGAGGAGAAATGCAGAGAGAGAGAGAGAGAGAGAGAGAGAGAGAGAGAGAGAGAGAGAGAGAACCAAAATGTCTGAATTATATAGTGAAGAGCATCTTGGGAAGAGAAAGGCCAGGTTAGAGGGTGGGGTATGCCAGCCATGCCCTGCAACAAGTAGGGTCTGAGGGATGATGAAATAAACCTGGAGGCCAAGTTCTCTTTGGTATGCTAAATAAGAATTTCAGCCTCTTGTCCCGACTTTGAAACCCAACCCAATAGGGATAGAGGTGTGTGGAAAGTCTGAGGATACGGACAGGGCAAGATTTAAGACAACGCTTGGCTGTTAGGATGAAAGAGCTGGTGAAGATAGGACAGAGTTTGAAGAATGTCAGGGGGTGAGAGAGGGGGTGTGGGTTGTAGTGTAAGAATGTCCTGGGGAGGGTGAGAGGAGTCTAGGCCCCTAAAAGCCACAGCTCTAGCTGCCTCAGTTGGCCCAGTTGTTTCTCTTGGAAACAATAGAGTCATCTGTCTGGCGGGATCTGCAGTAGACAATTTCAATAGGTGTGTGGAGATGGGAGACTTTTAGCATGGCCACAATTTGGTTTCCATTAGTTATTGATCCTTCGTTTGTTAAGTAGCCTGCCCTCCTTCCAGATAGCAGGGTGGGACAGGAGGATAAGAAAGTAATATTTGGAGTCTGTATAAATGTTTAGGGATTGTCCCTGTGCTAGGTGAAAGGTACAGGTAAGACCTATTAGTTCAACCTGTTGAACTAATAGGTTTCATCTGGTTGAGATTTCATAACTAGAAGGAGTTGAGTGGGCAACAGGAAGAGCAAAGAGAGTTTGGAGCGAAGATAGGTAAAAGCATGGACATAGAGGCCCTCCTTCCATTGGCAGTAAGTATGAGGATCCCTAAGAATGGTAGGATCTGAGCCGGGCGTGGAGGCACACGCCTTTAATCCCAGCACTCTGGAGGCAGAGGCAGGTGGATTTCTGAGTTCGAGGCCAGCCTGGTCTACAAAGTGAGTTCCAGGACAGTCAGGGCTATACGGAGAAACCCTGTCTCGAAAAAAGAAATGGTAGGATCCAAAGTGCCTTACACAGCCACTTGGAGTTGTTATCCCATGGGTACTGAGGCAAGATCTTATTGTAAAGCGGAACGAGTTTGGATGCCTTTAAATCAGGCGCTAGTTTTAGAGGTTTGAGATTTTCCAGGAAGCATCCCAGTGGGGATCCCTATGGTTGAAGACTAGATACTCAATGGGTAAGAGACATTAAAGTATCCTTACTGGTGTCCCAAGAACAAATTAATAATGATAAATTAATCTTACCACGGGATCCTGAGAGTCATAGGTTAATGAACTATAATGAGCGGCCATTTACAGGTCATCACACAGAAGCTAGTGGCTAAGAGCTGTGGGCCTAACGTCCAAGCTGTGGGTCAAGGGTCTGAGGGGGAACGGCTTATCAGCATCACAGTGCATGAAAGAAATCGAGAGAGAACAAATGCTTCCCGGAAAGCGAAAGGGAGAAGGGTAGAAGTCTTAACCCGAGGAGTCAGCTAGAAGGCTGGTCATAAAGACCACAGATAAATCCATCCCTCAGACCTGTAGAGGGTAGCCAGTCCTCTCCTGGGACCAGCAGCCCTTTATGCCAACTGGTACGGGAAGCTGACCAACCTTCCGGTGTTTGGATGGAGTTTAATGGTCTGGTGACCAGAAAGTGAGCCTGTGTAGCAGTAGGGATGAGGTTAGGGCCCGTGGGGCTTAACCCACGTGGCAGTAGCCACTTCACGTGGTTGTGGGCTCTGTGCCATTTGCTGCAGTGGAATTTTGAACCCACCTGGACCTACGCTGTGGGGCCCCGCCTAGGTTTCAGCACAAATGTTAGAATAAGGTGGCACAGTCCAGGACAAATCATACCATGGGTCAAGTCTCACCATAGAAGGTTTTATTGGCAGAGGCGGCCTCTGGGAGAGGGTGGGCAGGAAGAAGAAGGGGCTGCAGGCTGAGGGAAGGGGATGAGTCTGTAACCGGGTGTGACGAATGTGACGCATGTGCAAGGGTCCTGCGGTGGGCGCCATGGCGATGGACGCACGAGCTACGCTGTCCACAAATGAACCTGATGCTAAGAATGATACTTGGGCATTTGCCCACCCTATTAAGCAGATTTTCTGCAGATTAATGAATATGTACTCTCTTGTAGTAATGATATGTGGACAATTAATGATTTCATAATTCATAATGATAATTCTATGGAATTCTAAGATCTAAAACAATAATCTTGAGCCCTGTATAGTATGAAAGCTGCCCTTATAGTTTTGTAAACCTTCACATGTCACAGGCTAATTGCACTAAGATAGAAGGCAGGCTTGGGTTCCATTTATGATCAGGGAACACATTCCTTCTAGGATGGCTGTGAAACCATTATACGATAACTGAAGGTCACAAATTTGGATTGGATAATTTATTGCAGGTACATGGGCAAAAGATAAAATACAGTACTAATGAGACACAAGATTGGCTCTTGAGAAAAACCATGCTATCTTATAACCTAAGAATTATTGTTTTAAACTCTCAGTGAACCTGTGGAACTAGTTGCAGACAATGAATGTTTAATTAGATAACTAGT
>NC_034598.1:46221467-46229050 GCF_900095145.1 Mus pahari
GAGAGAGAGAGAGAGAGAGAGAGAGAGAGAGAGGCACGACCAGTGTGGAACACTAGTTGAGGGCAGGGGTTGGATAGGGGGACTCAGAACAGTTTAATCTTTTGGATCCATAACATAATTATGACAATAAATATGAGTGCAATGCAATATTTAAAGAAACCAGCGAATAGAGTTGTAATTCAGGGGTGGAGACCCCCACCTAGAATGTCCAGGGAGGAGGTGGGGGTTGATCAATGGTGGAGCCCAGTGATCACTCTAGAGGTGGTGGGGACAATGGCGTTGATAATCGAGGCAGACTAAAATCTCATACAATAGGCATCTTTATTCAAAGCCCCAGATGATATATATTTTGAGGTTTAAGAAAGGTTGCATGAAGACAGCCAGGGCTACACAATAGAACCCCATCTCAAACAACAAAACCAAACAAAAGAATAAGCCGAGCCAAAACCAAAGAATAAGAACAATAAGAGTAATGTGAAGAATATGAAGAAGAAGAAAAGAAAAGAAGGATCATGTTTTTTCTTAGAGGTATAAACATTTCTCTGAATAACAGCAGCAAGCGATAGTGAGTAATCTCAAGTAATTTCACTTCTATCGAATGACACTAGGAGGAGCATGAATACAGTGAAGCTGAAAGATTCTTGTTTTGTTTCTTGGAGTGTTCTTATGGGCACTCAGAATTCTCCTTAAATGACTGGATTCCTGGACAAGCACCGGTGTGATCAGCTTATGCAAGACCTATTGATGCCAGTCTTTCTTCCTTCCTCCCATACACACTAGTTTTGTTTTTATACAGGTTTCTCTGTGTAGCCCTGGCTGTCTTAGAACTTATTCTGTAGATCAGGCTGGCCTCAAACACACGGAGATCTACCACCTCTGCCCCTGAGTGCTGGGATTAAAGGCATGCACAACCACCAGCTGCCTGCCAGTCATCTTACCATCCCAGATCATCACCCGGAAACTCCCGTTTGGGGACTTTAGTTTTGGATGTTTTTGGTCTCAGACGAAGCTGGTTTAAACTTTTGATGCCCTGCTTCCACCTCCCAAAAGGTGGCATGAAAGGCCATTGCCACCACAGAAGGCTGGGAAAAGTGTTAATATTTGGCCAACAGTGTACACCTGAGAGAGATGCGAGCAATCTTAAGTGTGCCTTAGTGAAACTGAGGATGCCTGGTGAGTATCAGTTGGGTGGATTAAATTTGACACGAATGAGCACATGTATGTCTCTGCCCTTCTGGGAGTCTGGGGAGAGAGGACAGAGTTTTAAAAGTTAGAGCAATACGATAACTTCAGTTGATAGCTAGCGTCTATGAGGAAATGAAAGCAGACAAGGCGATGAAGAGTGCTGGGGACGGCCGGGTGAGATGGTGAGATGGTTCAGTGGGCAAAAGCACTTGCCATGGGAGACTGATGACCGGCCTGTGTGCAGCCCCTAGAACCTACGGTGGAAGGAAAAGACCCACGCCCACAAGTTGACCTTTGACCTCCACGCGAAAGCTGTGGCTCACATAGAATAACAGTAGTGAATAAATATTTTAAAAATTTTGCAAACAGTGCCAGGGCCACTTCAGATTAAGCAGAGAAGACCGTTAGAGTATTTGATTGGTTCGGCTGTGAGCAGAGGGATCACACAGTGCCCATAGAGTAACGATCTGTGTGTACTAGACACCCTATGCCTACCCGAAAAAGTGCCTACTGTGTGCAGGAAAAGTGCAGGGACGACTTTGCACCTAAGTGTCTGTCCCGGGGTGGAGCCCCAGGCTGGGAACCATTGTGTTGAATCCCTGAGAGCCACTCTGTCCCTAAGGAACATGCTCCTGTCACTCAGGCCTCATTAACCAATCAGGACCTCGAGGCGGGCTTGAGTGGAGGCGGGAACTTCCGGCCCGCCATTCTCACGTTTGACTGCGAGTCTGAGGGAAGCTCTAGCGTGTCCCGTGCTTTGCGCTGAGACCGGCTACTAGGAGCTGTGAGGAGAGCGGGCGAGCTGGGAATCCGCGCCATGGTGAGCGGGGCCGCCGTCCCCACGCGGGGAGGATCCGCGGGAGCCCGTGTGGGGTCGTCCCGGGGCGCGGGAACCGGCGGCGTCCGGTGTGATTGCGTTGGTTCCCGAGGTCTCTGCACCTCCAGGCGGAAGCGGGACCTCGCTCTGACTTGGTTCCCCTGGCTGAACCTGCGCAGAACATGGGACGCGGGAGTCGGTGCTTGGGAAGTGGTCACGCACGCGTTGCTTTCGTCGTCAGGAAAGGCAGATTTTCTGACTGGCAGAGCTCTAGTTCCTCTGTGTCCTCTAAAGTTCTGCACCGGGCACGTGACATTCGGGTGTAGCATCCATCGCAGTTGACTCTGCGCAGTGATCAGTCTGTGTCACTAACACATTCGCCTGTAGATGCCATGCCGGTCCAGTCACGTGCGTTAGTAAGGCCAGACTCACTGTGTTTCCCTGCCTAAGTTGTCAAAATCGACCGAATATTAATTGTGTTTTTGTCCTAAGTGTTCTCTCATGTTCTGTCGGCCTCAGCACAGTCTTTATCGCAGGTGTAGGGTAATTTAGAAGTCAGACGGTGTCACTGCTGTTTATTCAGTCTGTGTGCTCACGTTTTCATTCATGATGACCTTTTGTCATCGGCTTTCTGTCGCTCATTGCAGAAATCGTTAGACTCTTTACTGGACGTTTATTGAATCTATAGCTCATGTTCTGTACTGAAATAATATTGAGACTTCTTGTGTACAATCTTGTCTTGGAATTTCTCTCCTCTGATTGAGTTCCTTGATTCTTTTAATTACAAAGTTGTAGCTTTGGCTACAGGTATTTGTCCCATTTCTTGTATTTCTGGCCAACGTATCAACTGTGACATAGAAGTGATATGGGGATCTGTCTTCTTTACTTACTAAACTTTCTTCATGTGCCTGTGTTTTGCTTCCGTGNATGTGTGTTCATCACTTGGGTGTTTGGCGACCATAGAAGACAGAAGAGGCCGTTAGATGTTCCCCACCACGATCTGGGGATAATTCTGTGCCACCATGTTAGTCCTGGTAAACAAACCCAGGTCATTTGTAAGAGCAATAAGTAGTCTTAACTGCTAAGCCATCTCTCCAGTCTTAAATGTGACATATTTTCAAAATTTTACATGTGTGTTCACATTCACAGGCTGAAACCCAAGTCTTAAGAGAATTAAGTCTTGATTAAATATGTGGTTGGAGGTTGGGAGATGTCTCAGATATGCTGGCTGGATTTGGTCAGCCTGACATAGGGTAGAGCAGACTGGCCTGTGGCCAGATGTATCGTGTATTCTCTTGGTTAATGATTGATGTAATAGTGCCCTCCCCACGGTGTTTGGTGCCACCCTGGTCCAGGATGCAGCTCTGGGAGTCACAGCAACGCATACATTGGTGGGTTTTATCAAAGGAAAACATAGCCTCATAAAATTGTAGTGTATTTTTTTTAAAGATTTATTTATTTATTATATGTAAGTACACTGTAGCTGTCTTCAGACACTCCAGAAGAGGGTGTCAGATCTTGCTACGGATGGTTATGAGCCACCATGTGGTTGCTGGCATTTGAACTCCGGACCTTAAGAAGAGCAGTCGGGTGCTCTTACCCACTGAGCCATCTCACCAGCCCGTAGTGTATTTTAAATAAACCAAAATTACATAGTTTTCATTACACTCAAGCCAGATCCAGTGTCTCTCTCCCTGCTGCCTTTTGAACTGAATTTCTGGCCTATCTTCTAATCTCTCTCATTGGTTGTGGTGGAGGTTCATCATGAGACTGAATGACTCTATTTTGAATTACCGTTTTACTGTGCTGTGTTGAATTTTGGCCAGAGTTTTACATCCTTTGCAGTCTTTAGGTTGGACATGGGTCCAACCATCCAAAGCAGCCCAAGCAGACATGGATAACTGTTATTTATTTATTTTCTTAATCTGGAGAAAAAGATAGGTTATTGCTGATGTCTAAGTGAGCTGTTGGGGTTCAAGCAGAAAGGTTGGTGGACTTCTGCCAGTGCCAAAATGTGTCCTTGACCAGAAGATGTCCGTTTCCCTTTTTACGGTATCCAGTTCCATGTGACAGTGTAAACCAGTGTAAGAGAGAATAGGAGAAACAGAATGCTAGCTCTCAGAATGCCGAGGCAGGATTGAGTTGGGCCAACTGTGTCCTCTGGGGAGATTGATCACTTTCCTCCTGCTGATCCCGGTATCTCCGTGGGAACCGCTCATGGCAGCAATAGCTGCTGTTCAGTGTCTGCCTCCTTGCTCAATTCAGACTGTTCAGCCCGTGATCACAACTGGTGGATCCTGGCTTGGGTTGCGGGGAGTGTGGGGGTGGGGTAAATACCAAACAAGTGGACATGAAGAGACTTCAGGCGGCCAGTAAGTGTGATGAGAAAGACTCTTGGGAGTCCGGCTTTAGTGAAACATCTCACTTAATTCAGGAACAACGGCTATTTAAACATTTGTGGGGCAACTGTGGGCTATAGGGGTGAATATATATTGTTGGCTGGGGACAGGATCCCTGGGGAGACTCATTTGCATAAGGAGCAATTCCTGGTGTTGCTGGACTATGTGGTGGATAGCCCTGGGGTTGCTTGGATTTTGATGCTAATTCTGCTTTCCTGGGAGGGTCTGTGAATGAGGAAAGACCCTTGTGAATCATCCCCTAGTGAATAAAGGAGCCAGTCACTGAGTGAGTAGGCAGGACTTCGGGTTGTGTCGGGGAAGAGAGGACAGGGAGAAGGAGAGAGGGAGAGGGCCCTTTTGAGTAGGGTGTGAGGACAAGATATAATTACTAGTGTCTCCCGGTTTCAATGGCGGATCCGTCAGAATTTGACATCGGAGAATTTAGATTTAATAAGGCTTACAAGATTAGGATTTTAGTTGTTGTGCCCAGTGATTGAGTTACCATTGTTTCTGAACTTAGTTTGTGTTGTTTTTTTCCCTCACACTTCACATGGCAGGTTCGTTCGGGTTCAAGAGAGAAAGGTACAGTGGCAAAGTGTGGGTTTGCCTGATGTACACCACAAAGGTCTTGAGGGTTTTGAAGCTTGGGGCTGGCGTGGTAGTGACCTGCCAGTGGGAACTTAGCGAGCTGGGTGGAGAGATTTTGGAGTTCTGAGTCGGAGAGTCTCCACGAGATAAGAACTGGCTGGGGAGTCTGCAGGGGCTGAGAGTAGCTGGGTGAAGCACGGGAACTTGATGCTCTTTTAAAAAAATATTTCCTGCAATATAACTATATAATGGGAGAGGAAATTTAACCTGGGTACTGAGCTACGCGACCTCTGGTGGGGCAAAGGACTACGTGCACTGGGACATGCAGAACAAGATTTTTGGGGTTGGACTTGGCTTTGACCCTATTTTTGCTCCTGCCCAGCTCTCCTGGTCCCATAGCTCCCTAGCTCTACACTCTCTTCTGTAAGTATTTGGAGCTGAAATTGGGGTATAAGTTGTCAGGGTCCAGGAAGGCTGGAGTCCTAGTAAAAGGCTGGGCAGTGTGGCATTTCGGAAGCACCTGATCTGAAGTTAGATCAGCTGAAACAGTTTCTATCAGCTTTCAGGAAGTCCAGAGCTCAGCAGGTTGCAGTCCAAAGGTGCTCCCTGCACGATGTCCGCCAGCCATGTGGGAATCTGCTGAGACAAATGAGAGAAGTTTAAATTTCCTCATAACTGGTGAAGGAGTGTAGTGAGAATTTTGGTTTAAAAAAAAAAAGAAATATTATGGGCAGTGTTTTCATTTAGCCTCAGGTATGGCATATGGGGCTCTTTTAGATTGTCCACAGAAGCCGAGTATGCTTTGCCTCTTGCTCCAGCAGAGGTGTGATTTTGCCAGTGGCAGATAGTTTTTGCAGATAGTTTTGTGTGATGTTTGGAATTCTGGAGACATTTCAAAGGGTATGTATGTAAATGCTGGGTCCCCAAGAGGTGGTAGGTTGTTGGTTGCTGCTGGTTGTAATTTGTTAAGTAGTCACGGGCAGGGAAGAAACAAGAATAAATTAGTTATCCTGATGGTGAAGACTTTCCGTCTAGTGTTAATGGGTTGAAAGTATTGAAGAAAAGGAATGGAAAATGGCGGAAGAAGAGAAGACCTACAACATAATCAAAGTCTGGCTACAGAGGGGTCAGTCCCAAGACCAGGGGAAAAATCCCACTTTCAGGAATGGAGAGATGCAGAAACTTAGACTGTACTTATCTGGAGTCCATTTGACCAGGGTCAGGTGGATCCAGGTTGTAACACCTTTTTGATTCCTGAAGCTTACATGATTTTTTTAGTTTACAAAAAGATATATATTAGCATTATCATTGCATTGAAATCTACATGGTAGAAAAAGCAGTTAATAGGTGTCTGTAAGACAGTAGGAGTAGACTCATGTCTTTGAGTCTTAACAAAAACTATAGTTTTATGTTTAAAAGGCATGATTTTTTTGTTTCCAGAGAGCCATGTGTATAGTTTGGACAGAGATAATTTTGCATGATGAAAAGCATTTTTAAGTTACATCTAGATGACAAAGAAAACTCAAAATCCCTTAGGCTTAAATTTTTTACAACCTACTTTTTTGTTTTTTGTTTTTTTCAAGACAGGGTTTCTCTGTATAGTCCTGGCTGTCCTGGAACTCACTCTGTAGACCAGGCTGGCCTCGAACCAGAAATCTGCCTGCCTCTGCCTCCCGAGTGCTGGGATTAAAGGTGTGCGCCACCACGCCCGGCTACAACCTACTTTTAGTAAGGGTTCAACCTCTTCTCTAGCCCATCACCCAGCAGAGGTAGAGGAATAGAGAAGTTATTAGGATATGAGGGAAGTGAACCTGTTCAGCAATAGTTCTTTGGGGCAAGTTTGATCTTTTTGGCAGTAATTCCGTCCCATAGCAAACACCAAATACAACTCAGCACCTGCAGACAGCACAGACTAACTGACAGCTACAGACCAGTCCTTTTGACAGGCCAACACCAGGCATGAACCAGCAGCTGTTGTTCAATCCTGAAAGAACTGTTAGGCTCATGCTGGCCTGAGACGAGGCTGTGGAATTGGCATATTGCTGTAGGAACCTCATGAGTAGGTCTTGAGTGAGTTTCTCTCAATGGCAACATAGTGAAGCATACCAAGCCAGTGCTCGGTGCTCATCTCCCACTGTCTGTGGTGTCATATTTATATTACATTGTCAAGCGTCCTTTCATGTTTGCTGTATCAAAACATTCTTTCACTTGTGTCTGCTTCAGGAAAATATTCTTTCATGTGTCTGCTTTAGCAAGGCATCCTTTCATCTGTTTGCTCCATCTAAACATCATTTGATCTAACTAACTTAACAGAGAAACCAGAAGTTTTCACTTTATCCTGAGCTTATGACTTAATAAAGAGTCAGTGATCCACCAAGTCTTAAACTTTTGAAATCTCAGAGTGATAACAGCACAGAAGGGAAAGAAATCTGAAACATTTTTAAAAAAATTTTTCTATGTATTTTAAATCATTTTTTGATCCTTAGAACTTAAGTTTTTATATCCTTACATCTTGTGTTGGTTTTGAACTTTTTTTATTTTAATTATTTATCAGAGATATAAGTAGTTATTATTAAGAACTGTCATTGTAAATT
>NC_034598.1:46229159-46240180 GCF_900095145.1 Mus pahari
TCACTTTGTAGACCAGGCTGGCCTTGAACTCAGAAATCCGCCTGCCTCTGCCTCCCAAGTGCTGGGATTAAAGGCATGCGCCACCACGCCCGGCTGTAAATTATGTTCTTTTAGTAAAAGGTTATAAGCCTGTTTATCTTTTAACATGAAACCTGTGAACAATGTAAACTTGGTTTCCTTTCCTTAACAAGGTACACAGCAGCTTCATTTAACTAAAGAAGGAACTAATGGACTAAGAAGGTGGCTACATAGGCTTGGGGGAAGATGATTGCTGTTGTCTAAGTGACCAAACTATAGTTATCTTAGTATCAATGTGGTCAGAGACTTCAGAAGGACAAATTATAATCTGAATGGACTATGTATCAACTAAAAAGACCAAGGCTGGTCCATAGTTTATTATGTAGACAGTCATTCTAGGCTCCTGTGGTTTCCATGGTGATGGGGGCAGAGGTATCAGCATAGCATCAGAGACATTCCTGTGGAGGAGGAACGTGGGAGGGATTGACTTTACCTTGTCTAGGTAAAGTGGGACAGTTAACACCCTAGCATCCTGCTTGTCCACAGTTCAGGCTAGGCCCTGAAGCAGTCTCGCCCAGTGGTTAATTGCTGGAATCCAGCTCCAGAGGGGTTCTGGAACCTGAGGACAGATGTGTGGTGTTGGGGAAAGTGAAAAAAGTGACCACCTGTTTAAGCAAGTGACCACCTGTTCAAGCAAGTGACCCTGAGCCATCTTTATTTATACAATCCCAATCCTGCTTGTCTGAGCAGTGATACTGTTGGTTACTTTATTTTAAAGAGATCATACCATCAGCATTATAAAAAAATCCCATCATTGTAAAGGCCCCCAACAGTTTCTCTTTCTCCTCCCACTGGATCAGTCACACACCCCTAATTTATTTTGCACTACAAAGCACAATTTCAGCAAGCCAAAAATAAATGCCTAGCCAGGCATGACCTGTGAATGTGAGCACATACCCAGCTGGTAGCAAATGCCATTACACAGTTATGCAAGGTGAGAGACAGTTTAAACACTCCTGATTATAAGTCCAGTCATACCACCCCTCTGTCAAAATACTTTTTAAATTGAAGACAAAGATGTGCTCATTGTACTAAGTAACCTTTCCTCATATGTACCTATCAATTTCTGATTCCATCTTTCCAGGAATCATATTTTAATTCTCTATTGATCAGACAGCGTTTCCATGTCTTTTAAGTCTCCGTTGACCAGACAGCCTACCCATTTTAAGTCTCTGTTGTTCAGACATATCTTCCTCAGAATAGTTATGCAAGCAGGACATACTCCTCTTCTCAAGCCTGGGGTTGCCACAGACTTACTCAGTGTGACTGTAGCAGTTTCTCTAGTGACACAGGATTAATGGTCACAAGTAGATAGAGACAGAGAGGAGAGGAGGGTTTTGCCCCTAGAATGAGTATTTAGAAAAACAGAATCATCCATAGGGCTTTCAGCCTGCATAATCTTGGCTTTGCCCATGACCCACAAAGTGAAACTAAATATTGCTATGAGTATAAACAGCATAGCAAAAGCAAGGAGACCTTGTAGCGTATATGACCTAGGTAATAAGCAGTGGGTCACCAAAATTCACCACAGGTCCTTGCCAAGTGGGAAGCATTTTCCATGGGCCTTGCCACAGAAATGGCCCATCAGTGAAGCAATCATATGTGTACCCTGCAGATGTGATGCATGGCCATCACCAGTTAATGTTACCACAATCCAGGTGGAGTCCTTTGTTGCTGTGTCAGTTGTCTTCTTGGAGACCTTGAGGGTCATTGCTAGGACCTGAGAGTCTCTGTCATGATAATTTTAAACTTCTTAAATGCCATACTCAGCAGATCTGACAGGTTTAATGGCCAGTATCTACTGAGCATATTAAACATTTTTCCATTCTTTTTTGAAGTTAGGGATTTTGAAACAATTTTGCTAATGTATACTCAATAGCGCTCATCTGTTTGAGTGTCTCTCTGTATTGTCTGTTAGTAGTCATTTCTCTTGCAATGCTGTATGGAATTCAGTGGACCCAGAAATGAAAGATGTGATCCTCCTTTTCTGTTTCCTTCTAAAAACACTTGGAGACTTCATTTGAATGTCTGTAATATGGAATAAATGTGTGGAGCACCCAGAGTTATATAAATATATTCTCAATGTAATGTACATTTACAATACAGTCAGTCTCACTATTTTTATTATGTATATGTATGGACTATTTTAGGTTGCAGTGACCTATGAGGATGTGCATGTGAAATTCACTCATGAAGAGTGGGCTTTGCTGGATCCTTCCCAGAAGAGTCTCTACAAAGATGTGATGCTGGAAACGTGCAGGAACCTCACTGCTATAGGTAAGAATGTGAGTTTCCCTTCACTTTCTAAACAAGGAGACAATGTGTCTTGGTTATTGGTGATTTCTCTTGTGACAGAGGAAGAATGTGGTGACTAATGAGACATGATTCTCAGGTTTACCAAAGATACTAACTTGAAATTGCATACAATCCAATAATATATCATAAATTTTCTGGTACTATATTTTAGGTTACAAATTGGAAGACAACAACTTTGAAGAACACTGTCACAGTTCTAGAGGACGTGGAAGGTAAATTTCATGTGCAAGCCGATACAGATGCATCACTGAAGAAGTTTTCATGTGCCCTGAAGTTGTAAAGAGAAGCAGTAGTGGGAATAAGCACAGCTTTATGTATATTGATGAGGATTAAATTCTCACAAGATTGTGCCCTTCAATTTTAGGTAGCTAACCTGTGTCTGCAAGGCAAACGTCTAACAAACATAGAAACCATGCCTTAACACATGATAATAGTTTAGTCATAGGCCTGTGAGAACTGTGTTGTAGAACTGTCAATCCGTTTAGTTTCATCCCATTCAATTTTAATAAAAAGCATGTACATTGATTGGGGACCCGAGAATGTCCAAGAACTTTTATAAACAAATAGTTCATAGAAAAGCTAGTGTTGCTCATATGCTTCTAATGACATTACAAAGTTTAGTGAGAAGAACAGTTTATGGGAGGCAAGAAGGCTGATGTCATGGAGAAACCTTAATCCTCATAGCACATGTCTGTGGGGAACAAGAACTCAAACTATGTGAATACCGTTTGAAAACCTTTTGTTTGTTATTTCTCCTTTAATAGGTATAACATCTATAATTGCAGATACAAGCCTTACGAACATAGGGGACATGACAAGAACCAATGTACCTTTGCACATAAGAGTTTTCTTCAAACATATGAAAGGATCCATACTGAAGAGAAACCCTATGAATGTAATCAATGCAGTAAAACCTTTGCAAATTTCCGTAGTTTTAAAAAACATGAAAAAAATCATACTATGGAAAAACCCTATGAATGTAATCACTGTGGTAAAGCTTTTGCAAGTCCTAGTGCTCTTCAAATACATGAAAGAACTCACACAGGAGAGAAACCCTATGGGTGCGATGAGTGTGGTAAAGCATTTGCAAGTAAAGGTAATCTTCAGACACACAAAAGAATTCACACAGGAGAGAAACCCTATGGGTGCAATGAATGTGGGAAAACATTTGCATGTTTCAGTTATCTTCAGATACATAGAAACATTCACACTGGAAAGAAACCTTATGGATGTAACCACTGTGGTAAAACCTTTACACGGCGTAGTACCCTTCAAATGCATGAAAGAAATCACACTGGAGAGAAACCTTATGAATGTAATCATTGTGGTAAAGCCTTTGTTTGTAGCAGTGATCTTCACAGGCATGAAATAATTCATACTGGAAAGAAACCCTATATGTGTAATCAGTGTGGTAAAACCTTTGCCCGTTGTAGAAATCTTCGAAGTCATGAAGAATATCATACTCTTGATAAACCACATAAATGTACTCTATGTGGTAAAGCCTTTGCAAATCACAGCAATCTTTATATACACGAAAGATATCATGCTGGAGAGAAATTGCACAAATGTACTCAATGTGGTAAAGCCTTTACACGGCCCAGTAGTCTTAAAATTCATGAAAGAAGTCATAGTGGAGAGAAACCTTATGAGTGTAATCAGTGCAGTAAGACCTTTGTATATTGCAGTAGTCTTCAAAGGCATAAAAGAACTCACAGTGGAGAGAGACCTTATGAATGTAATCAGTGTGGTAAAGCTTTTGCAAGTCGCAGTTTTCTTCAAATACATGAAAGAATTCATACTGGAGAGAAACCTTATGTGTGCAATCAATGTGGTAAAGCCTATGCAAGTGGTAGTAGTCTTCGAAATCATGAAAAACGTCATACTATTGAGAAACCTTATAAATGTAATCAGTGTGCTAAAGCCTTTGCATGTCTCAGACGTCTTCAAATACATGAAAGAAATCATACTGGAAAGAAACTTTATGAGTGTAGTCAATGTGGAAAACTCTTTACAAGTCAAAATAGTCTTCAAATACACAGGAGAACTCATACTGGAGAGAAGCCATATAAATGTAGTCAATGTGGTAAAGCCTTTGCATGTTGCAGTAATCTGTATAGACATGAAAGAAATCATACTGGAGAGAAACTATGAATAATCATTGTGGTAAAGCCTTTGCATAATCACAAAAGATGTCATTCTGAAGAGAACCCCTATGGCTATAATTGATTCAGTAATGCTTTGGCACATTAGTGTAAACTTCAGATACATTAAAGATCTTATATTGGAGAGAAACCTGGTAAAATTTATTAAAGATGAAATTAAAGGAAACAAAATGAAAATATTCAGAACATAAACGATTTACCAATGAATACATTGTAATATTTCCAGAAATGTCTATGTTCATCAAAAGAATGATGGTTCCTGTTTAGATCCTATTAGGAGCTTACTCTTAGCAGAAAGCGGCTATCATCTCTGCAGCCATCTCAGGCTTACTTACAGGTTGGTACTTTTCCACCCTGACAAGAGTCTTGTTTTCCTAGCATGATGTTTTTGCAAGCAGCCCACCACAGCTGAATAGACTCTGATAATATCCTGTTTTCCTCAGACACATCCTAGACTTGTGGTTAAGTGACTCCAGCTGCACTCCCCAGCTTGTGCTTACATACCCATAGTTGCCTTTCAATAGACTTGAGCAGACAGACAGTCTTGCCTCCATTCTTCATGTCTCTTGCCCCTCCATCCCCACTCTCCCTTGCAGACCCTATTGACTGACCTGTGAGCTGGGTCAAGATTCTACATTATCCTTTCACTCTCTGATTATAAGATAGGTCATTTTAAAAACATCTCAGCTGGATATAGAGGTGCATGCCTGTAATCCTGCACTTGGAGACACAGGTGGATTTCTGAATTCAAGGCTAGCTTGGACCACATTGTGAGGTTTAGGATGCATAGCTATGTAGAGAGATCCTGTGTCATAAAATCAAACAAACCCTCAAGACAACAACAATAAAGCCCCAACCAAACAACCATCTCTCCCTTTATGGATTCTTTTCCTAAAATAATTTGAATGTAGTGAGAAGTGTGTAATTTTAGGTTCTTAAAAAAACAGAAATGTTAAGTGAATATGTTTTTGTTTTAAATCCAGGTGTGGGAATATGGGGCTGCTTCAGATTGTTCATAGAAGCTGTGTATGATTTGCCTCTTGCTCTATCGGAGGTATGATTTTTGCCAGCAGCAGATAATTTATGGAATTGTGTGATGTTTGGAATTCTGGTGACTTTTCAGAGTGTATGTAAAAGCTAGGGCTTTAAGAGGCAGTGTGAGTGGCTGGTTGGTGTTTTTCTTAGTGTTGGTTGCAGTTTGTCACAGTTTTTAAGTAGTCCTGCAGAAAGAAATGAGAAGTAGAAATTATATATCCTGATGGCAAAGATCAGTCTTACTCGAAGGAACCTGATACCCCTAATCAGCAGGAAGTAGTCTAATAAAAATAGCTTCCTTTCCCCTTTATCCTTTTTTTCTCCCCTGTTTAGTGTTGGGGGGTATAAAGGAAGAAAGATGGGGGGAGAAGGGTGGAAGAAATAATCCCTAAAGTAGCAAAAACCGGCTATAATTGGTGCTGCTTATAAGTGGGACCAAGCAGAATGGGAAATTTGATTTCAAATACTGTAGAGGAAATAGTAGTGGACGAAGGAATGGATCTTTGTTTCAAGATAACAGCAAAACATTTTGGCAGCTATCACTGGGAAATTCCATGGTCTGTTCCCACAGGAAATTTTCTGTTTCTTTTCTTCTTTCCTACCTTTATTCTGTCTCAAAGAAGATTTGGAGAATGACTGAGCAGTTGCAAAAATTGTGGGTAGATATGAGGGACCCGAATAACAAAAAATGGCAGAAGTGGGAAGACAAAGTGTTCTCTCTGCTCTCTTTTCTGAAAGGGCTGTAGAATGGCAGGGACGCTGGGAAAATTGTGGACGGAAGTTGAAGCATTTGGAAGCAAGAAACACTGGAAGAGGGAGAAAAACAAAAGCTAAAGCTGGGTGACTGCAAAAAAGGCAGGAGTTTCTCATAGGAGGAAAGAGGGTGAGAAACTGCAAGAGGGTGGTCAGGCCAGCGAAAAGCAGAAAAGGCAGAACAGTCTGATGAAATAGCCCCTCTTGAGAGAAAGGGTTAATCTTGAGCCAGCTGAGCCACCAGAGGTGGGTGAGTAGGTTACCGAATCACCATCATCTTTCCCAGTATGCCTGCTAGTATATGCTTTCTAATGGGGTGGAACAAGGTTATGATGAGATAGGATGCTGACCTCTAGAAATGATAGTGTTTTAAAGGGGCTACAATTTCATATGGGATGTTCTCACCTTATATGAAAGCAATTGTAAAAACTGGCCTACTCAAAAAAGAATTATTTCCCAAGACTGGAAGGAATTGGTGACAGTTGCACTAGAGGCCAGTCCACAATTGCAATGGTTAATGTGGTGGAGGGAAGAAGCTGTAAATACTGAACAGTGAAATAGAGCGAGGGGAAGGAGCATAGTCAAGGACCAGTTGCTGACTCTGATATACAGGAACAGATTCAGTTTGATGATGCAACTACAGAACAATGTTGATTAGCAATGTTAAGAGCTTGGGGCAAATTTGAGGACCCCAGAAAAGGTTCACTTTGTTTGCAAAGACTTTATAAGCTCTGGTGAAGCCTTCACTGATTTTTTTTTTCTTTTGCAGAGAATGTCAGCTGTGAACAAAGCTGTATCAGACCCTGATGTAAAATAAGTGTTTATAGAAACCTGGCATATGGAAATATAAATACTGAATATTAAAAGTACTTAGTAGACCATTAAAGGCAGGGGCAGTACCCATGTACAAGTGGATAAAGGATACAACGGATATTGTTCCAATGTGTACCAGGCTAATAGCATAGGTGAAAGAATAACTGAGGTCTTTGGTATCAAAAGGCCTGGTGATTGGGTTGTGGAATATACTGTCATTTTCAAAGAAAGTGTAACCAAGGTACTAAAGAGCTCAGCTCTCAAGATGACTGGTGCATTAATTGCAAGGAATAAGGGGTTTCGTGCAGGAAAAGTGAAGAAGGCATCCTGAAGGGTAGTGGCTTCTGGGGTTGTGCAGGCAATGTGGCAAGGGTTGCCCTTGGACCATTGAAGTGTTGGCTCAGCAGATATCCAAGGCAAATTTTTAGTCAGGAGATTGCTTGGGGGCTTGACTTGAAGCCCCACAACAAAAAGTATGAGCTAATTGACTTGTCAGCCAGGAAATAGCAAGCAGGCAGAAAAATCTTAACTAAGTATTGCAAATGTAATGTATGCTTCTGCAGGCAGTGCTGCTCTAGACCTGGCCATAGATAGACACCCTACTCCTGAAACCTCAGTGTTATACAATATCTACTGGAGTGTATGGTCCTTTGCATGCCTTGATAGTAGGGGTGATTTAGGAAAGGACTGGATTAACTTTCCAAAGATTCATTGTGCATCTGGGAATTACAGATGAAGATTTCAAAGGAGAAATTCAAATTATGGCCTATGTAAAAAAAAAAATGCAATTTAATGCATGCAATAGGATTGCTCAACTGCTGCTGTTTTCCTACATCAAATGCAAACACACTCCCATAGAGAAAAGAGTTTGGAAATACTGGAAAATGTGTGTTCTGGCAAGCAGTTGTTAATGTTCAGAGGCAAGAGGTAGAAGGCTTGGTGGGTACAGGGACTGATTTAACTCATTTCACAAAAATTTTGTAGTTCAGAATGGCCACTTCAAAAGGTTTATACATAGTTTCTAGGAATTAGAATGTTATCTCAGATAAATGAGTGGATTTCCTAAATGACTGGAAAATCAGCTAGTAAAGTTAAGGCCTTATGTGGCTGACATAGTCATAGCTTCATAGGGACTAGATTTACTACAACAGTGGTGAAATCAGATTAATATTCCCTCAATACTAGGGACCAACCATGATGAAACTAGGGATGAACTGGTAGATGCCTCTTGGGAAGATACTGATAGATGTTTTGAAAAAGAACTTCAGGCTGTGCCAGTTGTCCAAACACAGGACATCACAGTGATTAATTTTCCAGTTTTATATGGGAGGGACACTGTTGTAGTACCAACAGCCCTACCCTTAGATGGTTCACTAACAACCTTTTTGCCTATGCTGTTCTGCTTAGGTTGTAGGATTATTTACAGAAATAGAAATTGCTTGAATTTCATCGTCACTTTTTGATATGCTACTGTTACAAGTGGAACTACAAAATCTGGTTAAAGCTTGCCCAAATCCTTTGTTTATTACCCATCTCAGATAGTCTGACCTTGGTTTTACTGCAGAAGGGAATAAGCAAGCTGATGCATCAGGAACAGCAACACCTATCCACTAGTGCTTATAGACTACATGTGTCACATCCTACTTGGACAGATGTGACAGTTGTGCAGGGGTATCCTATTTGTTCCCTACTGCCATAGTCAAACAGCAGTGGCTAATCGCAGAGGTAAAAACACTAATGTGTTACGGCAGATGGATGTCATTCTCTTTGCTCTTGTGCCACAGACGCCATCCCTGTACATTTTCATTGATACTTTAAAAAAAATATTTCTGGGTAGTTTCTCAGTCCTCAGAATGCTTCAGCAGTGTGCTCTCCTCTTATACAAACCTTGGCTGTTATGGGTTGCCAACTTCTATTAGAACTGACAACGAACCAGCCTATAGTAGTAAAAAGTTTTAAGAAGCTCTTTAAAGAATGGAATATTAATCACATTACAGACATTATCTTCACAGCCAGTGTTAACACTTTTGAAAGGCTGGACTAGGCTGGCCTCAGACTCACAGAGATCCACCTGCCTTTGCCTCCCAAGTGCTGGCATTAAAGGTATGCATCACCACAGCTGGGTGATGCCAAACTCTTCATTTTTGAATCCTAGGTCATCACCCTGGAACCTCCCCTTTGGGGACCATAATTGTGTTTCTGGTCTTAAACCAGAAACTTTTTTTTTTTTTTTGGTTTTTCGAGACAGGGTTTCTCTGTATAGCTCTGGCTGTCCTGGAACTTACTTTGTAGTCCAGGCTGGCCTCGAACTCAGAAATCCGCCTGCCTCTGCCTCCCAAGTGCTGGGATTAAAGGCGAGTGCCACCACATTCGGCTATAGACCAGAAACTTTTAATGCCCTGCCTCCACCTCCCAAAAGGTGGCATGAAAGGCCATTGCCACCACAGAAGACTGGGAAAGTGTTAGTATTTGGCCAACACTGTACAGCTGAGAGAGATGGGAGCAATCCTTAGTGAGCCTTAAAGATATTGCTAATGCCTGACGAATATCAATCAGGTGGCTTAAATATGACCTGTATCGGCTGGGCCTCTTTTCAGCTGTGAGCAGAGGGACCATACAATGCACAGAGTAACGATCTGTATACTAGACACCCTATGCCTACACGAGGTAGTGCCTACTGTGTGTAGAAATACTGCAGGGACAACTTTGCAGTACGGCTGCAAGTTCTACAGTCTCTCTGTAGGTCTGTCCAGCAGGACAGTTCTGTACTTGGGGTGGAGCCTCCTGGGGCTGTGACCCACAAGGCTGGGTCTAGGCAAGCCTAAGGGAGCTAAGGGAGCCGCTCCTGTCACTCAAGGCCTCACTAGCCACTCAGGGCTTGGATACGGATGCCCGTTAGAATGGAGGCGGGCACTTCCGGTCCGCCACGCTGCGGGCTCCGCTGTGTTTCTGAGGGAGGCTTTGGTGGTTCCGTGCTGAGACCTGCTGCTAGGAGCTGTGAGGAGAGCGGCGAGCTAGGGATCCGCGCCATGGTGAGCGGGGCCGCCGTCCTCACGCGGGGAGGATCCGCGGGAGCCCGTGTGGGGTTGTCCCGGGGCGCGGGAATCGGCTGTGGGACGCGGCGCCCGTGTGATTCCGTTCTTTCACTTGAGGTTACTGAGGGTCCTGGCCTCTCGCAGGCGGAAACCGGACCCCTCCATGGCACAGTTCCCCTGGCTGCGCCTGCGCACAGCCTGGGAAGTTGCTTGGAAACGGTTTACGTCATTCTGCAGGCGCGCGCATGCGCGGCTTTTATTGTCAGGGACGACAAGAAGTCTGCTGACTGGTAGAGCTCCTGTTTCCCTGGCGTCTTCTCAAAGTTCTTATTAGGCACTTGACATTCACGTGTAGGGTACGTCTACAGTGAATTCTGCGCAGTGTAAAGTGTGTCACTAACACATTCGCCTGTAGATGCCACGGTGGTCCAGTCACGTGTGTTAGTAAGGCCAGACTCACTGTGTTTCCCTGCCTGAGTTGTCAAAATCGACCGAATATTAATTGCGATTTTTGTTCTAATTGTTTTTTTTTCTTCTGGTGATCTTTTTATTTTTTCCTCAAACAGCACAGTCTTTATCGCAGGTGTAGGGTAATTTAGAAGTCAGACGGTGTCACTGTGCTGTTTATTCAGTCTTGTGTGCTCATATTTTCATTCATGATGACCTTTTGTCATCGGCTTTCTGTCGCTCATTGCAGAAGTCGTTAGGCTCTTTATTTGTTGAACCTATAGCTCAGATTCTGTACTAAAATAATATTGAGACTTCTTGTTTACAATCCTGGAATTTCTCCTCTTTGATTGAATTCATTGGTTCTTTTTTTTTTTTTTTT
>NC_034598.1:46240420-46256828 GCF_900095145.1 Mus pahari
TTGTTATTTGACTATTCTCAACAACACAGCTCACACAGTCTGTGAGCCCCGTGCCTCTCTCGACTCTTACTCGTCCAGGTAGGGCTTTTAAAAAAATATATTTATGACAAGGTCTCTTATGTTGACTCAGGTTGCCTTCATCCCACTATGTGGCTACCTAGGCCTTGTGCCCTTTCAGAGTCAACATCCTCAACTCTTGGATTAAAGGTTTGTAACATCACACGGTTCTAAAAAATGATCTATGTGACTCATGTCGTGGGCTGTCCATAAGGCTGTCCGTAACAGTAACAGGAAAAGGATTTGTGTGTGGAGTATGGCTTCTCCCTTGAGACCAGACTAGAAGGAAAAGTTTACTGTGTCCATTGCAGAGGGAGACAGGCTAAGCAATAGCTGAGTTACAAGTTGTTTAAGTTTAATTCCGTGAGCTGCTGGGGTTTTTGTTATAAAGAAGGTTCTGATGTGTCAGGTGAGTGACTTTCTGTGTACTTTTCCTAGCATGCATCAATTCAGACCATATACATGAAGCCAAACCAAATTGGTGGGTCCAATTTTGGGATATTATTTTGGGCTAATGAAATTTTCAGTTGAACACCTCTCTCATGCGGGTAAGTAGATGCCAATGTGGTTGGCTCACTTCACCCTGGTAGGAGGGCTGAGGCACAGGCTGTCGGGCTGTGGATTGTGTGGCCTCTTACAGCACTCAGCAGTTAACATTTACACAGGCCAGGCCAGATAGTCACCTATTAATGGCATTTTTCTCTACCAGAGAATTTATTCTGTTTTAAAGTCAAAATATCTAGCTTTTATTTATTTTTAATCTCTTTTAAAAGCCAAGTTTCAATATGTGGCTTAATGTGGTGGTTTGAATAGATATGGCTCTCATAGACTCATGTGTTTGAATGCTTGCTTCCTAGGGAGTGTGAGGAGATGTGGCTTTGTTGGAGTAAGTGTGGTCTTGTTGAAGGAAGTGTGCTACTGTGGAGGTGACCTTTGACTTCTCCTTTATGATCATATGTGGCCAGTGTGACACAGTCCCCCTCTTCTGCTGCCTATAGACCAAGACTTAGAACTCTCAGGATTTCTCCAGCTCCATGTCTGCCTGGATGCTACTATGCTTCTTGCCATGATGGTAATGGACTAAGTCTCTGAAACTGTAAGCCAGCCCCAATTAAATGTTTTCTTTTGTAAGAATTGCTGTTGTCTTGATGTCCCTTCACAGCAATGGAAACCTTAACTAATACAGTTAGCCTGTGTTTTATTGCTATGACAAGACCATGACTATTCTTATAACAGAAAGCATTTAGTTGGGGATTGCTTACAGTTTCAGAGATTTATTCTTTTGTTATCATAGTCAAGAGCATGGTGGCGGGCTGGTGAGATGGCTCAGTGGGTAAGAACACCCGACTGCTCTTCCGAAGGTCCGGAGTTCAAATCCCAGCAACCACATGGTGGCTCACAACCACCCGTAACAAGATCTGATGCCCTCTTCTAGTGTCTGAAGACAGCTACAGTGTACTTACATATAATAAATAAATAAATCTTTAAAAAAAAAAAAGAGCATGGTGGCATGGTGGCATGCCAGCTGGCATGTTAACTGAGAGTTCTACATCTGGATCTGTAGGCAGCAGGAAGAGAGAAAGCCAATGGTCCTGGCTTGGGCCCTTGAAACCTCAAAGTACACCCCAAGTGACACTTTTTTCTACACCACTATTCTCTGCCAAGGAGTGCCACTTCCTCCTGACTAAGTATTGAAACTCAGCCCATGTGACTAGTATGCCCCTAGTTACATACTTCCTCTAAGACCACACTTCCTCCAAGAAGACCACATGTCCTGATCCTTCTCAAGCATTGCCACTTCCTGATGACCACTCAATCAAACATAAGGGCCTATGTGGGTCATTCCCATTCAGAACACTGCAGTATCCCTTTTAAAATATCATTTTTGTATGTACATTACTGCTCTCAATCTCTATTTGCTTCTGTTCTCCAATGCTTCTCACTTATTATGAACTTGATTCAATTTTCTGCAAGTGGTTTATTCATTCATTTATTTTTTAGAACAATATGTCATGTAGGTAGGTGTCTTAGTTTTTCTGTTGCTATGATGAAACATCATGACCAAAGAACAGGTTGGGGAGGAAAAGGTTTATTTGGCTTATACTTCCACATCACTGTTCAGTATCGAAGGAAATCAGGACGAGAACTCAAACGGGGAAAGAACCTGGAGGCAGGAGCTGATGCAGAGGCCACAGAGGGATGCTGCTTGCTGGCTTGCTTCCCATGGTTTGCTCAGCCTGCTTTCTCATAGAACCCAGGACCACCAGCCCAGGGATGGCACCACTCCTAGTAGACTGTGTTCTCCCCATTAATTACTAAATTAAAAAACAAAAAACAAAAAACATGCCTTGCAGGTCTACTTACAACCCAGTCTTATAGAGCCTCCCCTCCCTTTTTTTTCCTGTGTTATTTTTTCCAATTTTTATTAGGTATTTACTTCATTTACATTTCAAATGCTATCCCCAAAGTCCCCTATACCCTCCCCTCCCTGCTCCCCTACCCACCCACTCCCACTTCTTGGCCCTGGTGTTCCCCTGTACTGGGGCAAATAAAGTTTGCAAGACCAAGGGGCCTCTCCTCCCAATGATGGCCGACCAGGCCGTCTTCTGCTCCATATGCAGTAGAGCCTTTTTCTAAGCTGAGGTTAGGCATGTATCTTTAAGTCAGTCTGTGTTAGTTGGAACAGATAGGTAAAGAGAGACATATTTTTAAGCAAGTGATTCTTAGTGTTTTAATCCTGGAATCCTTAAACATAATTCTTCTTTTATGTTTTTGTGGCCACAACCTTAAAACAAAGATATGACAGTCTGGCAACGCTAGGGGACCTCTGCAGAAAGGTCTTTTGAGTCTCAAAGGGTTTCAATCCATAGGTTGAGAAACTGTTTCAAGTTCCTTATCAGACTGCCTAAGGTCATTGTTCTATTGCCTCATAAGATAGGAATTTTGTTGCCTGGTGTTTAGCTGTGGCATTTATTAGTCTTATTTATCTATCCATCTAGATCATATATTGATAAGGTCATTACAATAAAATATTTGATGAATTTTAAATTGCCTCATAGCCTTAGAAATTTAAAAATTTGCTTTTTCTAAAATGTCCAGTTTTTAATTTTTTGTAAAATTTCTAAATTTTCTTTATAGAAGTTTAAAAATTTTCAATTGCATGTTTTGCAGTATTGAAAAAGTACCTGTGTAAAGAGTGAAGTCATAGAGCACAGTCAGTTTTAGAAGGCAAAACCAAGATTTAACAGTGTAAATAACTCAGTGTTTCCAAAATCAATAACTGGCTTACTTTTATGTTACAAAGTTGCAAAGTTTTTTTTTTTGTACATGAATGTGTATGGAGGTGCAGTTTTAATACTTTCATACCCACCCACACCCACACCCACAGCCACACAGCCACCCCTTGGGTTTTAAGACAGGACAGAAATTATATAAAATCTTTTCCTGATTTAAATGTATCTTTGGACACATGTTTCCTTGGTTAGCTCATGCCACGTGCTGCTACCCAGAATGGCTCCCACCCTGAGTTATGAGTTTTAAGTTAACTTTTTGATACAGATGTTACAGATTTTTAACCATACCTGATAACTTATAAGCCAATAATCTATAACCAAGACATGTAGAACATTGTATACGCATACATTTAAGAACAGTCAGAAACAAACATGTAGTGGCCACATACATTATACATTTGAAACAGACAGACAAAACTTCCTCCAGTTGTAATTTCAAGAGAAGAAGACCTTGCTACCTGCTGAATCCAGTTCTCATGGGCACAGTGGTTCTCTTGTGTGACTGCCACTGAATCCAGTTCTCATGGGCACAGCGGTTCTCTTGTGTGACTGCCACTGAATCCAGTTCTCATGGGCACAGTGGTTCTCTTGTGTGACTGCCACTGAATACCTGCTGTAGAAAGCTGAAGTGCAGGTGACTTTTTAAGAGCAGCTTGTACAGATCAGGTGACCTAGGCTTTATTGCCTGGTTCTGTTTCCTCTCTCAGGGTATCCAGGCACTGTTATATCCACATGCCTAGAATGAAAGGAAAGAAGCATATGCAGGTGGGGTGTATTTGCAGGATCTAGCCAGCTTGAATGCCGGGGAGAAAAAGCCTTGGAGAGATTCTCAGTCAAACAGCTCTCCTTTGTTGGGGGTAGCAAGGGCTATATGGACCTTGGGAAGTGGGTAGGTTTTCAGTGAGTGTACATCATTGGCTGGGCTGAGGTGCTGGGCACACTCCATTAGCGTGAAGAGGAATTCCAGTCGCTTGCTGGGTGTGTCCTCAGGGAGAGAGGAAGCAAAATGTGCAATTTGGTCTCCAGGCTATGTAGCTATCTCAGGGTGGCAGAGGGTTGGGGTTGTAGAGCCTATGTGCACTAGAACATGCAGACTTGAAAGAGGGAAAAGTCCTACCCCCTGGTGGTCTCAGGACAAGATTTTTGGGATTTGGACATGTCTCAGCCTTGCTCTTGCTTCAAATTGGCTTCCTGAAATTGCACAACTTTCTGGCCTTACAGTGGCTCAACAGATGCAAAAGGTGAAAAAAGCAGCCTGATGTGAGTAGAATGCTATGTCCCCTGAGGCTATGGTGAAGTCATGGTGAAGTCCTGACCTGTGCAGCTGCTCAAGCTCATGTCTGGGTCAGAGGGCTTGCAGCAGCAGGTGTCTGTGTAGGTGTCCATGGCCTGAATTACTACCAAAAGCCATGCAGACATCCCTGGTCTGTGCTGGCCCTGACACCCCTTGTTGTTTGGAGGGAGAGATTCCCCCCACCTCCAACCCTTGCCACCTATATCAGGCAGGAGAGTTGGCCTTGCCACTTAGTGGCTGCAGCACTTGGGAGGGCTTGGCCTATGCCTTGCTTGAGCAGGACAGTAAAGCTGGCCCTGGTGACATAGGTGTGGGTGAGCTGGTGGTGTGACCAACTTAGCTACCATTCAGGTCAATATCCAGGGCTATGAGTTAAGTCACCCCAACATCTACTTCATCTATGAACTGCTGGGGTGCATGAAGGGGCTTCACTTGCAGATCTAAAGTTCCAGAATCTCCACAACACAGGACAACAGGATATCCGAGGGGAATTCTGGTGAGGTAGTAGAGGCCAGAGGACTCAAACCAGATCAATCACTCATTGCAATGAACATTTACAACTAAGATGTGTGGACAAAAGTTTATACTGTGAGACACAGGGTGCTACATACACAATGGCTTCCACAACAAGATTTTTTTTTCTGGGGTGGAGGGAGTTGAAAGGGCAGAGGGCCGAAACAAAGGGGCAGGCAGATGAGAGGTATTGGGGTGCATGATGTGAAATTCACAAAGAATAAAAAGTGGCTGTCATGGTTTGCATATGCTCGTCCCAGGGAGTGGCACTATTAGAAGGAGTGGCCTTGTTGGAGGAAGTGTGTCACTGTGGGGGTGGGCTTGGAGATCTTCCTGGTTGCCTGAGGATGCCCAGCCTGTTCTTGGCTTCCTTCGGATGAAGATGTAGAACCCGAAGCTCCTCCTGCACCATGCCTGCCTGGATGCTGCCATGCTTCTGCCTTAATGATAATGAACTGAACTTACGAACCTGTAAGCCAGCCCCAATTAAATGTTGTCTTTATAAGATTTGCCTTGGTCATGGTGTCTGTTCATAGCTGTAAAACCCTAACTAAGACAGTGGCTGTGGAGGATTTTCTTAATTAGTGATTGATAGGGGAGGGCCCAGCCAAATGTAGTTGTACCAAGCATGGGCTATTGGTCCTGTGTTGTGTACGAAGGCAGACTGAGCAAGCCATGAGGAGCAAGCCAGAAAACAGCAAACTTCTATGGCCTCTGCCTCAAGATTCATGCCTGGCTTGGGTTTCTGTTCTAACTTTTTGATAATGAACTGTATCTTAGTTAGGATTTTACTGCATCTAGGCAGGCATGGTGCAGGAACAACTGATAGTTCTATACCTTCAGCTGAAGACTGCTAGAAGAATACTTCCAGTCAGCTAGGATGAGGGTCTTAAGCCCACACCCACAGTGACAAACCTACTCCAACAAGTCCACACCTTCTAATAGGGCTTCTTTCTGGGCCAAGTACATACAAACCATCACATTCCACTCCCTGGCCCCCATAGGCTTGTTCAAACATATGAGTTTATGGGGACCATATCTAGCCACAGCATAATAAAATGTACATTTATTCCAACTTCCAAAATCCCCTTAGCAGTCTCAACAATGTTAAAAGTCCAAAGTTCAAAATCTCTTCTGAGATCCATCCAGTCACTTAACTGTAATCTCCAAAGCAAGACAGGAAACTAGCTGGGCGAACTTCAGACTCTGCATTTCCATGTCTGATGTCAAAGTGGTCTTCAGATCTCCAACTCCTTTTTCATCTTTGTTGACTGCAACAAACTTCTTTTTCTGGGCTGGTTCCACCCCCTCTTAGCAGATTTTGTCAGCAGATATCTCACGGCTCTGGCATCTCAAACATCTTGGGGCCTTCAAGGCAACTTCAATATTACACTTTTTTGTTCCAATGTCTGGGATCCACACATGATCTTCTGGACTCCTCCAAAGGGCCATCATCACTTCTCCAGCTCTGCCCTCTGTAGCACTCTAAGCTCAGGTTGATTCACTCTATTGCTGTTGTTGTTCTTGGTGATCATCCCCATGGTAGTGGCATCTTCAGTATACTGGGGTCTTCCACTGCAACTTGGGGTTTTACCAATAGTCTCTCATAGGCTCTCATCATGGTGCCAAGCCTTAACTCCTTTGCATGATCCCTTCAGTCCTGGACGATCAACTACAACTGAGGCTGCACCAATAGCCTTCCATGGACTCTCACAGTGCCAAACCTTAGCTGCTCTTCATGACCACATTACCAAGTACGGCTGCAGCAGGAGGTACAACCTTGGCTATCTCTGGAACACAGCTTCTTTGTTCTCAGAAAATATTTCCCAGAAGATGTCACCTCAATGATGCTGCTCTCTTCTTAATCACCACTTAGCTCCAGCTAACCAGCATCAATTGTACTAGTAGTCCCTTCTATTCTGGACTCTAAAGCCAGAGCCACATGGCCAAAACTGTGGATTTTCACTGCTTGCTGGGGCTGGAACATGGCTCTCTTGTTCTATTACATTATAACCAGCTTTCTGTTCTTCAACACCTTCACTGCCTAAGTTTGGCTGTTCTGGAACTTGCTCCATAGACTAACTTTGAACTCAGAGATCTGCATGTCTGTCTCCTAAACACTGGGATTAAAGGTTTTGTCCACCAAGCCTGGATTTAAGTTTTTCTTCACTTAGAGCCTACTTTTTCCCAGGATTGCCTTGAACTCAAGAGATTTGCTTGGCTTTATCTCCTGGGATTAAAGGCTTGTACCTCCATGCCTGGATCTAAACTTAGCTGGTAGGATCTTGTCCCAAAGTCCCACTCCCTTCATCTGCTGTCTCCTAGAACACAGGATAAGGCTCCATTTCACTTCCTGGTACCTGTTTAATACTTGAACCATTTTTATTTTTCCTTTTAAAGCTTGCTCCACTTGTTTAAAATCCTCTACATGGGACTTAACCAGAGAACAAAGTCTATGATGGGATTAAAGGTATGGTCCACCAAGCCTGGATTTAAGTTTTTCTTCACTTAGACTCATTTCTGAGACTTCATTTGTCAGTGCAATTAATCTGATTCTCTTCACCTTAGCCTCGGGTAGACTCTTCAGACAAGGGCAAAAAGGAGCCACATTCTTCACCAAAATACCACAAAAAATGGCCTCTAGGCCACATACTGAAATTCTCCACTGAAACTTCTTGGGACAGGTCTGCACAATTCAAATCACTCTTAGTAACAAAGTCTTCCATATTCCTACTAGGATTGCTCATTAAGTCCCATTTAAAGCATAGCACTGCTTTGCAAATCCAAAGTCCCCAAATCTATATTTGGAAAAGCATGGTCAGGCCTGTCACATCAATACCCCACTCCTGGCACCAACTTTTGTCTTAGGGTTTTACTGCTGTGAACAGACACCATGACCAAGGCAAGTCTTATAAAGACAACATTTAATTGCTGCAGGTTTACAGGTTCAGAGGTTCAGCCCATTATCATCAAGGTGGGTACATGGCAGCATCCAA
The DNA here is from genome assembly GCF_900095145.1 of Mus pahari. NCBI lineage: Eukaryota > Metazoa > Chordata > Mammalia > Rodentia > Muridae > Mus > Mus pahari. Next base: position 46,248,574 of record NC_034598.1, read on the forward strand.
GTGGGTGTGGTGCAGGAGTTTTATATCTCCTGCTGAGGGTTCTCATCTTCATCTGAAGGCTGCTAGCAGAATACTGGTTTCCAGGCATCTAGGATGAGGGTCTTAAGCCCACCCCCACAGTGACACACATCCTCCAACAAGGTCACACTTCCTAATAGTGCCACTTCCTAATAGTGCCACTTCCTGGGCCAAGCCTATACAAACTATTACAAACTGTTATATGAAAATGTGAGTAAAACAAACCCCTTTTGCTCCCTTCTCCCAAAATGATTGCAATCTGGGATTAGTTACTCAAAGTTTAAGGACTGTAAGATCCAGAATACAGAAAAAACATCTTAAATAGTTGATAAGGAAACAATATTAGAATGTTCTTTTTCCATACCTTGTTCATGTCAAAGCAACTAAGAAATGAATATAAAACTACAGGTTCCTAGGGTATGCTTGGGTAGACATAAGAATGGATGCGACAGATGGAAGAGAGGAGTCCTTAGTGTCTTAGGGAAAACAGGTATGGAGATTACCAGTGGCGGGGGCAGGGGGGGGGTAGGAGTGTGAGGTGAGGCAGTAAGACCCAGCTTCACCTGTATCTGCAGCCTCCTGCTGTCCTAGCTGCTCACTGACTGCAGCTCACGTAGCTCCCCGGAAGGCTGTTTTGATTCCCCTGGGGTGTGTTTGCCCAAGGTTGGCTGTCCAGGCTGATGCAAATTCACACGAGTCTTTGAAGTCTAAGCATTGTAGATCATTAGCAGTTTCCTTTGATAACTGGATAACTATTTGTTGGAGCCACACAGCTAATAGAATTTCTCATTTGGCTGGGAAAGCAAGTATATACATCAGGTAAATCAGTGTGTAAAAATAAATCAAAGCAAACACACAGCGTGGAAGTCTGACATCTCCTTGTGGAATGGAGGACACCAGGGAATTGATGGGTGTTGGCTGCTTGGTTTATGCCATGTGGTTTCAATAGTCTATAAATCACAGGGCATTTATCCTTTTTTAAATGAAACCATGGTGAAGAAGAGAAGTTGCAGAGAGAAAGAGCCATCTAAACTCTTTGAAATTGAGACACAGAGCTGCAAGATTTGGGTTTGCCTAGAATGATTTTAGTCTTTCCTTGGTCCAGTTTTTCTTTCTCTTCGTTGGAAAGAGTATTCTGTGCCATTGTGCATTGGAAAGCCATATCTATATATCTATCTATATATATATTTATCTATATATCTACATCTATATCTATTTATCTATCTATATAAATATATATAAATATATCACAGTCAAGATCTTACCTGGAGTGTCAGAAAAACCTTTGGACACTGGAACAATGTTGGGACTATTTCATAATATGGGAATCTTTGAAGTAAAACTAAGTATATTTTGCGTAATGGGATGACTGGAATAGGCTCTACACAGGAACATGCCATGACCTGTGTTGAAATGTGGTAGGCTGAATGACAACTCTCCCAGGTAGGATGGTTTATTTGAACATTTGTCTCATGTTTGTGGCTTTCATTGGAGTGCTTATGGAACCTTAGGAGGAGGATCCTTTCTGGAGGAAGTTAGTCTCTGGGGAAGGGTGTTGAGTGTTTATATTCTCACCACACTTCATCTTCTTTTTACGTCTTCTGGTGGTTCAAACTGAGCACCATGCTTTTTTTTCCATGCACCCACACCTTTCCACCATTACACACTCCATCCCTGAAAAATGTAAGGTAGAATAGAAGCAGCTGCTCACTAAGATAATTTTCTGGCCTTATGTATTTTATTTTTATATTGCTGGCTGTACTGGCTAATTTTGTATCAACTTGACACAGCTGGAGTTATCACAGAGAAAGGCGCTTTAGTTGAGGAAATGCCCATATGAGATCCAGCTGTAAGGTATTTTCTCAATTAGTGATCAAGGGAGGGCCCCTTATGGGTGGTGCCATCTCTGGGCTGGTAGTCTTGGGTTCTATAAGAGAGCAGGCTGAGCAAGCCAGGCGAAGCAAGCCAGTAAAGAACATCCCTCCATGGCTTCTGCATCAGCTCCTGCTTTCTGACCTGCTTGAGTTCATGTCCTGCATCCTTTGGTGATCAAAAGCAGTATGGAAATGTAAGCCAAATAAACCCTTTTCTCCCCAACTTGCTTCTTTGGTCATGATGTTTGTGCAGGAATAGAAACACTGACTAAGACACTGGCTGATAGAATTATTTTTTTAAGGGATTGAAAGGTCAAGATTTCATTGTCTTCATAACAAAGTTGGCTTAGAACAGTTGGCTCTTTCTCGTCTTATCTCCTCCCAGTTCAAAATGCTTGCATCTCTTAATAGCCAGCATCCTCTTAGATCTGCAGTTGGGCTCAACACACTCAAGTCTCAGCACAATCTTCTTTGTAGTTTTAAGACTTTTTGTGGAAAATAGGCTTAGTTTGTCCATCATAACCACTCTGTTTCCTGTTATAACGCCACTTTCCCTGGGTGTACAAAGAATCATTGCTCTTCTTGTACTGTGTCACCTTGTGGGATTGGTGCTTCCCATATTTGTTGCAGAATGTCTGGTGAGTCTTAGGGACATCCACCATGTTTGCAGGACTGCTATCAATTTAGAAAGCAGAATTAGGTTTTGTATGTGTCACGCTGTTACTCCTGTGCCGAGCTTTGCTCACAGCTTGACTTTGGAACCTTGACAGAGGGTATTGTTTTCACCAGGATGGCATGCATTCATGACATTAATACTGAGGCTTCAGGATCGTCGTATTGCAATTTAACATTCTTTCTACCTTTGTGTATAGTTTTGATTTTGAAAAAAAAGTGCATGAATCTTTTGTGCATATATATATATATTTATGTATCACATACATATGTTCACATATACATGTATATAGATGTGCACCACTTGTGTGCCTGATGTTTCCTGAAGTGAGAGGAGAGCAATGGATTCTCTTGATCTGGAGTTATGAATGCCTGGGAACTTCCGAGCGAGTGTTAGGATTTGATCCAGGTCCTCTGCAAAAGCAACGTGTGCTCTTAACTGCTGACCCATCTTTCTTCCTTATGGTTTTTGGTGTTGATTTTGGATCAGTATTTATTTGCCAATATTTTTGAGAACTCTTGATCTCTTAGTCACTTACTAAAAATGCTTTCTTTTGTAGGAATATTATATTTCCCTTATAATTTAAACTGGGGTCACTTAAGTTTTATGATAGGCTATTATTGAGCTGAAGTACATTTTAACTCTTTGCAGGAATTTTGATTGAGTGCTTCCTTTCTCATTCTTTTTGTTGTCGTTTGCTTTGGTGGTCTCATGAAGTAGCACTGGGTGACATGGAAATCACTGCATAAACTAAGATGGCCCAGAAATGACAGAGATGCACTGCGCTCTGCCTCCTGAGGTCTGGGATTAAAGGTGTGCATCACCACATCCATTTTCTTCATCTTTTTTTTTTGAAGTTAGTAATTTTTATACAGTTTTGCTAAAGTATACTCTGTGATCAGTTTGAGGGTCTCTCTGTATTATTTGTTAGTAGTCACTTTTCCTGCAATGACCTATGGAACTCAGTAGGTCTGAAAATGAGTGGTGTGATCCCCCTTTTCTATTGACTTGGAAAATGACTTGCTGACTGCGTTTGAAATTCTGTGATATGGAATAAATGTGTAGAGCACCCAGAATTATGCAAATATATTCTCAGTGAATGCACATTTACAATGCAGTCAGTCTCACCATTTCTCTCTCTCTCTCTCTCTCTCTCTCTCTCTCTCTCTCTCTCTCTCTTTCTTTTTTTTTTTTTTTTTTTTTTTTTTGGTTTTTTGATACAGGGTTTCTCTGTATAGCCCTGGCTGTCCTGGAACTCACTTTGTAGACCAGGCTGGCCTCAAACTCAGAAATCCACCTGCCTCTGCCTCCTGAATTCTGGGATTAAAGGCGTGTGCCACCACGCCCGGTCAGTCTCACCATTTCTATTATGTACATGTGTGGGCTATTTTAGGCTGCGGTGACCTATGAGGATGTGCATGTGAACTTCACTCATGAAGAGTGGGCATTGCTGGGTCCTTCCCAGAAGAGTCTCTACAGAGATGTGATGCTGGAGACCTACTGGAACCTCACTGCTATAGGTAAGAATATTAGTTTTCCTTCACTTTATAAACAAGGGAACAAGTGTTTCTTGGTTATTGGTGCACTTCTGTGATTTCTCTTGTGACAGGGGAAGAATGTGGTGACTAATCAGACATGGTTCTCAACTTCACCAAAGATTCTCATTTAAAATTTGCATACTATCTAATAATATAAATTTTCTGGTATTATATTTTAGGTTACAAATTGGAAGACCACAATGTTGAAGAATACTATCAAAGTTATAGAAGACATAGAAGGTAAATTTCATGTGCAAGCTGATATAACTGTATCACTGAAGAAAATTTAATTTACCTTTAAGTTTTAAAGAAAAGCAACAGTGTAAATAAGTACAGCATTATGTATATTAATGATTAATAAATTCTCCTAAGACCATGTACTTGAATTTCAGGTAGCTGACCTGTGTTTATAAAGCATTCATTTTAGAAACAAGACAAGGAAACAATATCTTAGCACATGACACTGTTTTAGAAACCCTGAGAGAGCCACATTGTAGAAATGCCAATTTATTTAGTTTCATCTCATTCAAGTATTATAGAAAGCCTGCACATTGGTTATGGGATTAGTGTATGTTTAAGAATTTATAAGCAAATAGTCCATAGTAAAGCTAGTGTTACTCATATACTTCTAGTGACTTTCCAAAGTTTAGTGAGAACAACAATTTATTGGAAACAGGAAGGTTGAAATCGTGGAGAAACCTTATTCCCTATAGCACCTATCTATGTGGAATGAAAAGTTCACCTGTGTGTATGCAGTGTAAAATCTTTTGTTTGTTGTTTTTCTTTTAATAGGTATAACATCTGTCATTGTGGGTACAAGCCTTGTGAGCATAAGGGATATGGAAAGAACCAATATATCTTTGCCTGTAACAATTTTCTTCAAATATATGATAGAATCCAAACTGAAGAGAAACCGTATGGATGTACTCAATGCAGTAAAGCCTTTGCAAATTTCCGTAGTCTTCGAAAACATGAAAAAAACCATACTAGAGAAAAACCCTATGAGTGTAGTCAGTGCAGTAAAGCCTTTGTAAGTCGCAGTTCTCTTCAAATACACGAAAGAACGCATACAGGAGAGAAACCCTATGACTGTAATGAATGTGGAAAAGCCTTTTCAACTCGCAGTCATCTTCAAATACACAAAAGAACTCATACAGGAGAGAAACCCTATGATTGCAGTGAATGTGGTAAAGCATTTGCACGTAGCAGCAATCTTCTAATACATAAAAGAAGTCATACAGGAGAGAAACCCTATGGTTGCAATGAATGTGGGAAAGCGTTTGCATGTCGCAGTCATCTTCAAATACACAAAAGAACTCACACTGGAGAGAAACCCTATGATTGTGATGAATGTGGGAAAGCCTTTGCAACTCGCAGTCATCTTCAAATACATGAAAGAACTCACACTGGCGAGAAACCTTATGAATGTAATCAGTGCGGTAAAGCCTTTATAGGTCGCAGTCATCTTCAAATACATAAAAGAGTGCATACTGGAGAGAAACCTTATGAGTGTAATCAATGTGGTAAAGCTTTTGCATATAACAGTGATCTTCATCGACATGAAATAATTCATACTGGAGAGAAACCCTATGGATGTAATCAATGTGGTAAAGCCTTTGCAAGTCGTAGTAGTCTTCGAAATCATGAGGAACATCATTCTCTTGAGAAACCATATGAATGTACTCTATGTGGTAAAGCCTTTGCATATTGCAGTAATCTTTATATACATGAAAGATGTCATACTGGAGAGAAACCGTATGTATGTACTCAGTGTGGTAAAGCCTTTGCACGTCGCAGTCACCTTCATATACATGAAAGAATTCATGCTGGAGACAAACCTTATGAGTGTAATCAATGTGGAAAAGCTTTTCTACTTCGCAGTAGTCTTCAAATACATGAAAGAACTCACACTGGAGAGAAACCTTATGTATGTACTCAGTGTGGTAAAGCCTTTGCACGTCAGAGTCTTCTTCAAATACATGAAAGAAGTCATACTGGAGAGAAACCTTATGAGTGTAATCAATGCAGTAAGGCCTTTGTATGTCGCAGTAGTCTTCAAATGCATGAAAGAACTCACACTGGAGAGAGACCTTACGAATGTAATCAGTGTGGAAAAGCCTTTTCACGTCGCAGTCTTCTTCAGAAACATGAAAGAAGTCATAGTGGAGAGAAACCTTATGAGTGTAATCAATGTGGTAAAGCCTTCGCAAGTCGTAGTAGTCTTCGAAATCATGAAAAACATCATAATATTGAGAAACCTAATGAATGTAATCAGTGTGCTAAAGCATTTACATCTCTTCCACCATCTTCAAATATATGAAAGAAACCACACTGGAAAGAACCTCAGAGTGTAGTCAATGTGGAAAATCCTTTACAAGTCACAGTTACCTTCAAATACACAAAAGAAGTCACATTGGAGAGAAACTGCATGAATGTACTCAGTGTGGTAAAGACTGCATATTGCAGCAGTCTTTGTTATCACAGAACATGTCATACTAGAGAAATCCTATGAATGTAATTGATACAGTAAAACTTTGGTACATCAGTGTAATCTTCAGATGCATCAAAGAACTTATACTGGAGAGAAACCTTAAAATGTAATCAATGGGACAATACCTCTGCATCTTACAGTCTTCTTCAAAGGAATGAAAGGATTCTTACAGGAGAGAAACACCATGAAATCTAATACATGTATTAAGGGCTTGTACAACAAGCATATTTTTCTTACTGAGTCATCTCACTGGTGCTTATGTAAGATGAGTAGAACCATTTCATCCTTAAAATACTCTCTTCTTTTTAGATTGTATACAAATTGTCACCCAAGTATAGAAGAACACAGAAAAACTTGAATAATAAAACATACTTCAAACGAAAATGATATTTATAACTGCCATCCATTTTTGTGGGTTATCTTATTCTGAGGAACAAATACTTGTTCTTAACACTTTATCAGAAACACAAATTAGTCCAGAGAATTTCCTCAGTGAGTGAAGGTAGCTGCAGTTAAGGCTGATGAGCTCATCTGGGAGACCAAAGTCCTCATATGAGTTATTTTCCTCTCTGTTTCCTATGTGCACTACTGTTTCTAATGTGTACCATTGTAGGTGAAGTTGGTCATCTCCAATATCAAGAGACCTAGTGATTCTGTTGTGGGAAATTTGGTCATTTGTAAAGACACTGTGACCAAGCTGCTCAAAAGGTCTCAGATCTCAAAATGTCTGGTCCATTAATTGTAAGGAATATTGTACTTGGTTCAGAAAACATTTGTTCAGGGTCAAAGCATCTCTAAGGGTAATGGCTTTTGTTAATATAAACCAGAAAAACAGCCTAGGCTTCCAGATGTGTGCAGGCAATGTGGCAAGGGTTGCCATTGGACCCCTGAGTGTAGGTCCAACAGAGATATCCAAGGCAATTTTCTTACCATTGAAAAATGCAAGACCTGGTCTAAGGTCTTGCAACCAAAAAGCACGAGGTGTGTATCTCTTGTAAGCCATGAAATAAGAATCAGGCAGAAAACACTCAATATCGCAGATCTAGTGCGTGCTAATGCAGACAGTACTGCTGTAGACTTGGCCATATATAAATATCTTACTCTACCCCCCAAATTTTAATGTTACAAAATATCTACAGGGTTTATGGTCCTTTACCTGCTAGGACAGTAGGAATGATTTAGGAAAGGAGTGGATTGACTTTCCAAAGATCCATTGTGCATCCAGGAAATATAGATGAAGATTTCAAAGAGGAAATTAAAATTATGGCCTATGTAAAAAATGAGATGCATTTTAATGCAGGTGATAGGATTGCTCAGCTGCTACTGTTTCCCTATATCAAAGCCAAAACTGCACCAGTTGAAAGTACACAGATTCTGGGAATTGGGAAGTTATTAAAAATGAAGTGTGAGATGGCTTAAATGTGTGGGACCAGAAGGTCAAATAGGAGAGTTAAGACCTTATGTGGCTGATATACCCATACATTTGTGGTGAATGGATCTTTTACAACATTTGGGTACTCAGTATAATATTCCTCCTTTTCCAGAGAGCACCCCTGATGAAATCAGGGGTGAAATGGTAGATGTTCCTAGGGAAGGCATTGAGATTTTATATATATATATATATATATATATATATATATATATATATATATATATATATA
>NC_034598.1:46256933-46270076 GCF_900095145.1 Mus pahari
TATATATATATATATATATATATATATATATATAAAATCAGTCATGAAAACCAACCCCAGGCCATGTCAGTTGTCCAAACATGTCATCACAGGGATGGAGTTTCCAAATTTGTAAACAAGGTCACCGCTGAGATTATATCAATGGCCCTACCCTTAAAGTGGTTGGCTGACAAGGCTGTGCGAGTAGATCACTGACCCTTAACTAAAGAGAACATTACAGGCAGTAGAGTAGCTGGTACAAGAGCAGCTGGAGATGTGCTTGCTTTGGCAGTACATATACTAAAGAGCAGCTGGAGGCTCACCAGAGTCTACCGGCCCGTGGAGTCCCCTGTGTTGGTTATAAAAGAGAAATCAGGAAAATGGAGGATGTTAACAGATTTAAGAGCAGTGAGTAGACTAATTCAACCAATGGATTCATTACAGCTTAGAATTCCTTTTCCTTCTTTATTACCTAAGCCATGGCCTATGATACTAATTGATTTAAGAGAGTGCTTTCTTATCCCCGTGCAAGAGCAAGATAGGGAAAGATTTGCTTTAACAGGGCCTACTTACAATAATAGTGGTCCAGGTCCAGTAAAAGGTGTCAGTGGAAAGTTCTTCCATGAGGACTAGTCCAACTTCATGTCAATATTTTATGCTACAACTGTTAGAAATAATTTGTAAGCAGCTTTCTCAATTCATCATTTGTCATTACATGGATTTTTTGGGGTGACTAATTTTTTTTTTTTATAATTTTTCTTTAAGATTTTTTTTATTATTTTATTTATATAAGTACACTGTAGCTGACTTCAGACATACCAGAAGAGGGCGTCAGATTTCATTACAGGTGGTTGTGAGCCACCATGTGGTTGCTGGGATTTGAACTCAGGACCTTCAGTAGAGCAGTCGGTGCTCTTACCTGCTGAGCCATCTCGCCAGCCCGGGGGGACTAATTCTGATGCAGATACTTTAGATGAAATATTTAAGGAAGCATAAAGAATTCTGCCATGCATGGGTTTATGGATTGTTTCTGAAAAATTACAGAGAGGAGAGTCTATGGACTATTGGATTATGAAATAAGTCAACAGAAAATTCAACCATAAAAGTTACAAATCAGAAAGATCACTTGCAAACTCTTATTGATTTTCAAAGATTAATGGTAGATATTATTTGGCTATAACCTACCATTAGATTAACTACTCAAGAGTTAATCCAATTTGTTTAAAATTGTTAAGTAATTTAAGAAATTTGTTTTAAATTACTTAAATTTGTTTTAAACGTACAATATAGTTTATTTAATTATAGTAATTATACAATTATTTTGATGTATTGGTATATTTGCATATTAAATACACAATTAACTGTATAATTAATAGAATAAATTGGTCTTAAAACAGGCCAAGAAGGTTCACAGCCAAAGCAGAGAGAGTTAACTCTGGTAGAATGGAGACTGCAGGATGTATGTAGATCACAAACGATTGTTTTTTAGTTCTTTTGTCTTCAACTCATTCTCCTACTGGGCTTATCATGCAAAGTCCATAACAAAGGACTTTAGATGAGGAAGTATGGAACATTGTCTGAAAGAATATTGAAAAGGAAGATGAACTAGGCTAAAAGATCCACATTCAATTCTGGATCACTTGGCCAATAATTTGGACTGTTTTCAAATATTTAAGAACAATAAGGAGGATATTAATATTGAATTCTAGACTGACTCAAAGCTGGGTAATCAAACCTTAAAACTGGTTAAAGAGCCAAAAAATAGAAAAGTAAAATAAAAGGAATATTTTCCCTGATCAAGTAAAATTGAAAGTAAAAACAGTCCCACAAGCTCCTGTCCAGGTGACAGTCAGTCCCCTCAGCTCCTTTATTGTAGCTTCTTTTAGCTGTCCATACTCCATTGCCCAAAAATCACCCTGAAGCATGGGGAAAAGACTTGATCATCAATCGAATCTTAAATTCCCACCATTTCTTGATGAAGACTCAAGAGAGCCTGTGTACAAGCTAACTTTACAATGTAGCTAAGCTAGGGCACACAGGGAAGAGGAATTTGTTTATAAATTCTTTCCCTGCCTCATGTACATTGTATTTCAAGTAAATTTCAGCAAAATCAAAATGTTTAACTCCTAATTATACACTAACCAATCTATTTAAAACTCTGGGTAGAATTATCTCAAGAAACAAGGGAAAAGCTAAAGCTATTGAATTCAGACCAAAAGAGGCATTTCTGTATCATGTGGATCCTAAATTACCTTTAACCTTACTTATTTTACCCATTAAAATGTCTCCTACAGGTTATAACACAAGACAATAAACCTCTGGAATGGATTTATTTATACCATAATGGTCAGAGAATATTAACTGCTTTCCTTAGTCTTCATGCTTAATTATCAAAGTGAATGACTTGGTGCCAATAATTATATAGGTGTGATACTTGCTGCAGTATGTTACCCCTAACTAACAATGAGTTTTTAAGAGTGTTACACAGACTATGAATTTTCAAATTTTGTTTGTAGATTACCACAGAAGGCTAGGAATTCATTATCCAGATGGCAAGATGTGGGATTCCCTCATATAAACTGAATTTGTTATTACAAAAGCTGTCCAAACATCTCCCATTCCACAGGCAGATACTAAAGTTATTGATGGCTAATCAAATGGTATAGGAGAGATTCAGGTTCCTGATACTTTTTATTCATCAATCTATTAATACTTTGTTTTCCTCAGCTGAACAATTGGACCTAGCTGATTTGATTCCTCTATTATGGCTAATTAATAAACCCTTATAAATCATTTCAGATTCTGTTCATGTTATAGGATTATTTGCAGCAGTAGACACTGCTTTAATTTTATCTTCCTTTTATGCTTCCATTACAGTGGAACTGTAACATCTGTTTAAAACCTGCCCATATCCTTTGTTTCTTACTCATATTCATGCATAGTGTAACCTCCCTGGTTTTATTGTAGAAGGGAATAAACAAGCTGATACATTAACCTGTCTTATTTTTACTTCTCTCAAACAGGAACATCAACATCTACCTACTAATGTTAATAGACTTCATGTGTCAGATTCCATTTACAGAAACATGACAATTTTGCAGGAATATCCTACTTGTGCTTCCTTACACTGTTACAGTCATATAGTTGGTGTTAATCCCAGAGGTAAGAATACTGATGAATAGCAGGGCGTGGTGGCACACGCTTTTAATCCCAGCACTCAGGAGGCAGAGGCAGGCGGATTTCTGAGTTCGAGGCCAGCTTGGTCTACAGAGTGAGTTCCAGGACAGCCAGAGCTACACAGAGAAACGCTGTCTCAAAAAACAAAAAAAAAACTAAAAACAAAAAAAACAAAAAAAAAAAAAAGAAAAAAGAATACTGATGAATTATGGCAGCTGGATGTCATTCACTTGGCTCCTGTGCCACGGATGCCATCCCTGTACATTTTCATTAATACATTTTTCATATTTCTCAGTCCTCAGAGAACGGTTCTGCTGTATGTTCTCTTACACAAACCTTGGCTGTTATGGGCTGCCACCTTCTATCAAAACTGACAGTGAACCAGCCTATAGTAGTAAAAAGTTTAAGAAGCTCTTTAAGGAATGGAATATTAATCACATTACAGACATTCCTTATCTTCACAGCCAGTGTTCACACTTTTGAAAGGCTGGACTCTTTCTATTTTTATCTATTTGTTCATCTATTTCTACACAGATACCACACTGTAGACTAAACTGACCTAACTTCACAATATACCTCTGACTGTGCTGGAACTCATGGAATCCTCCTGCCTCAGCATTCTAAGTGTTATGATTGCATGAATGAACCAAGGTGCTGTTTCCATTTCCTTAAAAGCAACAGGACTAATAGCCTGAGGGAAGACCACTTTTAGGTGGTTATAATTTATGTATTTCCAAAACAGACCCCAAAATGTCAGTAACAAATTTGCTATGAACCACTACTTGGCCAAGTGTGGTAAAATAGCATTGTGTGAGGAACAGGGAGGATGTGCAGAGAGGCATCAAGTCTAATACATGAAAGAATTCAGGGGCTGTCCTTTAAGCTCAGTTGTAGGCTGCTTGTTTCCATTGTTTGTACAGCAGAGCCAGCTATGGTGGGCTGCTCCTGTCATCCAGCACTCAGGAGACACCGAGGGAGGCTCAGGACTTTGCTGAGTCTGTGCCACCCCGAGTTACACCAGACCCTGTCTCAGGACAAAGTAACAGGAAAATCCAGTTGGAAGAGAAAGACTGGAAATCTTTCCCCTCCTGGACTCCATGCAACAAACCACACATTTAAGAAAAACACCGAATAGCCGGGCAGTGGTGGTGCACCACTTTAATCCCAGTACTTGGTAGGCAGAGGTAGGTGGATTTCTGAGTTTGAGGCCAGCCTGGTCTACAGAGTGAGTTCCAGGACAGCCAGGGCTACACAGAGAAATCCTGTCTCGGAAAAACAAGGCTCTCTCCTCCTCCTTGTTCCAGAGACAGCAGCATCTTCTTGTGCAGTGCCAGCCTTGTCCTGTAGACAAAATGGTGAAGATTGGTGTGAACGGATTTGGCCATGTTGGGCGCCTGTTTACCAGGGCTGCTGTCTGCTCTCCACATGGCAAAGTGGAGATTGTTGCCAACAACAACCACTTCATTGACCTCAACTGCATGGTTTACATGTTCCAGTATGACTCCACCCATGGCAAATTCAATGGCACAGTCAAGGCTGAGAATGGGAAGGTTGTCAACAACAGATAGCCCATCACCAACTTCCAGGAGCGAGACCCCGCTAACATCAAATGGGCTGATACCGGTGCTGAGTGTGTCATGGAGTCTACTGGCATCTTCACCACCATGGAGAAGGCTGGGACCCATTTGAAGGGTGGAGCCAAAAGGGTCATTATCTCCTCCCCTTCTGCCGATGCCCCCATGTTTGTAATGGGTGTGAACTATGAGAAATATGACAACTCACTCAAGATTGTCAGCAATACATCCTGTGCCACCAACTGCTTAACCCCCCTGTCAAGGTCACCCATGACAACTTTGGCATTGTGGAAGGGCTCATGACCATGGTTCATGCCATCACTGCCACTCAGAAGACTGTGGATGGCCCCTCTGGAAAGCTGTGGTGTGATGGCCATAACTCTGCCCAGAACATACATCATCCCTGCATCCACTGGTGCTGACAAGGCTGTGGGCAAGGTCATCCCAGAGCTGAACAGGAAGCTCACTGTCATGGCCTCCCATGTTCCTACATGCAATGTGTCTGTCGTGGATCTGACGTGCCACCTGGAAAAACCTGCCAAGGATGAAGACATCAAGAAGGTGGTGAAGCAGGCCTCTGAGGGCCCACTTCAGGGCATCCTGGGCTACACTGAGTTGATGCTGGGGCTGGCATTGCTCTCAACGACAACTTTGTAAGCTCATTTCTCTGGTATGACAATGAATACAGCCTCAGCAAAGGGGTGGTGGACCTCATGGCTCCATGGCCTCCAAGGAATAAGAATCCCTGGACCACCCACTCTAGCAAGGACACTGAGAGCAAGAGAGAGGCCCTTGGTTTCTGAGGAGTCCCTATCCCAACTCGGCCCCCAACACTGAGCATCTCCCTCACAATTTTCACCCCAGACTCCCATTATAACAGGAGGGGCCTAAGGAGTCCTCCCTACTCTCTTGAATACCATCAATAATGTTTGCTGCAACCACAAAAACAAACAAACAAACAAACAAACAAAAAACGGTGGGCAGTGGTGGTGCATGCCTTTAATCCCAGCACTTGGGAGGCAGAGGAAGATTTCTGAGTTCGAGGCCAGCCTGGTCTACAGAGTGAGCTCCAGGACAGCCAAGGCTATACAGAGAAACCTTGTCTCGAAAACAAAAAACAAAAACAAAGAAAGAAAGAAAAAAAGAAAAAAAAAGCACAGGATAAAGGGAACTCAGCAGGTTTTATGTAAATAGCCTAAAAAGATCAGGAGCTGGAGGGGGATGGCTCACAAGAAAAAGCATACTTACTGATCAAAGCATAGGGTTGTGAGTTCAACATTATATCTCATGTGTATCCTGGCCTGGCTCCATGTCCTATTTCTCTTTGTGGAAGAACTCAATGTCCAACCATGAAGAACAAGGGGCCCCCAAGAAGAGGAAGCCCCCCACACCCCAGCTTCTGGCAAGCACACCATTACCTACCCATAAGGGATAGGGTAGCCTAGGGTCGAGTGGGACTGCCTCACATTCAGGATGGCATAGTTCTAGAGACCTTACCTAAAGTGGTGTCACCTTGTGGGGAGGGGACAGGACGATTGGGATGCTTGTGACTTGTGAGGAGATCCCGTGCCTGAGGGGAGAGAAAGGCTGGCTCTTGTAGATTATCAGGGACCTGAAACAACATGAGGAACAGAGGACAGGGGAGGTTAGGAGGGTGCAGGGGTTGCAATCCTTCCTGCCCCAGCCTATGGCATTGGTAAGCTGCTCTTCCAGAGCTGTCAGAAATGGCAGCTCTCCTCAAAATGGCAGCAGTATGGCATCTCAGCCTCTCTCTCTCCCTCCCTCCCTCCTTCCCTCCCTCCCTCCCTTCCCCCCTCTCTCTGTGTGTGTGTGTGTGTGTGTCACAGGAGCTGTCCGTGATGTTTCCAGCTTCAGCAGAAGCAGTCCCTCAAGAGCTGTCCATGGTGGTGACACCTTTCCTTCCTCAGCCCATTGCCTTCATGAAACACCACTGTAAGAGCTGTCCCACAGGAACTGTCCACAGTGGCAGCACCTCCTCTCCAGCCTCCCCCTCCATGCTCCCCAGAAGTCCCACAGAGGTGGTGCCTCAACAAAAGCCAGCTATATCCAGGAAGGGTTTCCCACTCTAACCCATGGGCAGTATGCTAGGAAAATGGATGAAATAATTCCACAACTCCCTGATCATGAAAACCTACCAAATGCCTGAGCTTTTCACAAAACCCCACCAACTCCCGAGCTCCCCAAGCTCAGGACTTGAAATTCCCCCAATCTTCACTTTTGAAATCCCTGTACTGAAAAGCCCAGTCCTTTGTCCAGTTCCCTGGTTCCTACTCCTGGAATCACAGGGCAGTTACCCCTGGATTCATCATCCCTCCACATCCTGGATCCTCTCATAAATTTCTTTCATGAGATTTTTCTGCCTGGTGTTACTCTGTTGTCAGAAGGTGCTGAGAAAAAAAAGAAGCAATGAAGAGTACAAGTGAAGAAGGAGCAGGTTGGAGGCCCTCCCTTGGGAGCTGCAATGCTTCTACTGAGCTCCCATGTCTCAGGATGCCCTTCTACTGAGATACTTTTTCCTTCAAAGCTGTATGGTTCCTGGGCTCCCAAGTTCCAGGATACCCTCCCATCCCAGAAGAAACACAACCATGCCATCTGGACCTATGCATTGTAATTTTATAACACTTTCTTTAATCTGTTGAGGTCTGGTCTTGCTGTTTATTGTAATGCCAAGTTTGGGCCTCCAAGACCTAGCGTCTACATGTAGCTCCAGTGACCCTGCCCTCCAAGTTATTTCTGATTGGTAAATAAAGGTGCCAATAGCCAGTAGCTGGGCCAAAAAGACATAGGTGGGGTTTGAATGTCCCTGGGCCTGTGGTCAGAGAATGATGAGGAGAAGAAGAAGGTGCAAGAGGAAGAAAGAGAAGCAATGTGGCTTAGGTGAGCCATAAAAACGTGGCCCTCAGTAAAAGGAGCCTCTGAGCTGACGTCTTAGCGGGTTTTAAGGTTTCCTCCAAGGAATACAAGTCAGAAAACCCACTCCAGAAAATACAGGTCTGTTCTATGTCATCTAAATGGCAGTCTACAATAAAGGGTTTCCAAGGCTCTCTTTACCCATGTGCGTGCGTGTAGAGTTGATGTTCTCTAGTAGAGACAGAGAAAGCATTCAGTCTTCTGGACAAGGGCAAGCTGGGGAGTGTGCAGACTCAACTGCACCAAGTGACCCAGGCCTTGCCACCCTGTTGTAAGTTGGGATTTGGTGACACAGCGGCCATTACACTAAGTGGAAGGAGTGTCCCTTTGCCAAGCTAGCTCTTAGAACTTGAGATGACAGAAGAGCTTCCACTTGGGCTAAGAGAGAGCAGTGCCAGAGTCTTGCTGTGGAAGATGGGATGCAGTGTGTCAGAGAACTGTCACTCACGCATTGAAGCCAAAGGCTGAGAAGGCTTTCTGGATTGTTTTTAAACAGAACAATGTGAAAACATTCAAGATTGAAAAGTTGCATTTAAAGTGTGATCATTTTCTAGGTTCCTATTACCAGAACGATTATCCNGGGTGTGGTTTCTTTGGTGTTATAAAGGGTTAATTTTACTTAAGACAGTTACTTAATGTGATTTTTTTTTTAACCCTTAAAAAAAGTGGGAGATGTATACAATTGTTAATGACATGGAAGTGTTTCCTTTCTCCTGAGAAAAAGTGATTTTCTTATCAGAATATCTGGCTGGCCCTGTAATTTAAATTAAAATAAAATTTTGGAGAAACTGTAAAAAACAAAACAAAACAAAAAAACAAACAAAAAAAAAACATGGCTCTGAGGACTGGCCAATTGGAGTTAAGAACAGCCTAGATAAAACATAGTAAGTAGTAATTAATGATTCAGTGTTATCAGTAAAAGGTAGATTCTAATAACAAAGGGCAAGTGTCTGCCCAACTCTTGTGCTGTTTAAGGCTTATTGTAAATATAGAGGAGTGTCTTTTTCCTGGGAATGAAATGGTCAAATGCAGGGTAGAAACCCTGTGTCAGGGTTATAAAAGGCTTTTTTCCTTAGATATAAATTGAATGTAATTATAATAATTATGTAAATTATAAGGTGTATATTTATAATGTCAAGTCTATTATATTTGACAAATTAGATAAAGTATTTTATTATCTATCTTAATGTGTTTATAATTTTATATCTTTTTTATGATTAATTTTTATTTTTACATCGTGACCTCAGTTTCTTCTTCCTGCTCTCATCCCAGCCTCTCTTCTTCCCCACCCCTATCCATCACTCTGTTTCCCTTCAGAAAAGAGCAGGCTAATCATGGACATCAACCACACATGACATACCGAGGTGCAGTAAGTTTTATTGTTCAACACCTTCTTATTAAGGCTGGATAAGGCAACCCAGAATGAGAAAAAAGGGTCCGATTAAGGCAAAAGAATCCGGGACAGCCCCTGCTTCCACAGTTTGGAGTCCACAAGACCAAGCAATACAACAGTAATGTAGGCAGAGGGCCTAGGACAGGTTCATTCAGGCTGCCTGGTTGTTGGTTCAGTCTTCATGACCTGCTGTGAGCTCAGATTAGTTGATTGTGTGAGTTTTCTTGGGGAAATACCCTCTGGTACCTACAATTCTATGTCCCCTCTTCTGCAGGATACCTGATGCCCAGTCTTTACGATCCAGTGTTCTATCATTTTATGCTTGCTATTAAAAGGACAGAAAAATTGGAGAAGTTAAACTTGTACCTGTGAAAGCAATCATCACAGCTGCATCTGCAGCACAGAAGTGTGTGTGCCCCACCCAGCCTGTGGTAGAAAGATGAAGTAAGGCTGATTACATGGCGTATCTCATAAGAGCCGTCAGAGTTTACGAAGTGCTCTTTTACACCATGTTATATTAATGATGTGGTACATTAGCTATGAAAGAAGGGAAGAAATGCCTATGCAAACATAGAACCATTACCACAGGATCAGCAATGATAAATGTGATGCTCTCCCAGAGGATCTGAGTTCATAGTCTATGACAGCACACAGCCTTCTCTCCATCTATCATCCTCCCAGTCTTCCCTCTTGGCTGCCCCTTATGTTCTCCCATCTCTTCAACTCCACGACTCCCCTTTCACTTGATCTCCTCATGTACTTTCTTTATTCCTATCACACTGCAATGCAGAATCACATCCTCAAGAATTCACCTCTATGATGAAAGATGGATTTAAACACAAACCCAAAATCAAGTGATCAAATCAAAAGGTGTGTTTTTCATTTCCCATTATCACCCTGACCTCCACTGCTAATCAGTGACTAGAAGTTCAGGGTTTCTCTGTGTAGCCCTGGCTGTTCTGGAACTCACTCTGTAGACCAGGCTGACCTTGAACTCAGAAATCCGCCTGCCTCTGCCTCCTGAGTGCTAGGATTAAAGGCATGTGCCACCACTGCCTGGCTTATTCCAAACTTTAAAAAATTTATTTATTTATTTTATGTATGTGAGTTACACTGTAGCTGTCTTCAGATACACCAGAAGAGGGCATCAGATCCCTTTAAAGATGGTTGTGAACCATCATGTGGTTGCTGGGAATCGAACTCAGGATGTCTGGAAGAGCAGTCAGTACTCTTAACTGCTGAACCATCTCTCCAGCCCAGTTCCAAACTTTTTTTTTAAAGATTTATTTATTCTATGTAAGTACACTGTAGCTGTCTTCAGACACTCCAGAAGAAGGAGTCAGATCTTGTTACAGATGGTTGTGAGCCACCATGTGGTTGCTGAGATTTGAACTCAGGACCTTAGGAAGAGCAGTCGGTGCTCTTAACTGCTGAGCCATCTCTCCAGCCCAGTTCCAAACTTCTTGAACTTATATACTGAACCTCACATGGCAAAAAGACCAGTAAACTTAAAAAAATATTTATTCACTTTATATCCCAATATCAGTCCCCATCTCCCCCTAGTAACTTCTCACACAGATCCTTCCCCATTCCTCTTTCCCCCTTTTCTCTGAGAACAGGGAGCCCTCTCTGGGTATCACTCCCTTCCCTGGCACATCAAGTTACTGCAGGACTAGTTGCATCCTCTCTTACTAAGGTCAGACAAGGCAGCTCAGTTAGGGGAACATCCAGAAGAGTTGGGTCCCCTGACCTTTATTGTCTGGCCGACAGCTCCACTTGTCTTCCCAAGAAGTTCTGAGGTCACCAGGATCATCCAGCCAACAACAGGGAAAACCAAATGCCTAAAGGGCAGCATAAAAACATAACAAGATCCAGGACAGTACTAAATCCCAGCTATCCTGCTACAGCAAGCCCTGGAGATCCAAATGAAACAGAGGCACAAGAAGATAATCTTAAATCCAATCTTATAAAGATGACAGAAGCCTTTAAAGAGGAAATGAATAAATCCCTTAAAGAAATCAGGGAAACATTCCAACAATTAGAGGCATTAAAAGATTAAGCAAATAAATATAATGAAATACAGGAAAATATAAACAGGTGAAGGATATGAATAGCACTGTCTGAGACCTGAAAATGGAAATAGAAGCAAGAAAACAGAAACTGAGGCAATCCTGGAAATGGAAAACCTAGGAAAGAGAACAGGAACTACAGACACAAGAATCACTGACAGAATATCAGAAATTGCATACAGAATCTCAGGTATAGAGAGATGAGAAGAACTCGATGCATCAAACAAAATGAAAAATCTAAAAAGTTCATGACACAAAACATCTAGGGAATTTGGGACACTATGAAAAGATCAAACCTAAGAATAATAGGAATTGAAGGAGAAGATTCCCAGATCAAAGGCCTAGAAAACATTTTCATCACCATCATTGAAGAATGAGATACCTGTAAATGTACAAGAGAGTAACAGAATACCAGTAAACTTTTAATAGCTTAGAGTTAGGGAGGGTTTTGTCTTCCTTCAGAGACAAACTTCCAATATCCCCTTTTGTAGGAGGCCACAGACCCTCCCCTGGGCTACCTGAAGCTGCACCTTAAAGATGGCACCTGTCGGCTATGGAGCTCGTGGTAAACAAGTCCATATTTAGTGTTGATATGTTTCCACTCTTCTGGTTGGCTGAGGCCACGCGCCTGGTGAAGTGACATGGCCTGCCGCCATTGGAGTGGATAAGAGTATAAAAGGGCTTGTATCCCGAGGCTCGGGGGAGATGAACAGGGAGATTAAGAGGGACATGAAGAGGGAGATGAAGAGGGAGAAGATTGTTCAAAGTTCCTGAATAAACTGCTGAGAGAAGAACTGGTGGTTGAGTCTTTCTTGTTGGTCGAGAGCGGATGTGACAAGTGGTGGCCTGTACGTGGAACCGACTCCCCCACCGAAGAGTTCAGAACTTTCAGCAGTCAGGGTTTGCTGGCAGGGTAAGTCCACGGTAAGTAGGACTTACAACCCCAGGAGTTTGGGGAAAGACCTCAGGGAAGCATAGAAGCTAGAGCAAGGTCACCAGGAAGCAGGCACTAAGCAAAATTGAAAATAAAGTAAGGCCTTTAGGGATCATGGAGCAGGGACAATCTAACAAGGTTCTCAGTAAAGAAAAGTAACAGAAAGCTCTCGGTACAGAGACAAAGTTAAGATCCCGGGGTTACAGGATGGAGTTAGGTTCGAGTTAGGTTCTTGGCACAGAGACGAACTTAAAAGTGAAGAGAGCAGGAGGAGAATGCAGCAGAAAAAATGAAAGTAAGAGCGGTGTTGGTGCAGCTGTTAGTAATTTTGAATTTAATTAAATCTTGCCTGGCGGACAGGAGTGGAGAGTATGCTGCCAAGTTAGAAAAGTTTTCCTGTGGCCAGGCTGGCTATTTTAAAAGAGATTGATTTTCCAATCACTCAACTACTACAGCTCCCATGAGATGTCCAAAATTATGTCCATGATGTCATAAAGGCTCATGCAGCAGAAGCAGAAAAATGCAAACGAGAAACCAGCAGAGGAGAAAAGAGGCTAAAGAACAAGAGAGTGAGGAGGGAAGTTCAGATGAGTCATCCGACAGTGGATATGAAGTGACTGTCATGATATCTAAGTTGAGTTTTAGGCGAGGAAGTCTGCCTGAACCCTTGGCACCTCCCTTGCCCTCACCTCCTCCCTATAAAGGGGAAAGAGAAAGTGAAGGAAAGGGCAGCCACCATGCTTCAGTATAGTGAAATCTGCTTTGAGAAGTTGGTGCCTTCCCAGTGTTTCGAGATCAGCAAGAGCAATGAAGAGTCACTAACTACCTATGGCCCCCAAACTGCCTTCACTTATCTATCTATCTATCTATCTGTCTATCTATCTATCTATCTATCTATCTATCTATCTATCTATCTATCTATCTATCTATTTATCTATCTGTCTGTCTATCTGTCTATCTATCTATCTATCTATCTATTTATCTATCTATCTTTCTTTCTATCAATCACCTTTGCTGCATGTCACTTCCTCTGCTTTCAAGGAGAATATTCCAGACAGTGTTACTTTCCAGTGTAACCATAAGCCT
>NC_034598.1:46270196-46276495 GCF_900095145.1 Mus pahari
CGCTCAGCAGTGGTTGAAGATGATCCAGAGGACCTTCAGCTTCCTCAAGGATTGGGGAGGGATGGTCTTCTGGGGAATTTTTGCTATGTGTTGTGTACATGGTGCATGTGTTGGTTGCAGCGTGCACAGGCCCATACTTCTGCCATGGTGGTACAGGCCTTTGCCGCCATGGAGGTGGGACATTCACCTCAGATTTGGCTTGCTGCCATAAAGAAATAGCCTTGCCATTTTTCCATCTTGCCATGGGATGCCAGGCTAAGCACTGCACAGGGGACAGCTAGTGACCTGTTTGGCATCCTCTGGAAGGCATGTCTAATTGCTTGAGGGTTAAGTGTNCAAGTGTCCTTCCCCCAGAAAAATGACACGGGAGCTGGCCAAGGCCTCCCTGGGTGGTGAGCCTGGAGGCTTTGTGTAAGGCCCCTATGTTTGCATATGGGGAATTAGACCTCTACCTTCGCCCATGTAGCTTGCTTGCAATAAAAGAAAAAAAGGGGGATATGTAGGATGCCACGGCCCCTCCCCTGGGTTACTCGAAGCCACACCTTAAAGATGTCACCTGTTGGCTATGGAGCTTGTGGTAAACAAGTTCATATTTGGTGGTGATATGTTCCCGCTCTTCTGTTTGGCTGAGGCCGCACGCCTTGGTGAAGTGACATGGCCTGCCACGATCGGAGTGGATAAGAGTATAAAAGGGCTTGTATCCTGGGGCTCGAGGGAGATGATGAGGGAGATGAAGAGGGGCATGAAGAGGGAGAAGATTGTTCAAAGTTCCTGAATAAACTGCTGAGAGAAGAACTGGTGGTTGCATCTTTCTTGCTGGTCGAGAGCAGACACGACACCCTTTAAACATTTTCTTGATGCTGGTTGGTGATGGGGAACACTTTTAATCCTAGCATTTATGAGGCATAGTCTGGTACACTTCTGTGAGTTCCAGGCCCTCCTCCTTCACAGAGTGAGTTCCAGGGCAGTAAGAACTGCACAGAGAAACTATTTCTTGAAAATAAGAAAGGGAAAAAGAAAAAGAAAAGGGAAAAATTTTGAGACAAGCATTTCCTTGACCCTCCAATTTTACAATCCATCAATCTCTGCAACACCCTTCAATCTAAATAGAAGAAGATCATGAACGAACTCAGACTAAATCCCCCACAGAGAGATGGCATTTTATAAGTTAGGTGGCCTACTAAATTATAATTTAGTAGATAAGTACTCACTCATAGGGTAGGACACAGAAAACAGGAAACACAAGTTAACTGAGAAGGAAACTGTATTACAATGTACTTTCTCCATAACTTGTTTATGTCAAAGCCAAAAAAAAAAAAAAAAAAAAAAAAAAAAAAAAAAAAAAAAAAAAAGGAAATAAAAGCATGGGTTCCTAGGGCATTCTTGGGCAGAAACAAGAACGGACTTCAAAGGAGGAGTCACAAATATATTAAGAAAAAAAACAGGTATGGAGTGTAGCAGTGTAGGGCAGGGCATGATGTGTGGCGTTGAGACCCAGCTTTGCCTCTGTCTGCAGCCTTCAGCTCTCATGGCTGCTCATGGGTGGCATCTCTGGAGCATCCAGCAATCTCTTCCTTTGGTTTCCTTTGGATGTGTGCTTTCCCATGGTTGGCTCTTTAGGCTGTTGCATATTCACCAGAGCCTTCAATCTAGTCATTGTGGAAGGTTAGGACCTCTGTTAATAGCTAGATATCTGTTGGAGGCACATGACTACAAAATTTGCATAATTTCTGATAATATTCATTTTCTGCTATTATATTAGAGGCTATTTGTAAATGGGAAGACAACAATATTGAAGGACAGAAAAAAAGGTCTAGAGGACATGGAAGGTAATTTTCATGTGTAAGAGGATACTCATGTACCTCTGAAGAAATTGTAATATATCCTGAAGTTTTGAGGAAAAGCTACAGTGTAAATAAGGCCAGCTTTGTGATCCTTTTTCTTTTTTTGAAACAGAGTTTCTCTGTGTAGCCCTGGGTGTCCTGGAACTCACTCTGTAGACTAGGCTGGCCTTGAACTTAGAAATCTGCCTGCCTCTGCCTCCCAAGTGCTGGGATTAAAGGTATGCACCACCACTGCCCGGCATGATGCTTATTAAATTCTCATAATGCCACATACCCCAATGCCAGGTACCTGATCAATGTTTTGAGGGCATTTCTCTAAGAAACAACTCAAGGAAAGAATGCCTTAACAGGTGTCACAATTTTAGTGATAGCCACATGAGAGCCATGTTGTACAATTGTCCATCCATTTAGGTTCATACCATTCAATTATTGTAAAAGGCATAAACATTGTTGAGTGTGTGCCTTAGTTATGGTTCTGGGAGGCAGAAGCACCATGACCCAGGCAAGTCTTATAAAGAAATCTATTTAGTTGGGGCTGGCTTACATTTTCAGAGGTTCAGTCCATTATCATCATGGTAGGAAGCATAGCAGTGAGCAGGCAGACAAGGTGTTGAAGGAGCCAAGAGTTCTACATTTTGATCTGACTGTACCCAGTATAGGACTGACTGTTTTCCCTAGGTAGCCACGAGGAGGTGCTCTCCCACTCTGGATGGAGCTTGACCATAGGCGCCTCAACACCCACCCCACAAGTGCCACATATCTTCCAACAAGGCCATACCTACTCCAACATTGACACACCTCCAAGTCATGCCAACCCCCCTGGGCCAAGCACATTCAAACCACCACATTCCATTTCCTGGCCCCTACATCCTTGTTTAAATACACAAGTCTATAGGGGCCATCATAGCCACAATGCAAAAACTCCAAAGTCCCCATAGCATATCATAGTCTCAACAATGTTTAAAAGTCCAAAGTTCAAAGTCTTTTCTGAGACTTATGCAATCTCTTAACTGTAATCACCTGAAAAATCCCAATCATAATGGAAATCATGTATTTCCAACATCACAGGATGCACATGACCAGTCCAAAATTATAGTGAGGAAACACTGGACAAAGCCAGACCAGAAATCAGCTGGGGAAACGCCAAACTCTGCATCTTCATGTCTAATATCTAACTCTTTTCAGCTTTGGTGACTGAAACACAATTCTTTCTCTTGGGCTGCTCCAGTTCCTATTAGCAGTTTTCCACTTCCTATTAGCAACTTTCCTTGGCAGGAATTCTATGGTTCCGGCACCTCTAACATAGTCTCCGAGGCAACTTCACACCTTCTTGTTCCAATGTTGGGGATCCACACATGTTATCTTCTGGGCTTCTCCAAAGGGCTTGGGTCACATTTCCAGCTCTGCCCTCTGTAGCACTCTGTGCTGTTCTTGGTGATCATCCCATGGTTTTGGGATCTTCAGTAAGCTCTGGTCTTGTGCTCCAACTAGGCTCTACCAATAGCCTCTCATAGGCAGACCAAGAGATCAGGAATGTAAAGGGTAGATGAAAAATAAGAATACATCCCTATCCCTAGGTAATCTAAATGGTTGGATTATAAAGGGAAGGGCCGCTGTGGGAAGCAGGGCTGTAGAAGTTCAGGGTAGGGTCGGGGCATGCCAGCCGACTCTGTAAACAGTAGGGACTGAGGGACGCAGGGAGAAGTTGGCAGACAGTCTCTGCTTTGACAAAATATCCACCTCAGTTTTAAAATCCCTGGTTGTAGGACCTAACATTCTGTGCCCAGGAGGAAGAAGGGGAAATGCCTACTGTGTGAAGGAGAAGTGCAGGAATGACTTTGCAGTCCAGGCACAAGTTCAGCTGCCGTGCCAATCTCCACAGGTCTGGGAAAGTTCTGTGCCTGGAAACCACTGTGCAGTGTCCTTGTAAGGCACTCTTGTCTCTAGGGAGTTAGCGCCTGTCACACAGGCCCCATTAACCAATCAGAGCCTGGACTCAGACTGCCAGTCAGAACAGAGGCGGGCACTTCCGCTCCCCCATGCTGCAGGTTTGACTGTGAGTCTTTAAAGAAGCTCTTGTGGTTCCGTGTGCTGCTTTTTCAACCGCTGCTAGGAGCTGTGAGGAGAGTGGGTGAGCGGAATCCGCGCCATGGTGAGCGGGGCCGCCGTCCCCACGCGGGGAGGATCCGCGGGAGCCCGCGTGGAGTTGTCCCGGGGTGCGGGGGCCGGCGGCGAGACGCGGGCCCCGGTGTGATTCCCTTTGTTCCCCCTGAGGTCCCTGCACCTCCCAGGCGGAGGCGGGACCTCTGAATGATTTAGGTCCCCTGACTGCGCCTGCGTACAACTTGGGAAGCTGGACCTGCTGTCTGCAAAGTACAAGGCATCATTCAGAGCACGCGCATGCGCGAGTTTCACGGTCTGGGAAGCCAGATTTCCTGACTTGGAGAACTCTAGTTTCTCTAGAGTCTCCTAGAAGTTCTTCACTTGGCATTTGCCATTCAGGTGTAGGATCCATATGCAGTGAATTCTGCGAGGTGTAAAGTCTGTGCTATTAACGTATTTGCCTGTAGACGCCACGGTGGTCCAGTCACGTGTGTTATAAGACTCACTGTTTCCAGGTCTAACTTGGCAAAGTTGACCAAATATTAATTGTAATTTTGTTCAAAGTGGTCTCCCATGTTCTGTTGGTCTCAAACAGCACAGTCTTTATCGTAATTTAGAAGTCAGACGGTGTCACTGCTGTTTATTCAGTCTGTGTGCTCACGTTTTTCATTCATAATGACCTTTTGTCATCGGCTTTCTGTCGCTCATTGCAGAAATCGTTAGACTCTTTACTGGACGTTTGTTGAATCTATAGCACAGATTGTATACTGCAGTAATACTGAGACTAATTGTCTACAATCTTGGAATTTCTCTCCTTTGATTGAATTTGTTGATTTTTTTTATTATACATTTATAGTTTTTGCTACAGATATTTGTCCCATTTCTGTGTAATTCTGGCCATTTTATCCATGGTGACATATAAGAGATATGGTGATCTGTATTTTTAATTTAGTAAATTTGTGTCTTGTACATGAGTGTTTTGCTTTCCCATATGTGTGTTCATCACTTGGGTGTTTGGTGCCCATAGAAGACCAAAAAGGCCATTAGATGTCCCCACCACGATCTAGGAATAATTCTTTGCCACCGTGTTAGTGCTGGGAACCAAACCCAGCTCTTCCACTAGAGCAGAAGTCTTAACTGCTGAGCCATCTCTCCTGTCTTAAACTTGACAGACTTTCAAAATTTTACATGTGAGTGTGCCCATTCACAGGCCAAAAACTGAGGGTTAAGGTGATTGAGGTTTGGTTAAAAGCCTTGTGTTTGGGAGTTGGGAGATGTCTCAGAGGTACTGTTTGAGACTGGGTCAGCTTGACACAAGCTAGAGTCAGACTGGCCTGTGGGCACATGTGTAGGGCATTCTCCTGATTAAGGATTGATATAATAGTGCCCATCTCACTGTGTTTGGTGCCACCATTGCCACCAGTCAAGATCATTTGTACTTTTGTGGCTAGGAACAATTGCTGAGGACTGGCCTCACTTGTTTCGGGGTTCTTGATAATGGAAGGATTGGATCAGTGTGAAGTCAAGAGTCTCAGGCAATGATGCAGGCTCAAGCTGACAGGTGACTCATAGTTGTTCAGAAGCTGAGCTCAAAGACAGCTTTCAGGTTTGTCTTTTCTTTTTCTCTCTGAGTTCACCTCAGGCTTTTATTGGTTACACACTGCCTTGTTATGCAATAACACGTAACTCAAAGCCTTTTCATTTTTTCTCAAGCCCATTAGTTTTTCTGAAAAACCTTATGTAACTGTGCTACCAGAAAACATAATGCACACACAAAGACACAGTTTAGTGTCTGCTAAAGCAAGTTATACATTAACTACTTTTAAAAATTATTTATTTATTATTATTATTATTATTTTAAGATTTATTTATTTATTATATGTAAGTACACTGTAGCGATCTTCAGACACCCCAGAAGAGGGCGTCAGATCTTGTTATGGGTAGTTGTGAGCCACCATGTGGTTGCTGGGATTTGAACTCCGGACCTTCGGAAGAGCAGTCGGGTGCTCTTACCCACTGAACCATCTCACCAGCCCCCTTATTTATTATTTTTAAGTACTCTGTAGCTATCTTCAGACACTCCAGAAGAGAGTGTCAGATCTCGTGATGGATGGCTGTGAGCCACTATGTGGTTGCTGGGATTTGAACTCAGGACCTCTGGAAGAGCAGTTAGTTCGCTTAACCACTGAGCCATCTCTCCAGCCCCCTATACATTGACTTTTACCTCTCAGAAAAATCTCCACATCACGGGTCATCTGGACATGAACATATGGTTATAGCACTATCATGAAAACAGAATGGTGCTTAAACAGGTCAGGATAATGTTAATATTTCTTTTTTTTTTTTTTTTTT
>NC_034598.1:46276506-46281170 GCF_900095145.1 Mus pahari
CTGCTGCGGGTCCCCTCACCAGTCCGCTCTTTCCCCGGCAGTGCAGCGGTGCAAAGATGGCTCGCCTTCCAATGTTAATATTTCTAACTTGTCTAAAACTTGCAAGATCTCTTTATTAAGCTCATCCATATATCTATTTCTACAGTACTTTTCAAACTTTTCTTCATATGCAGTATCCATTCCTCTCTCCACTTCCCCCAAGGGCTCCTTCACAAACCCAAATCCTATCTCTTAAAACTTGTACCCTAATTTCCTTAGGCAAATGATGCCAGGGGGTTAAATCAATATGTTCCTATCTTTCCAGGAAGGTTAGCTCACTAATCCAATAGATCCAGCTATTACTTCCTCTCTCTTGTACCTTGTATTTTCTATGGACATCCCTGTCCCTAGGCCCAGTGTTCCTTTTCCTTGGGGTCTTCAATTCTTTTAACGACTAAAACTTCAGGATTCTCAAAAACATTTCCTGCTTCAAATATTTCCTGGTACAACTTAATCATCATGAATTGGCTAAAATTTCCTGGAGAACAGTTAAGGCAGTCAGCCTCCACATCCACAGCTCCTTGTCCTATTATGCCTGGGCTGGCTTCTTGAATGGCCAGGGCGGAGCAGTTGACTCCTAATAGACATCAGAGCCATTTCCTTCTCTTGTAACTCCCTCAATCCCTTTACCAAAATTTTTTTTACCAAAGTTGTATTTGAGTACAAATATGGTTTAGAAGAAGACAAAGCAGACAAGCATACATGAAACAATGTCATTTGTGTATAAAAAAGCTGGAGATGCATTACTTAGATTGATGGTGCTCCCACAGCTGAAACTTTTATGTAGCCATGTAACACCTGACAAACAGTCATTATGTTTTGGGGAATAAATTAATAAGGAAGAAGTTATTATTTTGTAGGGGGTCAGACCTCCTTGGTAATGGTTATTCTTACTTTGGAGAATGGCAAAGTGAAGGATTGCCCTCCAGTCTCCACCAAGTTTCCCCAAAGGGAATTTATTTTTAACTTAGCAGTTTTAGGTTGATGACAGGGCAGGGCTGATACACTCTCTTCAGTATCTACCTGAAACTGGGGTGTCCTCTGTCAGGACCAAGGAATCAAATCTAGCCAACTGGACATTTTCTGAAGGAGCAGGGCGCAGTTGTTCTAGCTGTACTAGTTTATGTCAGCTTTCACCAAGTAGAGAACTCAGCCCCTTGCAGTCTGCAGGCAGTCCCTGTTTGGTGTCTTTCAATCAAGTGCAAGTTTGCTGAGAGAAATGTAGACTAGGGACAGAAGTGAAAATGTCCTGGTAAATGGGGAACGGGACTGTGGTGGTACGAATAGGTATAACCCCCATAGACCCATGTGTTTGACTGCTTGGCCCACGAGGAGTGGCACTATTAGGAGGTGTGGCCTTGTTAGAATAGATGGCCTTGTTGGAGGAAGTATATCATGTGCAGGCAGGCTTTGAGGCCACCTATGCTCAAGCTCTGCTCAGTGTAGAATCAGTATGTCCTCCTGCTGCCTGCAGATCACGGAGTCCTCCTTGCTTCCTGAGGATCACCTATAGTACCCTCAGCTGCACCTCCAGCAGCAAGCCTGCATACACACTGCCATGCTTTCCACCAGGAGGATAATGGACAAAGCCTCTGAAACCATTATCAGCCATAATGAAATATCCTTTATAAGAGTTGCCTTATTCATGAAGTCTCCTCAGAACATTAAAACCCTAACTAAGAAGTTGCTACTAGGGTCTAGGGTATTGCTGTGATAGGCCTGACCATGCTTTTGTTTGAGAGCTGTAGATTTTGGGATTTTTCAATTAGGAAAGCAGTGGAATGCTTTAAGTGGGACTTAATGGGCTATATTAGTAGAATCATGGAAGACAGTGGTGCTGAGCATGATTTGAACTCTGGGTGCCTGGCTCAAGTGATTTCAGAGGGGAAGAATTTTAATGTTTTTTAGACATTGTCCTTGTGATATTTTGGTGAAGAGTGTGGCTGCTTTTTGCCTATGTCTGAAGAGGCTGCCTGAGGCTAAGGTGAAGAGATTTAGAATAATTACTTTGGCAAAGGAAGAAATCTCAAAACAGCCTAGTGTAGACTCTGTCTTGTGATTCACTCTTAGTGAGAGAACATTTTACAAAGGAATATGAGCAAGGACAGACACAAAATGTTATGTTCAAGAATTAAAGAGGCACCAGGAAGTGGAATGGAGCTAAATCCTGTGTTCAAGCAGATAGATTGAAGATATTAAATGGAAATAAGGGAATGATGAACTCAGGCAAGATAGAACCTAGGTAAGCTTATGTTTATGCCTTTGTTGTTGTATAAGGCATAGTTATATCAAGTTAGGCATTATTATGACCTGGTTATTGTTTTCATTTAGACATAAAGAAATATGATTGTGTGTCACATTAACAAGGGATGGGTTATGATGTCTGTTTTCTTTTATCAATGTGACTATATACAGTGTCTCAGTTAGGGTTGTACTGCTGTGGACCGACACCATGACCAAGGCAACTCTTAATAAGGACAACAATTGGGGCTGGCTTACAGGTTCAGGATGTTCAGTTCATTATCATCCAGGCAGGAACATGGTAGCATCTAGGCAGGCATGGTGCAGAAGTAGCTGAGAGTTCTACATCTCCATCTGAAGGATGCTGAGAGAAGGCAGGTTTCCAGGCAGCTGAGATGAGGGTCTTAAAGCCTATGCCCATGGTGACACACCTACTCCAACAAGGCCACACCTCCAAATAGTGCCACTCTCTGGCCAATCATATACAAACCATCACAACCAGTGTTCCAGATATTGAGGGAGAAAGATTGCATGCTTTGATCCAGATCTGGAATCTGAAAGATAGAGGTTTTTGATCAGGATTTTGAGGTGGAATGGCACTATTTTGATCCAGATCCACACAAGCCTTTAATCCAGATCTTGAGATACAATGGCTATGCTTATAAAGATCTATTAAGACGAACTGAGGTCCAAGCACTGTAGTACACACCTTTAATCCCATTACTCAGGAGACAGAAGCATGTAGATCTCTGAGTTCAAGGCCAGCCTGGTCTTCAGAGCAAATTCTAGGTAAAGAAAAGCTTAGGTCCAGGTGTGGCAGTATGTGCATTTAATCCCAACCCTCAGGGGACATGTAGATTTCTGAGTTCAAGTTCAGCCTGGTCTACAGTGAAAGTTCCAAGACAGTCAAGGTTAGGCAGTGAAGGAAGTCATGGAAAACATAAAGCTAGTGATGATGGGACTGAATGAAGAGGTCGTGTTCCAGTACCAGGAAACAGTGAACTTGTTTGCTTTGGCCACGTGCCTCTGGCTTTAGGGCCAAGGTAGGAGTTACAGACTCTCC
Organism: Mus pahari; assembly: GCF_900095145.1. Classification (NCBI taxonomy): domain Eukaryota; kingdom Metazoa; phylum Chordata; class Mammalia; order Rodentia; family Muridae; genus Mus; species Mus pahari. The sequence goes on from NC_034598.1 coordinate 46,279,850, forward strand.
CTACCTGACTAAGGAAAGCTGCCGAGGCCAGGTGCTGCTGACCCTGAATGGAGGCCCAGAGAGGCCATTGCATGAAACTGTGAAGATGAAGTTTCCTCTGAAGACGCCAGGATGCTAGAGATGCTACAGCCATGGGATGCCTGCCAAGGAGAGGCTCTGAGAGGAGTGAAATCAGCCCAAGAGATGGAAGTGTCTTGCACTCAACAAAGCTGAAAGGAGTTGGAGATCTGAAGAGCATTTTGACATCAGACATGCAGAGTTTGGAGTCTGACAGCTGGTTTTCCGTCTTGCTTTGGTCCAGTATTTCCTCACTGTGCTCCCTTCCCTATGTTTTGGGATGCTAATGTATGTCCAGTAGCGTTGTAGGTTGGAAGCATATGACTTGCTTTTTGCTTTAGATTTTATTGGGGATTAAGTTAAGAGATTGCATCAATGTCAGAAGAAACTTTTAACTTTAGACTTGTAAACATTGTTTTGACTTTGGGACTAGAAACATTTTGCATTATGTTATGGCTACAAGTTTATGGAGGCCAGGGAGTGGAATGTGGAGGGTTGAATAGGTTTTGCCCCCATGGACTTATGTGCCTGACCGTTTGGCCCATGTGGAATGTTTGGGGTTAGATTTTTTTTTTAAAGATTTATTTATTTATTATATGTAAGTACACTGTAGTTGTCTTCAGACACTCCAGAAGAGGGTGTCAGATCTTGTTACGGGTGGTTATGAGTCACCATGTGGTTGCTGGGATTTGAACTCCAGACCTTTGGAAGAGCAGTCGGGTGCTCGTACCCACTGAGCCATCTCACCAGCCCCAGGGTTAGATTTTTAAAAACCTACTTTAATAAGGGTTCTCAAACACTTTTAACCCCCTTTTAGCACAGTGTCCAAAGGTAGGGATGAAAAGATGGTAACTTAGAATAAGGGAATGTGGACCGTTTTAGAAGTAGTTCTTTGGGGCCATTCCCATCTCCTTTGTCAGGATATCAACAGTCCAGTTCACCAAACATGAATCAGCAGCAGTGGCACAATCTAGCAGGAACAGCCAGGCCTAGGCCAAATCATCATGAGTTAGCAGGAGAGAGCAGAACCAGCTGAAATCCAAAGAGAAGTTCTCTGCTGTGCTTCAACAAGTGACGATCAGCAAAGAGGCGAGACCAGTGAAGCGCTGCGTGGCTGGCTATCCCAGCCCTTGTCAGTGTCTGCTGGGACCTACTCATACACTTTCAAGCATGACGTGTTCTCTTGAGGGACCTACTCATACACTTTCAAACATGACGTGTTCTCTTGAGGGACCTACTCATACACTTTCAAACATGACGTGTT
>NC_034598.1:46281495-46287546 GCF_900095145.1 Mus pahari
ATACACTTTCAAACATGACGTGTTCTCTTGAGGGACCACTCATACACTTTCAAACATGACGTGTTCTCTTGAGGGACCTACTCATACACTTTCAAGCATGACGTGTTCTCTTGAGGGACCTACTCATACACTTTCAAACATGACGTGTTCTCTTGAGGGTCTTGCTTCAGCAAAACATCCCATGAGTCTGCATCACGTAACACAACTAGAATTTCCACTTCAGGATTGATGCTCTTAGGAGGTGTGGTCTTGTTGAAGGAAGTGTGTGTCACTCTGGAGATGGGTTTTTGAGGTCTCCTATGCTCAAACTCTGCCCAGTGTGGAATCAATGTGCTTGGCTGCCTGTGGAACATAGTATCCTCCGTGCTGCCTGAGGATCAAATATAGAACTCAAGTGTGCCGGGGCTGGAGAGATGGCTCAGGGGTTAAGAGCACTGACTGCTCTTCTAGAGGTCCTGAGTTCAATTCCCAGTAACCACATGGTGGCTCACAACCATCTGTAATGGAATCCGATGCCCTCTTCTGGTGTGTCTGAAGACAGCTACTGTGTCCTCATATAAATAATAAATAAATAAAACTTAAAAAAAAAAAAAACCTCAAGTGTGCCTCCATCACCAAGTCTGCCTGTAAATTGCCATGCTTTTATGCAAGTTGCCTTGGTCATAGTATGTTTTCTTAGCAGTAAAACCCTAATTAAGACATAGAGAAATCCCAAGATTAGGGGAAAATTGAATTTTCAGGAATAGAGAGATGTAGAAACATAGACTGCATTTATATTAAGTCCCTTTAACATGTGACAGGTGGATCCAAGTCTTATGACTTCTTTGATTCCCCAAAGCTTACATGAATTTTTAGTTTACAAAGGGAGATATATTAGCATTATCATTGTTCTGACATTCTCATGGTAGAAAAAGCAGTTAACAGGTGTCTGTAAGGCAGCAGGAGTACACTCATGCCTTTGGGTCTTCATAAAAACTATTCCTTTAGGTTAAAAGGGCATGGGATTTTTTTTAGAGAGCTAGATATGTAGATTGGACGGAGGTGTGTTAGTCTGATGAAAAGCATCTCTAAGTTATATCTAGAAGACTGAAAAATCCTGAGCTTGTAACTGAGAAATAGAGTCAGTGCTCCATCAAATCTTGAATTTCTGTTTTTTTGGTTTTTTTGTTTTTTTTTTTTTTTTGAGACAGGGTTTCTCTGTATAGCCCTGGCTGTCCTGGAACTCACTTTGTAGACCAGGCTGGCCTCGAACTCAGAAATCTGCCTGCCTCTGCCTCCCGAGTGCTGGGATTAAAGGCGTGCGCCACCATGCCCGGCTAATCTTGAACTTCTGAAGTCTCACAGCAATCAGCACAGAAGGGGAAAGAAATCTGAAACATATTTTTATTACTATATATTTTAAATCATTTTTGAGATCCTTACAACTTATTTAAGTTTTTTATGTTTAGACCTTGCAAGGGTTTTGAATCTTTTTTCCTTTTAATCATTTATCAGAGGCATAAGTAGTTATTTTTGAGACAGTCATTGTAAAGTATGTTCTTTTGGTCAAAGTTATACCTGAAACCTGTTTAGCACATGGGAGAACTGGCCCCACACCTTGTCTGGACAGCATAGTAGAGCTGGACCTTGTGGGCACTTGGACAAGCTCGCCCTGAAGGCATGGAAGTGGGAGTGCTGGCGTCTCCCTTCATATGCTGTGTGGTTGTACAGGTGATGGAGTGATGCCCTCCACCCTCTCAACCCTTGTCACTTGTGCATGGCAGACCAGCTCGCTCTGTACCTCACTGGATTTAGCACTGGGGAGAGCTGGCCCTGTGCCTTGCCTGAGTAGCACAGTAAATCTGGCACTGGTGTGGATGTGGGCCAGCTGGCTTAGAGTGCAGAGAGTGGGACATTTAGCCCTGATTTTTGCCTGCTATATCATTGGGTTGTCTCACTGGGGAAGTGCTGTAGACCTTGCCCTGGTGGTAGTATGTGGGAGAGCTGGTGGCCTGACCAACTCAGCTGTTACCCAGATGCAGATCCAGGGCTGTGAGTTAGCCGACCTCAACATCTACCTCATCTGTGAACTGCTGGAGGTCATGAAGGGGCCTTTGTTACAGATCCAAAGCTGCAGGATCTCCATGACACAGAGATCTGGTGAGTATCCAGTACTGATAGTGTAGCAGAAGCCAGAGGCCTCAAACAAGACCAGTTGTAATGAACATTTGCAAGTAAATTGTGTGGACAGAATAGTCTATGACTCAGATGACTTCCAGAGCCCAGTATTCTTTCTACTGTAGCAAGAACACAAACTTCCATTTGACTGACTTCTTGATTTTCTTTCTTTCTTTCTTTCTTTCTTTCTTTCTTTCTTTCTTTCTTTCTTTCTTTCTTTCTTTCTTTTTGTTTGTTTTTTGAGAGAGGGTTTTTCTGTATAGCCCTGGCTATCCTGGAACTCACTTTGTAGACCAGGCTGGCCTCAAACTCGGAAATCCGCCTGCCTCTGCCTCCGACGTGCTGGGATTAAAGGCATGTGCCACCACACCCGGCTTCTGATTTTCTTTGAGAGTAAGTAGCTAAAGTCTTCTAAATTCTGCTCCAGTACTAATTGATGCCTACAAACAACAGTAGCAACAAAATTTCCTCCACATATATGTTCTTGGCTAGTGTTTAAAGAGTCTACTGTGACGCATCTAGTCACATGGCTAAAACTCAGGACAGGTGCTCTCCTGGGTCAGGAACAGCATGGAGGGCTACTTGATTAAACAACAAAGAAACAACAACAACAACAACAACAACAACAACATCAGACAGTCAGAGAGGGTCCATGAAGTCGTGAAAGATGGGAGCTCCTGCACCCAGTGTCCACCCTCTATACAAGGGAAGAAGCAGGGCATTTTGCATAGTCCCTTCATCATCCAGAGGCTAGAGAATGTCCTGGCTTACATGGAATAATCAGTCTCTAATATTCATCGTTTCTCCACTTGAGCTTGCAGAAAACCCTCTCAATACATTCAGACATGTAACTGAAATGTCGTGTGAAGACTTTAATCCGTGGAGGCTTCATATTCAGAAGACCATTCCTTCTTCATCTGTGTCCCATTGCTACATCTCATCCCATTCAAATCCTATTTATTACCTGTTTCTCCGAGTGCCCTTCTTCAGTGCAGGTGTGAAGTTTACAGTTCATGAGGCTGTCACAGTTCGTGACAACATGCCCCTCCTTTTAGATTCACAGGCACAGTATGGGAAGTTGATTTCACAAGTCCTTAACATTTTGAGGTATATGACCATCTTCCTGTGTTCATACCTTTTGTAACTGGTAAGACTTTTCCTCTTCTCTGCTTTACTGTAACCTTTCTTCACATCGCCATCTGTAGAACTGTTGTTTTCACCCTGACAGTTCCATCCAGTAACACTACTCTCAGCTCTATATCACACCCACCATTGTAATCATCAGATTTGGCGGGAACTCCTGCATGATGTCTCTCTCACCAGTGACTTGGATTGAACACACCTTCTCTAGATATTCTTCCACTCTTGACCCCGAATGTCAGATATCTAATTGTTGTTTTGATAATGAGAACGGCCACTTTCCTGGAAGTCAAGAAAATGTAAAGTTGGCAAACTCTCTCTCTCTCTCTCTCTCTCTCTCTCTCTCTCTCTCTTATTTTTTTGAGATAGGGTTTCACTGTCCTGGAACTCACTTTGTAGACCAGGCTGGCCTCAAATTCAGAAATCCGCCTGCCTCTGCCTCCCAAGTGCTGGGATTAAAGGTGTGTGCCACCACATCCGGCTGGCAAACTCTCCTTTTAGATTTTGGTGGAATATGGCAAACTCCTGGTACCACTTAGAACACAGCTGCCTCCCTGTCATGTAAACATTGTATACCAAAAACATCTCACCATTCTTCTCCACATGTTTGTAAATGGGCACTGCTTGCTTTTCTGTGTAATCATAAAATGATTTTTCCAAGGAGTGGTCACTGGGTTATCAGCCTCAGGAAGAGGTACAGACAACATTGTCAAGACCAATTCCTCCTTGCCTGTGCAAATCAGGTCCACTACCTGCTTGTGTGTCACCCCCTTGACATCCATGCCATTGCCTTCCTCTAGTCCAGAATTGTACACATTGCTTGATTCAGGAAAGTGTGTGGGAAAACAGTGATGAACTTCAGGATGTGGTCTCCTTGCACACATCAGCCTGGTCAGCTGCTCCCACTCCCCCGGGCAGCATGGCGCCCACATGCACTTATTCTTGGTACCAAGCACATTGACCTTTACTCACATCTTGAGCTTTGAACTTTTGCATAAGGTCTTATTTTTTAAGCAAATGGCGTGCATTCCTGACCTTAATACCGAGTCTTCACAATCATTGGATTGCAGTTTAACATTCTCCCTACCTTTATGACTGTTTTTGCTTTTAAAAAATATGTATGAGTCTTTTGCATATACACATATGTGTGCATGCAAACACATGTATACAAATACATGAATGTGTACCACTTGTGTACCTGGTGTTCACTAAAGTCAGAAGAGAACATTGGATTCTGTTGACCTGGAGTTATGAATGGTTGGGAGCCTCCACATGAGTGTTGGGAACTGATGTCCCCACTTAATCTTAAGTGTTGACCCCTTTTTCCTCTCTATGTTCCTTTTGTTGCTGTTTTTGGTTTTGATTTTGGATCAATATATATATTTGCTAATATTTTTGAGACCTCTTTGATCTGTCAGTAACTTATTACAAATGCATCCTATGTAGAAATATTATTCCCTCCCCCCCCCATGGTTTAAACTGGGGCACTCCAGTTTTCTGACAAGCTAGTCTTATACTGTAGTAAATTTTAATTTGTTGGAGGAATGTCAAGTAAGCTATTGAGTGATTTCTATCCTTTATTTGTTTTTTTGAGACAGAGTCTCACTATGTGCCTCTGACTATCATGGAAATAGTATGCGAAGTAGGCTGGCCTAGCCATCGAGGTCTGACATTAAAGGTGTGCAATCACCACATTCATCTTGTGCATCCTTTCTTGAAGTTAGGGACTTTGATACAATTTTGCTATTGTATATTCAATGGTATTGATCTGCTTAAGTGTCTCTCTGTTTTATCTGTTAATCATTTCTCTTGTAATGCCGTGTGGTATTCAGTGGACCCAGAAATGAGAGATGTAATCCTCCTTTTCTGTTTACTTGAAAAATGACTTGGTGAATGCATTTGAAATTCTGTGATATGGAGTAAATGTGTGGAGCACCCAGAATTATATAAATATATTCTCAGTGACATGTACATATACAGTGCAGTCAGTCTCACCATTTCTATTATGTACATGTGTGGGCTATTTTAGGCTGCGGTGACCTATGAGGATGTGCATGTGAACTTCACTCATGAAGAGTGGGCTTTGCTGGATCCTTCCCAGAAGAGTCTCTACAAAGATGTGATGCTGGAAACGTACAGGAATCTCACTGCTATAGGTAAGAATGTGAGTTTCCCTTCACTTTCTAAACAAGGGGACAAGTGTTTCTTGGTTATTGGTGCACTTCTGTGATTTCTCTTGTCACAGGAAGAATGTGGTAAATATAAATACTCAGATATGGTTCTCATGTTCACCACTGATACTAACTTAAAATTTGCACAGTATCAGATAATACATTATAAATTTTCTGGTTCTGTATTTTAGGGTACAGATCGGAAGACCACAATATTGAAGAACACTGTCAAAGTTCTAGAAGAACTGGGAGGTAATTTTCATGTGCAAGCTAATACAAATGCATCACTGTAGACATTTTAATGTACCTTGAAGTTTTAATGAAAATCAACAGTGTGAATAAATACAGCTTTAAGTATACTGATGATTAGTGAATTCTCAAAAGACCATGTACTTGGATTTCAGGTAGCTGGCCAGTGTTTGCGAGGCATTACTTTAAGGAAAAAGATAAATAATATCTTAGCCAGGCAGTGGTGGCACGTGCTTTTAATCCTAGCACTTCAGAGGCAGAGGCAGAGGCAGAGGCAGAGGCAGAGGCAGAGGCAGAGGCAGAGGCAGAGGCAGAGGCAGAGGCAGAGGCAGAG
>NC_034598.1:46287571-46301389 GCF_900095145.1 Mus pahari
CAGAGGCAGAGGCAGAGAGGCAGAGGCAGAGGCAGGTGGATTTCTGAGTTCGAGGACAGCCTGGTCTACAGAGTGAGTTCCAGGCCAGGGCTAAACAGAGAAAACCTGTCTTGAAAAACCAAAAAGAGGAGAGAGAGAGAGAGAGAGAGAGAGAGAATATTTTAACGTTTTAGTCACAAGAGCTGTGTTGTAGAACTGTAAATCCCTTTAGTTTCATCCTATTCGAGTATCATAAAAAGCATTGATTAGGGACCAGTGTATGTCGTTTTGTTTTGTTTTGTTTTGTTTTGTTTTTTTGAGACAGGGTTTCTCTGTATAACCCTGGCTATCCTGGAACTCACTTTGTAGACCAGGCTGGCCTCGAACTCAGAAATCTGCCTGTCTCTGCCTCCCCAAGTGCTGGGTTTAAAGGCGTGCGCCACCACCGCCCAGTGTGTATGTCTTTTTAATAACCAAATAGTTCATAGTAAAGCTAGTGTTTCTCATATACTTATAGTGACTTTCCAAAGTTTAGTGAGAGGGAATAGTTTATGGGAAGCAAGAAGGTTGTTGTCATTGGAGAATCCTTAACCCTATAGTACATATCTATGGGGGAAAGCAGTTCACATGTATGAATGCAGTGTGAAAAAGCTTTTGTTATTTCTTCTTTAATAGATATAACATCTGTAATTGTGGATATAAGCCCTGTGAGAAGAAAGGCCATGGAAAGAAGCAATGTGCCTTTGCATGTAACTGTGTTCATCAAACGTATGAAAGAATCCATACTGAAGAGAAAGCCCATGAATGTAATCAATACAGTAAAGCCTTTGTAAATTTCCATAGTCTTCCACAACGTGCAAAAAATCATCCTAGAAAACAACCGTATGAATGTAATCACTGTGATAAAGCCTATGTAAATCCCAGTTCTCAGATACACAAAAGAATTCATATTGGAGAGAAACCTTATGAATGTTTGAACTGTGGTAAAGCCTTTGAAAATGACAGTTATCTTCAAAATCATGAAAAACATCATAGTCTTGAGAAACTCTTTGAGTGTAGTCAATGTGGAAAAGCCTTTGCAAGTCGCAGTTATCTTCCAATACACAGAAGAGTTCATACTGGAGAGAAACCATATGAATGTACTCAATGCGGTAAAGCGTTTACAAGTCGCAGTTATCTCAAAATTCATAAAAGCATTCATACTGGAGAGAAACCATATGAATGTAATCAGTGTAGTAAAGCCTTTGCAAATTTCTATAGTCTTCGACAACATGAAAAATATCATACTAGAGAAAAACCTTATGATTGTAGTCATTGTAGTAAAGCCTTTCCAAGTCCCAGTTCTCTTAAAGTACATGAAAGAACTCATACTGGTGAGAAACCCTATGATTGCAGTGAATGTGGTAAAGCATTTATAAGTCACAGTTCTCTTCAGATACACAAAAGAGTTCATACTGGAGAGAAACCATATGAATGTACTCTATGTGGAAAAGCCTTTGTAAATCGAAGTTATCTTGAAGTACACAAAAGAATTCATACTGGAGAAAAACCGTATGAATGTAATCAATGCAGTAAAGCCTTTGCAAATTTCCGTAGTCTTCGACAACATGAAAAAAATCATACTAGAGAAAAACCCTATGAGTGTAGTCAGTGCAGTAAAGCCTTTGTAAGTCCTTGTCATCTTCAAATACACCAAAGAACCCATACAGGAGAGAAACCCTATGATTGCAGTGAATGTGGTAAAGCATTTACACGTCTCAGTAATCTTCAAGTACACAAAAGAACTCATACGGGACAAAAACCCTATTGTTGCAGTAAATGTGGTAAAGCATTTACATGTTTCAGTAATCTTCAAATACATGAAAGAACTCACACTGGAGAGAAACCCTATGAATGTAATCAGTGTGGTAAAGCCTTTGCAAGTCGTGCTAGTCTTCNTTCAATACCATGAAAAACATCATACTGGAGAGAAACCCTATGGATGTAGTCAATGTGGTAAAGGCTTTGCACTTCGCAGTCTTCTTCAAGTACATGAAAGAACTCACACTGGAGAGAAGCCACATCAATGTACTCAGTGCGGTAAAGCCTTTATAAGTCGTAGTTATCTTCAAGTACACAAAAGAGCTCATGCAGGAGAAAAACGGTATGAATGTATTCAATGTGGAAAAGCCTTTGTATATCTCACTAGTCTTTGTAGTCACAAAAAATTCTGTGCTGGAGAGAAATCCTATGGCAGTGCTTAATACAAAGATGAATGGCATGGTGAATAACATAAGGTAACAGGCGTGCTTCTGGACCTATTCACTGTAATCTTGTAGCACATTGTTTACTCTCCTTAGAGTTAGTAGTTACATCCCTATCAGGGTTGAATATATGTCCATCCCAGGCCATGTAGGTGGCCATTCTTCTAGAGTCAATTATGTAAAGTTTTTACTCTTACATTTAATTTAAATACATTGATTAATAATATTTTATGATTCTTCTTTAATAAAGTGCTTAAAGTTACAGTTTTAATCTATATCATCAAATCCTCCATCATGAATGAAGCACTGCTCGTACCCTTTTTCTGGCATCCAGGTAACTGAGGAAGGCAGTGGGGTATGGCATCAGCAATTGGGGCCCAGAGCTGCCGACTTTTGGCAACTTAACTCTTATTATTCTGGGCTGTGAATCTGCTAGTGTCCAGCAGTTTAACTGTTTCTCTCTCTGGGACCAGAAGCTTCTGGCAGTAGGGGATTAAGAATTAGTTAATTGGGCTCTTTTTCCCTGGCTCAGGACCCCTTGTTGGATAGGTGAGAGGCTCAGAACTTGTTAACTCTCCATGAGCCAGAGAGAAAAGAAAAGGAAGAAATAAAACATCAGACACATAGAGACTCATGTATATTAGGTGAAGCAGAAAAGGGCTGTACCAATCTTTGTTATTGTTTCAACTTTTTATAACTTTAGATAAAAGGTTCTCTATTTAAGGAAAGGTTACTTCACAGAGAAAATGTTACACAAAGTGGGAGTTAGTTGCAGAGAATGTTCATAGTAAGTTTAAAGCAGTGTTTCATTTTATAAGTTTATTATTAGTTCAAAGCAACAGTTTCACATGGCTTTGCTTTATCATATTGCACACCTGTGGCTTCATCCTTGGACATGACTTATAATGAATGTTTTCCCTTGAGTACAAATCTGTCCCAAGCCTATTTCAATTCTCAGTCCAATTTAGAAAATCTCATTGCATTCCCTATTATGTAGCCTTTACTGACTATTCTGTGAGGAGAGGTCACATTCTATTCTTGATTCTAACTTTATTACTTTTTTTCTGGCAAAATAACTAAGCCATCTCCATAAATATTAAGGATTATTTGAATTTGAATATAACTAGGAATTCTATAAAGTCATTAATTCTTCTAAACAGCATTAATTTATGAAAGTTCATCTTCATGTTGATATGCAGGAAATTTGCCCAATAGGGTGGACTGATGGCCAGAAATCATTAGGCTATGTAATTGTGACAGGAAGGCATATTACCAGCAAGAAGCAATCTTGGCATGAAGTCTCTCAGGACCCTGCATCACAGAGCAAACCACTACAGCCATGCAAGATGGTGGGCCATCTCTACAAAACTCATTTTCTTGCCATAGCCTTTCCTAGATGACTTCTGTCAAAGTGTAAGGGTCTGTGATTCAGGAAGAATGTATGCAACGGCAAAGAGCATTTATTCTGTAGAGAACCAGTATGTAAGGGTCTACCATACACTGAGATGGAAGACAGAGGTATGGCTTTGCAGGGTCTTAGAAGCCTGTTAGGATAGGAGTGGATGACATGCCTTTCTGTCCCTTGATTGTTTGGCTCTGTCTCCAGGGGTGTGGCTGCTTTTGTGATTGATTAATGCTCTGGGGACGTTGGGGGACTTTTGCTGATTTGATTGATTTGACTGATACTTGGTTCAAGCTAGGTGGTGGGGCAGCTTTTGGCAGCTTCTGATCTGTTGCCCAAGAGGGGTGGTTTTCCCTAAAATTGACTTGTTTTGGACTTTTCTGTTCCTGGAAACAGAAACTTAGGCCTAGTTTCCCAGACTGAGAGTTTGCAGCCTTTACGGAGTCAGACTGGCTCTGGCTAACTCAGACCTCTCCAAAGCACATTTTCCATGGCAGCAATTTCACTGCCTAATTGTTGTTAATATGACTCCTGCATAAACTGTGATTCCTTTCATAGGTCAACGACTGTGACTAAATAAAGTCCAACTGTTCCTGCTAGGACAAGGTTACAATTTCCTGTGTGTAACTAAAAGGTATATTGAAGAAGGGAAATGGCGGTATCTTTAGAACAAGAAATGTCACTAACAACACTTTCCGTGTGTGTGTGTGTGTGTGTGTGTGTGTGTGTGTGTGTGTGCCAGCTTGTAATAAAGATTAGATTGATTATAATTTGAAGCTAGCACAAATGTTAGTGCTTTGGGATTTAACCCTTTTATTTCTGTGGGACATGAAGTGGAAGGACCTCCATCCATTTTCCAGCTCTTGGCTGATATTGATGTAGTTGCTAGACCATGCATAGCTGCCCTTATATTTAGATTGACATTCCTTAGCCCAGTGTTTTCTTGGATCTAGGGCATAAGCCATGAACTCTTAAGTATTCATTTGTTATAAGAGCAATTTATATAGTTTCTTTAAGTGGCCAGGTTGGCTGAAATTTAAACACTTTGCAGACACATGTCTTTGAACAGTGTGGATTTCTAAAGCAGATAATTTTGTTCTATGTTTTAGGCCTCAATTTTTCTACATAATTTAGAAAGTCTATAACATTTCCTGTGTCTCTCTGATGCCTGATTGATCCTTGGCAATAGTCACTGGTATAATGGTTTAAATATGCTCTGCCCAGGGAGTGGCACTGTTAGAAGGTGTGACCCTGTTGGAGTACATGTGACCTTGTTGGAGTAGGTGTATCACTGTGGGTGTGGACTTTAAGACCCTCATCCTAGCTGCCTGGATGCCAGTATTCTGATAGCAGCCTTCGGATGAAGATGTAGAACTCTCAGCTGTGCCTGCACCTTGCTTGTCTGGATGCCACCATGTTCCTGCCTTGATGATAATGAACTGAACCTCTGAACATGTAAGCCAGGCCCAATTAAATGTTGTCCCTATAAGAGTTGCCTTGGTCATGGTGTCTGTTCACAGTGGTGAAACTCTTAAGACAATTGACATTATCAAGATCCCACTGTTTTAATAATCACTCATTAATTTGATCCTATTTTACCTATTTCTCAATAGCGTGTTTGAGCCTCAGTATGGAATCAGCATAGAGCTCAGAGGGACCTTGTTTTAATTTTTATAAAAGTAGAACTGATGTCAGGTTGGCAGCACCTTTGTTTCTCAGACATGGATGGAGAATGTGGGTAGAAGGTTTGAGAAACATTGAAATGTAATCTTGAAAGTTCTTGGAAATTGATTATATAAAACCCATACAACACATGCTTTCCTGTATCTAATGGTTTCATTATTGAAAAGAAAAATAAAAGAAGTCCTCTCTGAGAGAAGACAGAGAGTGTGATCAACACATCCCTGTGTCTTCATTCTTCCTTCTCCAGCTCCACCCCTCCTCAATTTCTGAACTGTGCTAGAGCCGGACTCCAGTATCAGATGCTATATCAGTTTTATCCAGGCAGCCTTGGCTATGCCCCTAAAATGTGGAAACACAGCAGGAGGTTTATTATATAACTGATAATCTATGGGTATCTATCATAACTCCCTGTCAGCATTTCATATACCACATTTCCAGGATTACCCCTTAGTCCCAGTTGTCCAGATTTTTCATGAGCTTTATTTGCAAGCCACATGTAGCATCGAAGGGATTGGGAAGGGCTAACAACCATTTGAGCAAATGTGTGAAAATCATATGGTATTTTATCTTCTACGTCATTGCTCCAAACAGAAAGATAGTTACAAGAGTATGAAGCACTAGATCATAGGAAGCAAATGTCTTTTAAAAGTCTTTCATTATATCCATACCTAATCCCTAATAAACATTTTGATTTGCTGAAATTGTATAGGAAATATCAAGTACACATCAAAATGCCTGGGAAGAACTGGCAAACAGTTCCTCTGTTCAGCCATGACGCATGCTTCAGGGTCATTTTCAGGCGATAGAGGCACATATTTAAAGGAGGTTTCAGTAAGGGCACTCAGGAGACCTTCAGTTGGCATAGTTGTCAGTTGTGTCATTTTTACCTTTAATTTTGCCTAAATGGGAGCAATCTCCTTTAAAATTCAAACATTATATTCCATTCTCCTGCTTTCTCTCCCTAACCGTCATCAGACTTGAGACACCTAGGTAAGTTTCCCTTTGCCCACCCATCTTCCCTGCTCTCTGAGCCCTCTGGGTCAAGCCAATCTGCCCTGAGCAGCCTCCTATCCCAAGGGGACCTCCATTTTCCTGCCTCTACTCCTCCACCTCCATCAGACTCCTGAACCTTACAGGTAAGCTTCTTTGTCCACCTACCTTCCCTGCTCTCTGAGCCTTCTGGGCCAAGCCAAAGTGCCCTGAGCAGCCTGCTATCCCAGGGAGACCTCCATTTTCCTGCCATGTTTCCACCTACCTTCATCAGACCTGAGGCTTCTGAATCATAGAGACCTGCAGGTCTGGAACCATACAGCCCAAGATAACTATCAGAGGCCTTCCGCACCAGTACAAGTGTGGTTCTCCCCCTTCCCAATACCTACTACAAGAATATTCAGGCACCAAAACCATCCAGATGGATAAAGGCTCTTTAAAGAACATAATCAGCAAAAACTGGGGAAATATGACACCTCCACAGCACAGCTACCCAACTACAGCAAACGCTGGATATCCTAACATAAGTGAAACACAAGAAAATGACCTGAAATCTAATGTTATAAAGATGATAGAGGCCTTCACAGAGGAAATGAATAAGTCCCTTAAAGTAATACAGAAATACACAATCAAATAGAGGTCTTTAAAGAGGAAACAGTTACCTTAAAATTATACAAGAAAATACAATTAAACAGGTGGCAGAAATAAATAAAACTGCAAGACCTGAAAGGGGAAATAGAAGCAATAAAGAAAACACAAACTGAGGAAATCCTGGATATGGGAAACTTAGGAAAAAGAACAGTACCAACATGCAAGAATCACCAACAGAATACAGGAGATAGAATAGAGAATATCAGGTGTAGAAGATAAAATACAAGAAATTGATAAATTAGTCAAAATGTTAAATCTAAAAAATTAATGGCACACAGCATCCAGGAAATCTTGGATACCATGAAAAGACCTAAGAATAATAGGAATATAAGAAGGTGAAGAGTCTCAGGTTCAAGGCCCAGAAAATATTCTCAGAAAAGAAAAAAAAAATCATAGAAAAAACTTTCCCAACCTAAAGAAAGAGATACCTATAAACATACAAGAAGCTTATAGAATACCAATTAGACTGGACCAGAAAAGAAAGCTGTAAGGCAAAGGACATAGTCAATAAGATTGGGAAAAAAATATCTTCACTAACTCCACATCCAATAGAGTGCTAATATTCAAACTATATAAAGGACTCAAGAAGCTAATCACCAAAAAGCCAAACAACCCAATCAAAAACTGGAATATAGAACTAAACTGAGAATTCACAACTAGGGAATCTCAAATGGCTGAGAAGCACCTAAAGAAATGTTCAAAGTCCTTAGTGATCAGAGAAATGCAAATCAAAATGACCCTGAGATTCCACCTTACACTAATCAGAATAGCTAAGATCAAATACTCAGGTAACAACACATATTGGAGAGGATGTGGAGAAAGAGGAACACTCCTCCATTGCTGGTGGGATTGCAAACTGGTACAGCCATTCTGGAAATCAATCTGGAGATTCCTCAGAAAATTGAAAATAGATCTACCTGAAGACCCAGCTATACCACTCTTGGGAATATACCCAAAAGATGCCCCACCATGCTACAGGGGCATGTGTTCCACTATATTCATAGCAGCCTTATTTGTGATAGCCAGAAGCTGGAAACAACCCAGATGTCCCAAGACAGAAAATATGGTTCATTTACACAATCGAATACTACTCAGCTCTTAAGAACGAGGACATCCTGAGTTTTGCAGGCAAATGGATGGAACTAGAAAATATCCTGAGTGAAGTAACTCAGACCCAAAAGGACATGCATGGTATGTACTCACTAATAAGATATTGGGAAAAAAATTTACAGAATACCCAAGATACAGTCCACAGAACTCAAAAAGGTCAACAAGCTGAAGTGCCCAAGTGAAAACACCTCAGTCCCACTTGGAAGAGAGAAGAAAGCTATCGAAAGTAGAAAGGGAGGGAGGGCTTGGGAGAGAAAGTGGATTTTGGGGGAAGAGACCGAAAGAGAGAACCTGATCTGGTATTGGGTGAGAGAAAAGGACTGAAGTTCTGAGGCCCAACAGAAAGAATGGAAACAGGCAACCTCGAGAGATAGGAGGTTGGAGGGACCCTCCAGAATGCACCAGAGACCTAGGATGTGAAAGACTCTCAGGACTCAAAGGGAGGAACCTTAGATGAAATGCCTGACAGTCGGAAGAGGGAACTTATAGAGCCCACCTCCAGCAGGAAGACAGGATGTCAAATGAGGAATGGGGTTGCCATCCCACAGTCACAACTCTGACCCATATTTTTTACTGTCTGAAAGAATTACAGGGATGGAAATGGAGAGGACTGAGGAAAAGATGGTCCAGCTACAGGCCCAAAGTGAGATCTAGCTCAAAGGGAGGTCCTTAGGCCTGACACTATTACTGAGGCTATGGAATGCTCACAAAAAGGGACCTATCATAACTGCCCTCTGAACGATCCAACAAGCAACTGAAAGAATCAGATGCAGTTATTTGCACTCAACCAATGGACAGAAACAACTGACCCCTGTTGTTGAATTAGGGAAGGCCGAAAGAAGCTGAGGAGAAAGGTGATCCTGTAGGAGCACCAGCAGTCTCAATTAATCTGAACCCCTGAGATCTCTCAAACATTGGACCACCAACCAGGCAGCACACACAAGCTGATATGAGGCCCCCAACATACATTCAGTAGAGGACTATTGGGTCTCTGTTCATTTAGATATGATGCACCTAACCCTCAGAAACTCAAGTCCCCAGGGAGCTTAGAGGTCAGGTAGGGTGGGGGTGGGGAAATCAACGTGGAAACAGGTGGGTGAGGAGGGGGTATCAGATGTGGAACAGTGGAGGGTGGATGGGGTGGAATAAAAATTATGGAGTGTAAAAAATAAAGTAATAAAAAATATACATAAAAGAAGGAGATGCCCATAAACATACAAGAAACTTATAGAACACCAATTAGACTGGACCAGAAAAGAAAAATCCTCCCACTACACAATAAAACACAAAATCTATGGAACAAGAAAATAATATTAAAAGAGGCATGGGAAAAAGACCAGGTAACATGCAAAGGCAGTTCTATCAGAATTACACGCGGCTTCTCAACAGAGAATTTAAAAGCTAGAAGATCCTGGTCAGATATCTTGCAACCTCTAAAAAAAAAAAAAAAAAAAGTCCACAATTGCCAGCCTAGACTACTATACCCAGCAAAAGTCTCAGTCTCTATAGATGGAGAAAACAAGATATTTCAAGACAAAGGCAAATTCAAACACTATCTAACTCAAGGAGGATTAGCATATCCAAGCAAACACAAGCAATACATAGTTCTGTACCAGCAAATATAAGGAAAGTACACACACACACACACACACACACACACACACACTCACTCACAAACACTACCAACATCAAAATAATAGGAAATAATAATCACTTTTCATTAATATCTCTCAACATCAATGGTCTTAATTCCCCAAATAAAGACACAGGTGAACAGAATGGATGCAAAAGCAGGATCCAACATTCTGCTGCATACAAGAAACACACCTCAGGAGTAAAGACAGACATTAAATCAGAGTAAAGGGCTTGAAATAAAGTTCTCCCAGCAAACAGACCCAAGAACCAAGCTGGAATAGTCATTCTCATATCTAATGAAATAGACTTTCAACCACAATTAATTAAAAGAGACAGGGAAGAATACTTCATACCCATGAACAGAAAAGTCTACTAAGATGATATCTCAATTCTGAACATCTATGCATCAAACACAAGGGCACCTATATTTGTAAACAAAACATTGCTATAGCTTAAATCCCACTTCGAATTTCACACATAAATAGTGGGAGACTTCAAAACAACACTGATTAATTGATAGGTCATCTGGAAAAAGACTAAAACAGAGAAATAAATAATGAAATTAACAGACATTATGAATCAAATGTACCTAACAGACATCTATAGAATATTTCATCCAAACACATAAGAATATACCTTCTTATCACCTCACAGAACCTCTAAAATTGACCATATAATTAATTAGTCACAATGCAAGCCTCAACAGACACAGCAAAGTTGAAGTAACATCTTGTATCTTATCAGACCAACGAGGATTAAAGCTATATGTCAACAACAGAAGTCAGAAAGCCTACACACTCACGGAAATTGAGCAACTCTCTATTCAATGATATCTCAGTCAGGGAAGAAATAAAGAAAGAATTTAAGATGTTCTAGAATTCAACAAAAATTAAGGCACAAAATACCCAAATTTATGGGATACAATGAAAAAGCTGTGCTATGAGGAAATTCCATAGCACTAAGTGCTTCCATAAAGAAATTTGTAAGTTCTCATACCAATGATTTAAAACTACACCTAAAAGCTCTAGAAAAAGGAAGCAAGCACACCAGAGTGGAGAAGAAATAAATCAGAAACAAAGAAAACAATACAACGAATCAAGGAAACCAAGAGTTTGGTCTTTGAGAAAAATAAAAAAGATAGACAAACCCTTAGCAAAACTAGCCAAGAGACACAGAGACAGTCAGTATCCAAAGAAAATCAGCAATGTAAAGGGAGACATAACAACAGACACCGAGGAAACTCAAAGAATCATTAGGTGTTACTTCAAAAGCCTGTACTCCACAAAATTGGAAAATCTCAATGAAATGGATGATTTCTAGACAGATATCACTTACCAAAGTTAAATCAAGATCAGGTAAAGTATTTAAACAGCCCTATAACACCTAAAGAAATAGACATTAGACGTCTCTCAACCAAAATAAAAGTCCCGGGCCAGATATTTTTAGTTCAGAATTCTACCAGCCTAATACCAATGCTCCTCAAACTATTCCACAAAATACAAACCGAAGAAACACTGCCAAACTCATTCTATGAGACCATAGCCACCCTGATACCCAAACCACGCAAAGACTCAACAAAGAAAGAGAGCTTCAGACCAATTTCACTTATGAACAATGATGTAAAAATACTCAAATACTACCAAACCAAATCCAGAAACATATCAAAGATGTCATCCACAAGATCAAGTAGGTTTCATTTCAGGAATGCAGGATGGGTCAATACAGGAAAATCCATCCATGTAATCAACCGCATAACCTGAAAGAAAAAAAAATCACATGATTATTGCATTAGGTGCTGAAAAAAGCCTTTGCTAAAATTGAACACCCCTTCATCCTCCATCCTTCATCAAGGTCTTGGAGAGATCAGGGATACAAGACACCTAAACATAATCACAGTAACGTAGAGCACTCCAATAGCCAACATCCAAGTAAATGGAGAGAAACTTAAACCATTTCTACTAAAATCAGGGACAAGAAAACGCTGCCCACTCCCTCCCTATTTATTCAACATAGTAGTTGGAGTCATAGCCAGAGCAATAAGCAACTAAAGGAGATCAAGGGGATATATTGTAAAGGAAGAAGTCTAAGTATCTGTACTACTGGATAATATGATAGTATACATGAGCCCCCAAAAATTCTACCAGAGAACTCCTATAGTTTATAAACACCTTCAGCAAAGTGGCTGGATATAAAATTAACTCAAAAAAAAAATCAGTAGCTTTCCTTTATACAAATGATAAACAGGTCAAGAAAGAAATTAGGGAAACAACACCCTTACAATAGCCATGAATAATGCAAAATATCTTGGTGTAACTCTAACCAAGCAAATCAAAGATCTATATGACAAGAATTTCAAGTCCCTGAGGAAAGAATTGAAGACCTCAGAAGATGGAAGCATCTCCCATGCTGATAGATACAAAAGATTAACAGTGAAAATAGCCATCTTACCAAAAGCAGTTTACAGATTCAATGCAATCCCCATCACAATTCCAATACGATTTTTGTAGAGTTTGAATGAGTAATTCTCAGCTTCACATGGAAAAAACTCAGGATAGCCAAAAACAATCCTGAACAATAAAAAACTTTGGGAGTACCCGAAGTCCTGACCTTAAGCTGTACTGTAGAGCAATAATTATAAAAACTGCCCAGTATTGGTACAGAAACAGACACGTTAATTAATGGAATCAAATCTAAGATTCAGAAATATACCCACACACCTGTGGGTAACTTTAATTTTTTTAAAGCTTATTTTAAGTGATGGTTCTTAATGCTTTAACCTCTCTTTTAGGCCATCACCCACCAGAAGTAGTAGAAAAGAAAGGATATGGAGGAAATGGACCTGTTAAGAAATGGTTCTTTGGAACATCTCTTGTCTGTGTTTTCTAGAAATTGGCAATTTAGTTCACAGGTCAGCATCAGCAGCTCAGTATACTCACAAACACTTTATGGATATAACAGCAATCTAGTTTGGTAGAGTCATGTTAATCATAGCAGAGCAGCCAGGCCTTAGCTGTCAACAGGAGGGATCAGAGTCAACAGAAACATTGGGAAAGGTTTTCAGCTGTGTCTCTTTCTCTCAGTGAAGTGAAGATCACCAAAGCAAAGACCAGCAAAGACACCAGACCAACAAGTGTTTAGCTATGTAAGCAAGCCAAGCTCAGCCTCTATCACTGTCTGTTGAGTCTTTTTATACTCCCTTTAAACGTCATGTGTCCTCCATGGGTCTTGTCTGGGCACATGTCCTGCCTCAGCATGTTTCTGGCTATTATGGATAAAGCTGCTAGGAACATAGTTCAGCAAGTGTCTTTGTGGGATGGTAGAGCATCTTTTGAGTATATGCTCAGTAGTGGAATAGATGGGTCTTGAGGTAGAACTAGTCTCAGTGTTCTGCAAAACTGCCAAATTGATTCCAAAGTGGTTGTACAAATTTGCATTCCCACTAGCAATGAAGGTGTGTTTCCTTGCTCCATATCCTCATCAGCTTGTGCTATCTCTTGAGTTTTTGATCTTTACCATTCTGATGGGTGTAAGAGGGAATCTGAGTTTTGATTTGCATTTCCCTGATGACTAAGGACTTCGATCATTTTTTAAGTGCTTCTTGGCCATTTGAGATTTCTCTGTTGAGAATTCTGTTTAGCTCTGTGCCCCATTTTTTAATTGGGTTATTTGGGTTGTTGGTGTTTGCCTGCTTGTGTTCTTTATACATTTCAGATATTATTCTTCTGTCAGATGTAGGGTTGGTGAAGATCTTTCCTAATTTGTGGGCTGCTGTTTTGTCCAATTGACAGTATCCTTTGTCTTACAGATGTTTTATAGTTACATGAAGTCTCATTTATTAATTGTTGATCTTAGAGCTTGAGGCATTGGTATTCTGTTCAGGAAATTGTTTCAATATGTTCAAGGGTATTTCCCATTTTCTCTTCTATGAGATTTAGTGCAACCACTTTTATGTTGCTGTCCTTGATCCATTTGGAATTGATTTTTTTTAATTTTTTGGATTTTCAAGACAGGGGTTCTCTGTATTGTCTTGGCTGTCCTGGAACTCACTCTGTAGACCAGGCTGGCCTCGAACTCAGAAATCCGCCTGCTTCTGCCTCCCAAGTGCTGGGATTAAAGGCGTGCGCC